>NC_058081.1:400365711-400673250 GCF_014858855.1 Bufo gargarizans
GATCAGGTCCATTTATAAGGTAGGGGGTATGTCCATGTGCTGAAATGTCTCAATTAACTGTCCTGTACCACCTGGTGGATGTGTCAAGGGTCAAAGTTCTTCACAATGTAAAAGAATATGGCGCCAGCGAATATCGCCATATGTTCGCATGTTCGGCGAACCACAAATGAGTAAAGTTTGCCGCAAACCGACCACCGGGCAAATAGCAAGGCCATCTCTAGTCAGAAGGTATGAAAATGTGAAAGAGCAGGGTATATATATACGGGTAACATTAGTGGGTAAAATACCTGGATTGCGGACACTTGTGCTCTAACCAACCTGGCGCGACGCCACCATGATGCACAGCGCCATCTCCCAGCGCATCCACGCCAACCTCACTGTGCATGCGCAGCGTGTAATGACAACAAGGAGCACATCGAAATGGAGCAGGGCAGCGCATGCGTGGAATCGCGACCCAGTGGAACGCATGTGACCCGCAAAATCATGGCCATAAGAAGAACAGCTCGCATTAACATAACAGCTATAATTATATCTCGGGGGTTACTGATGATGCAGCATAATTAATGCCTCTATATATGACAGTACTATGACATATTAAACCCACAATACACATTATTAAATAAAACCTACTAGCCAGAATATGCTAACATCCAGATTACCGTCCATACTGGTATATAAGTGGATAGCAATAATAATAATTATTGTACAATTTGTCTATCTCAAATCTGAAAAATTATCTAAAAGTGACTGCATATATTGACGTAGTTATCATACCTAGTTAAAGCATGATAGCGAACATACTCCACATCACAAGTGCATTACAAAAATAAATTATTAAAAGAAGATTTTGTTATACGATTTTGTTACATGATTTTGTTATACTACATCAACACCTGAAATACAGTGATAATAAGTGCAATTAATAAATACAATTTCAAGCATAAATAAGAAATTAAGAAAATACAATTCATATTAAGAAACATTACATAATTCATAATGTGCTGGGTCCACACACGGGCTCAAACAGATGATGCTCAGTGCATAGTGATATAAAGTGCGTAAAGTGTCAATTACGGGACATTAGTACCAAAGGTGGCCCTGCATGTGTCGGAGCATCCCCGTGGACAGTCGGGGTAATGGCCAGTCCCTCATAGGGACTAGGACAGAACCACAACCAGATATTAACTCATGTAGTCCCCTGTGGCACCAATGACCCATCCCCCTAGAGGTGGTTATTAGCCCAAGGGTCACCATCTATCATATCTATATAACGTGACCTACTAATATGTATAAATAGAGTCTCCCCTAAGTAATGCTATATAGGAGAGTGGGACTACAGCCCCCCCCCCCCCCCCAAAAAAAAAGAAAAGGAAAAGCCCATCTCATGTGGACAATCATTCATGAAATATGTCCACGTTTGTATGTGTTCTTATTGGCTCTGATTCTTCTTTAGCTTATTCAAAGATCATCTCATGGCCACTTACTGAATCTGTTCCCACCTTGTCCCAAATTAAAGGGTAGAGTGAAGTAATCTCAAAAAAGGAAAAGAAAGAAGATATATAACACAAATAATACATACTAAAAATGGATACTATACCCTGCAATTCAAATTTGTGCTATTTTATAGAAAGGAAGAGAAGCTATTGGATTCTTTCAGACCACACAGGGCTACAGGGTCCAGGATAACTATTCATCTAGTTTCTCTACGGAGCAGGGCTTGTTTAATATTCCCGCCCCTGGAACCCAGACTGATTCTGTCTATGCCTCTAACTTTAAGACCCTGTGGGTCCGACGCATGTTAACGGCCGATGTGGACGCTCTGAGAAGCGATGAACCCCTGGACTAGTGGGTGTGCCAGCTTGACCTGTGGCCATAGCTAGCACAATTTGCCATGGAACTCTTGGCTTGCCCCTCGTCCAGTGTCCTGTTCGAAAGGACGCTCAGCGCAGCAGGGGGGATCGTGACCGATAAGCGCACTCACCTAGCTCAGAATACTGCGGATTACTTCACATTTCAAAAAATTCCTCAGAGGCATGGAACTCTGAGGAATTCAACACACGTGAATAGTCAACCAGGTTTGATTGAATTTCCTAATAACAGCCCACAAATATCAGCCATCACCCAGAACAAATCATGGTCCCTGTCTTAGGTAAATACAGCGGCACAAAAGGCCTTTTATGTCCATTAAATGCCAAATTTTTTAGGCCTGTACTGGCCAACAGTTACATATTTATCCTGTGACCGCCTAATGTACCTCCAGCCACAGAATCCAAAGTTCTTTGCTGTCAGTTGTATGCCTATTGGCTAATTTTTGGGGCCTGCCCTGGCCGACAGTTAAATTTTTATACTGTGACTGCCTAATGTACCTCCAGCCACAGAATCCCAAATTCTTTGCTGTCAGGTGAATGCCTATTGGCAATTTTTGGGGCCTGTACTGGCCTACAGTTACATATTTATCACGTGAATGCCTAATGTACCTCCAGCTACAGAATCCAAAGTTCTTTGCTGCCAGGTGAACGCCTATTGGCTAATTTTTGGGGCCTGTACTGGCCTACAGTTACATATTTATCCTGTGAACGCCTAATGTACCTCCAGCCACAGACTCCAAAGTTATTTGCTGCCAGGTGAATGCCTATTGGCTAATTTTTGGGGCCTGTACTGGCTGACAGTTACATATTTATCCTGTGACTGCCTAATGTACCTCCAGCCACAGAATCCAAAATTCTTTGCTTTCAGGTGAACCCCTATTGGCAATTTTTGGGGCCTGTACTGGCCGACAGTTACATATTTATCCTGTGACCGCCTAATGTACCTACAGCTACAGAATCCAAAGTTCTTAGCTGCCAGGTGAATGCCTATTGGCTAATTTTTGGGGCCTGCACTGGCTGAAAGTTAAATTTTTATCCTGTGATCGCCTAATGTTCCTCCAGCCACAGAATCCCAAATTCTTTGCTGTCAGGTGAACGCCTATTGGCTAATTTTTGCGGCCTGTACTGGCCAACAGTTACATTTTTATCCTGTGACCGCCTAATGTACTTCCAGCTACAGAATCCCAAATTCTTTGCTGTCAGGTGAATGCGTATTGGCTAATTTTTGGGGCCTGTACTGGCCTACAGTTACATATTTATCCTGTGACCGCCTAATGTACCTCCAGCCACAGAATCCCAAATTTTTTACTGTCAGGTGGATGCCTATTGGCTAATTTTTGGGGCCTGTACTGGCCTACAGTTACATATTTATCCTGTGAACGCCTAATGTACCTCCAGCCACAGAATCCAAAGTTATTTTCTTTCAGGTGAACGCCTATTGGCAAATTTTTGGGGCCTGTACTGGCCGACAGTTACATATTTATCCTGTGACCGCCTAATGTACTTCCAGCCACAGAATCCTACAAAGTTGTGTGCTGTCAGGTGAATAACTATTGGCTCATTTTTGGGGCCTGTACTGGAGTGGCAAGTTCTCACAACAATACTTAGTGCACCAATCACTAATATGTCATGAGACCTTATCAAATGTGAAGTTGTGTGTACCACGAAAAAATAAATCGCATCATTAGGGATTTTTGCGATGGTGTTTTTTTCAAACACTCGATCTGCATATACAGCGATTGTTATAACATGCATGTGAAATGTACCGTAATCAAATACACTGCTTTAATGTCAAATTACTTACAGTGATCAGAAATTCTTCCTCAACGTCGCGAAAATTGTTGCCAACCATCTTTTATGATCACATCCAACTTCGGTCTGGTGGAAACCCAGTTGCTGTAGTAGGCCGCACATATTTTGCGCATGCGCATAGGCGAAAATTACATTGCCGATATTTTGCATCTAAAAAAATAATAAATGGAGATCGCAAATTCAAATAATACATCTGATATGTCACTGTCCATGTTGTGGGACTATTTGTAAACTTCCAGTAAGTATTTGGTGGCTGCTGTGGCGAAACCAACCTCGCCACTGTGTTTTGGAGGGGGCTGTTTACCAGCCTCCTGCCCTGGGATTATGGTCCCTTAAGTTATTGGGTCTTAAGGCACTTGGGACGGAGCCCTCTGTCCCTGGATTACATCATTTGCCTTACTTGCTTGGATGAAGCACATGGTGAGAACAATAGATAGCGGCCATTTTAGCTCACAGAGCACTGCTTGACCCTCAACACAGAGCCTTGTCTCGTTATTGGGGGAATTCCCTGTATGCTGTTGGAGACTGATTGCCAGGAGTGTAAGCCGATGTCTGCTTTTCCTGTTCATCTGCCGGCAGCTATTCGCGAGGTTCCAGTTTGGAGTGCTATTTTGTATCCAGTTCGGGAGGTTGGTGTTCTGCAGTAGCTGTGCCTGTCTCTCAGAAAGGGGCATATCGCCTAAACGGATTTTAACCCCTTGTCTGCTGAAATGGGTCAGTTACATTGGTGGCAAGCAGCGGGATCGTTCCTACAGCCAGAAGGACAGCTACAGGAGACACAATTTCTTTGGATTTTACAACTTAAGGGCAACGCATGTCTCAGTACAGTGACCCTAAAAGCACCAGGATGGAACCAGCAGAGGAGTACAGATACTCTGTAGAGGAATTTGACCGTATGATGTGGTTGCGGCTGAACTTCTTCGGACCCAATCCAGCTGAGAAATACGTGAAGTTCGTGAGGAGTCTAGTGTCTAAGACCCTACTATACCGGGCAGAAGGTGACGGTCAGCTGCCACGTTGGGTGGACCTCCATCGGAAGTTACGGTTGCGGGACAGTGGGAGCCCAGTCTCCATTCCCCAGCGGCAGTGTGAAGTGCAGAGAGGGGAGAGCAGCGGCCTCCCTCCCCAGTGGCAGGCTGAGTTACAGGGGGCAGAGGTAGTTGTTCCTGCCCCCCAGCAGCAGAGTGATATGCCGGGAAGGCAGTGTGAAATGCAGGGAGAGGATTGCAACGTCCTCCCTCCCCAGCGGCAGGCTGAGTTACAGGGGGCAGAGGTAGTTGTTCCTGCCCCCCAGCAGCAGCATGATTTTTGGGGAATTGGGAGCCGAGTCTCCATTCCACAGCGGCAGGCGGAGTTACAGGGTGCAGAGACAGTCGGTCCTGTCCCCCAGCGGCAGAGTGTCCTACAGGGAATAGAGAGCCCAGTCTCCTTTCCCCAGCAGCAGGGCACTGTATTGGGAGCGGAGGCGGTCGGTCGCCCTCCCCAGCGGCTGGAAGTATGTATGAGAGAGGAGCTCATTACCCCCTCTCCCCAGCGGCAGCTTAACGCACCAGGGGGAGACAGTAAGCCCCACAACTGTGCAGATGGGACCATGGTCTCTGCACTTACAGCACAGGGGGTAGGGACAGTTGTTCCTGTCCTCCAGCAACAGGGCAGTTTAGCCAAAGGGGAGACAGTCGGTTTCCCCCTCCAACAACCAGACTCCAACCAGGCTTCTTCCGTGGTAACGCTGGCACCAGGGCAGAGTACCGCTGATCCCTGCCCACAAAGCAATCTCCACTCCAAGCCAGGGAGCAACTCAGAGACCGGGAGTACCAGCTACAAATATAATCTTGGTGGATTCACTGGACAGAGACAGGCTACGAAATTCAGCAGGTCCAGTATTGGGTTGTGGGTGGCCTGCCAGACTAACTCAGGTACCGACCGGCGTGAGGTCAGGTATCTGGTTAGTCTTCCCTGGGGGGGGGGGAGATGTGTGGTGAAACCAACCTCGCCACGGTGTTTTGGAGGGGGCTGTTTACCAGCCTCCTGCCTCAGGATTATGGTCCCTTAAGTTATTGGGTCTTAAGGCACTTGGGATGGAGCCCTCTGTCCCTGGATTGCATCATTTGCCTTACTTGCTTGGATGAAGCACATGGTGAGAACAATAGATAGCGGCCATTTTAGCTCACAGAGCACTGCTTGACCCTCAACACGGAGCCTTGTCTCGTTATTGGGGGAATTCCCTGTATGCTGTTGGAGACTGATTGCCAGGAGTGTAAGCCGATGTCTGCTTTTCCTGTTCATCTGCCGGCAGCTATTCGCGAGGTTCCAGTTTGGAGTGCTATTTTGTATCCAGTTCGGGAGGTTGGTGTTCTGCAGTAGCTGTGCCTGTCTCTCGGAAAGGGGCATATCGCCTAAACAGATTTTAACCCCTTGTCTGCTGAAACGGTGCCGTTACAGCTGCAAATATGACCTGAAGGTATTACAGATTTGCCTGCCTTTAAAGTGAATGGGGCCCGCCACTAACTTGCGGTTCGCGAACATTTGATTGTGTTCACGTTTGCAAATCGTTCCGGCCGAGGTTTGTCCATCACTATAAACTACCTCTGAGGCCTGCACATGTGACAGGCAGGCACATAAATTCAGCAAATCAATCTATTCCATTGTAGGGGTGACATATCCACCACAAAAAAAAACCCAAAAACTGTGCTTTATTTGTGAGGGTGAAATATAATCTCAGTTAAATCCATCTGTTTCATTTAGGGTTAAAAAAAACTTTTTTCGGGGGCACTTAAGTACCTTTTTGTTCTGTGCTGCATTCCTGACAGTGCAATAAAACTGCCAAATACTGCAGTTACATTTTTTGTTGAAAAATGCAAATTTTTTTCCTTGAAAGTACATTTGCGGCCTACGCTGTGTTCCTGTCAGACAAATAAAACCATTAAATACTGCTGTTACATTGCTTTTTGACTACTTTTTTTTTTTGAGAGTGAAGTATTTATATTAAATTCAACTGTCACACTGTTGTGTTACCTCAAATTTTTTTTTTCTTTATGACACCGGCACAGCCTTACTGTCAGTGAACTTAATTGTTGACTATTGGCGGCTACATTGTCGTCTGACATAAACCATCTGTTAGTTTGGTGGGTGAACAAAAAGAATCAGGATAGCGTCAAATAAGGGACGTGGCCCTGGTCGTGGTGCTGCTGGAGCTCCTGTTGCAGAGGACGTGGTCGATCTGTGCAAGCTACACACCCCCTTGCAAATCAGGCAAGCAGTCTGAGCCCCAAGTCACGGAGCAGTCTCTTATGCTTTTTGATGACTCTGCTGGAAGATTTTCCATGGGCCATCCATATAGCCCTGCACTGATGCCCAACCACTTATGTTTCAGGATGAGGACATGAGAAGACCACCTCAGCACATCTCTGATGATGATAAAACACAGGTGTCAACTGCAGCGGCTTTCTGCAGTCTGCAGACCGACAAGGAGGGCAGGGGTAAAGAGTGGGTGGAAGATGATGTGGAGGATGATGAGGTACTAGACCCCACATGGAATCAAGGTCATGCGAGTGAAGTTTGCAGTTTGGAGGAAGAGGCGGTGGTCGCACAGAGGCACCAGCACAGTAAAAGAGGGAGCAGGGTGCAAAAGTGTCTGTTACATTCTTGGGTGACACTTTACTATTTTTGCCAATTTGGACAAGCTCACGTTCATTTAAATGAATCAGGCAGGGATCCCACAGGACTTGTACATACCTTGTGCAGAATAGACATGTATACTGGCCTCACCCAGCCATTGTTGTACTCCAGCGCACTTTCTCTTTGTGTTATTTTTTTATATTTCCCAATGTTTTGGGGTCTACTCAAATTTAAACAAAAAATAAATAAATAAAATAAAATACTAAACCAAAAACAAGTGTTGGCTACCTCCTCCTCCCCCACCGCTTTCACCTACACCGCCACATCCACCGCCTACTCAACCTCATACTCCATATGGACCTCCTCCTCCTAGATATAATTCATTTTCACATATTTTATGTTATTTTAAGTAATTTCCCTATTCACATTTGTTTGCAGAGCACTTGCCATGCTTTTAGCCACATTTTGCTGCCTTTTGCAGCCCTTTAGCCCTTTCCATGACTTTTTTAGAGCCAGTTTAGTGCTCCAAAGTTCGGGTCCCCATTGACTTCAATGGGGTTCGGGGTCAAGTTCGGTTCCCAAACTCGATTTTTTTTGCGAAGTTCGGCCGAACCTCTAAAAACCGAACTTCCAAGTGTCCGCTCAACTCCAGATATGAGATCATTCTTGCAGCCAACCCATCGACAGCCACCCTCTAGATCCAGCCTCAGGGAAAGCATAGACCGACATATGTCTGACTACATCGGGTTAAGGGCCAATGTGGACGCTGTGAGAATCAAGGAACCCCTGGACTACTGGGTGTGTAAGCTTGACTTGTGGCCAGAGCTGGCATAATTTGCCATGGAACTCTTGGCTTGCCCCTCGTCCATTGTCCTGTCCGAAAGAACTTTCAGCACAGCAGGGGGTATCGTGACCGTTAAGAACACTTGCCTAGCTCAAGACAGTGTAGACTACCTCACAGTTCTAAAAATGAATGAGGCATGGAACTCGGAGAAATTCATCACCTGTGACGACCATGTGTAATTGAATTTTCTCATGCCAGCCCACACATATCCGCCATAACCCAGAACAAAAAATGGTCCTTGTTTTATGTTTGACACTGGGTGAATAAACCACATTTATTTTTTGATCATACTGGAGTGCTGCTGTTTTTTTTTTATTTTTTCCCTTGTTTTATGTATATACAGCAGCATAAAAGCCCTTTTCTGTCAGGTGAATGCCAAATTTTTGGGGTCTGTTTTGGCCTACAGTCAGGGGCGTAGCTAGAAATGACTGGGCCCCATAGCAAAAAAAATTATGGGCCCCCCCTCCCGGATCTCCCACCCCCACATACCTATTGGACCTCCCACCCCTTCCAGAGCTCCCACCCAAACACCCCTCCAGGACCTCCCACCCCAACATCCCCCCCAAGTGTCGTCCACAGATCCCCACCTTAAGTGTCGTCCACAGATTCCCCCCCCTTCAGTGTCGTCCACAGATCCCCCCTTTAGTGTTCTCCACAGATCCCCACTTTAGTGTCGTCCACAGATCCCCCCTTTAGTGTCGACCACAGATCCCCCCTTTAGTGTCGTCCACAGATCCCCCCTTTAGTGTCCTCCACAGATCCCCCCTTTAGTGTCCTCCACAGATCCCCCCCCCCAGTGTCCTCCACAGATCCCCCCTCCCCCCTTTCAGTGTCTTCCACAGATCCCCCCCAGTGTCCTCCACAGATCCCCCCTTCACTGGCCTACCTCATCTTCTGCTCGTGCAGCAGTGCGCCTCGGGCCCGCCTACTCCAGTCCTGACCTGACTACTCCTCTGCTTCCTTGGCTTCCCCCCCAGCCAGGCCCGAGCCGCGGACCGCCCAAGCCCCGCCCACTACAGCCGCGGCGGCCCAAGCCCCGCCCACCTGGCTGCCCGGCTGTGTAAAAAAAAAAAAATATAATAAATGAATGCAGTCCGGGATGGGCCCCCAGTGGCGTAGGGCCCCATAGCCACTGCTATGGTTGCTATGGCTATCCCTACGCCACTGCCTACAGTAAAATTGTTATCCACTGACTGTCTAATATACCTCCAGCCACATAATGACTTGTTCTTTTCAGTCAGGTGAATGACTAATTTTGGGGGCCTGTACTCCACTGGCCTACAGTAAAATTGTTATTCAGTGACTGCTTAATGTACCTTCAGCCACATAATCACTTGTTCTTTTCGGTCAGGTGAATGCCTAATTTTTAGGGCCTCTACTCCTGTGGCCTAAAATAAAATTTTTCTAGGTTACAGCAGGCCACATTTTTTAGATTTTCCCTTTAAGGCGCATAAAAATGACCCTTGATTAAAATACATATTTTTGTGGGAATTTTTGCCATTGATCCCCCTCTGGTATGTTACTGTCCATGTTGTGGAACTATTTGTGCACTTCTAGTAAGTATTTAGTGGCTGAAAATATGAACTGAAGGTTTTTCAGGTTTGCCTGCCATTAAAGTGAATAGGGTGCGCTGCGAATGTTCAGTTTGTGAACATTTGATCGAAAACGTGTGTTCGCTTTCACGAAACATCCCGGCGGATGTTCGTCAATCACTAATGAATGGTGCCTGTATTGTATTTAGCTTAAGATTTAGCTGTTTTCTTATGCATTCTTCAACAAAACCAATAAAGCATGAGATTAAAAAAAAAAGATAAGAGATAAAGGGAAAGGGTATAGAAAAGGCCAATTGTACAAATTTCATTCTCATGTACATACTGAAGCACTTTAAGAAAAATTAAAAGAACACCAAGTAACAACATTTCTTTGTTGCTAAGACCATCATCACATATTTGATTTTGTACCAAAATGTTTTTTATGATTCTGTTAATTCCAGGATATTGTACTTTAAAGGAAAAAATATATAGAAAATACAGAATATGTTTACAAACCTTGTCATTATTGCTCATCCTCTAAATAGAAATGTCCTGACAACTTTTCATCCTAACAGTAGGCTTTTTAATATTTTCATGCACCTTTTTACCATAGCAGCAGTCTGTTCACTCTGTGCAACGGCGTGGAGCTTCTATCAAATGTTTGCTGTAAATCTTGTGTATTCTACTTTGAAAGCTGACACATGTCCATGTGTTTGAGAAATCGCCAGATATCCAGATTATCTGAAAGTCTAAGAAGAACATTTATTTGCTTGTTGCTCTATAGAAAGACAGTGTTGGAATTAATCTGTCAATGCTCAGTTCGGATTGCCTAATTAATGAAAGTAGTATCTTTTGACATTCTCACACAGAACACCACCTGGCATCTGATCACTTATAAACTAATTATCACCATAGCTGATGGACTGCTATATAGTATTATTATACTACTTTATCTAAGTTATCTTAAAAGGCCCATTAACCCCATAGTTTAGGATCAGCTGCTGCCTTTCTAGATGCCCAGTCTAACCACTACACAGGTCTCTTGTGCTACAGAGAATGGGGGGCTTGCATCTCACATAAGAGCTGGACTCCTGCTCTAACTTCACAAACTTAGATTAACCCCAAAAATATACACCTTTTTCCACTGGAATCCAGGGGAGAATCCTGGTTTGAAGTAGTTTGGGAGCAGCACCTATACAAGCAGACAACAAATGTGAATTTGGGAGAATTGACATGTTTAATTTCTAGTGTGTGTTTGTATTAAGTGTGTGATATAAGATTAAAGAGAACCTTTCATAATTTTTGTCATAGGCTAACTATGTCATTACATTGTAGTGCGGCCCCCACTGATGCCCTTGATGTGTTTTTTTTTTTTTCATACCTTCCCCCCGTTCGTCTGGTTCAGAGCCCCGCTGTTTTGGCGCGCCGTATTCTAATGCAATCTAAACTCGCAATGGGATGGAGACACAGTCTTCTGCTGTGGGCGTCTCCTTTGCCCTGCTTTTGATCGCAATCCACTCAGAGCAGACCTTTCCCCTGGCTTTGAGCGGTCCGCTCTGATTGGATTGAGATCAAAGACAGGGGAAAGGAGACACTCACAGCAGAAGACTGCGTCTCCGCCCCATTGCGAGTTTAGATTGCATTAGAATACAGCGTGCCGAAACAACGGGACTCTGAACCGGACGAGCGGGGGGAAGGTATGAAAGAAAAAAAACATCCAGGGCATCAGTGGGGGCCGCACTACAGTGTAATGACAGAGCCTATGTCAAAAATTATGAAAGGTCCTCTTTAAGTGACTTTACATTCATAGACTTTAGGAGAGGACTACACTAAATCAGTTGCTTTTCATTGCACTGTATTATTGTAATTTTTCTTTCTCTTATCTTGTGTAATCCCCATTAGTATGTGTTCCATTGTTGACAACGCAGTCCAGTGCACACCTTGTCAAATGTATGCAGTCCTGAAATAACCGTTTAAGGGTGCATATCTTTGTTCAAAATGTGAGCAAATTGCCCATTTAGAGTCACACATCCTGTATCTAAACAAGCATATTTCAACAATGAGAAGCGTTGGCAATTTGGAAAAGAGTTTGCTGCTCACTGAGCAGGCACTCTATGGGTTAGATGTGGGGAGGGGGATAGTATGGATGATAAGGAAAGTGAGGTAGCTAGCTGGATAGCAGTAAGAAAAGTAGGGTAGAGGGAAGAGTATAAGGGAGGCTAGCTCTGAAACACCACAGTATAAGGGAGGCTAGCTCCGAAACACCACAATAAGTTTACAAGGTTGGCAGATGATGGAGATGTAAGTTCAGGGATAGCACTGCTGCAGTTTCTCTGCCAGTCAGGGGAATATCAGCTCCAGTAGGTAGGCCAGGAAAGCAGGGCAGGACAGAAAGGTCTGGTAGCGGGAAACCCAATTATTAGGTGTACAGATACCCTATCTTTCACGAAGACTGAAATCATCGAACAGTGTGTTGTCTGCCTGGCACTTGAGTTCGACATATCAGGGATTGGGTTGATAGATTACTGTGAGGGGCTGGTAAAGATCCAATGGTCATAGTCTACATTGGAACCAATGACAAAATTAGAGGTAGGTGGAGCGTCACTAAAAATTATTTTAGGGATTTAGGTTGCAAGCTCAGGTCAAGGACTTTAAAGGTAGTATTCTCCAAAATATTACAGTACCTGTACCCTGAGTAACACCAGAAAGGCAGTGAGAGATTAGGGAGATTAACAAGTGGCTCAAGAACTGGTTTAGGAAGGAGGGATTTGGGTTCCTTAGAGATGGGCTGCACCTCAATGGGGTAGGTGCAGCTGTTTTGGGGGAGGAGATGGCTAGAAGGTTGGAGGAGTGTTTAAATCAGGGTCTGGGGGGAGGATAAATACATTATAGGAGGGGAAGTTAGTGCAGATAGAGACCTGGGATGAGATAATAAAACTGCTCTTATAGCTGTGTGGGTAAGTGCCTTGCCTCTGATACTGAAGGTTGTGGGTTTGAATCCCAGCAGAAACTTTTCTGAAATAAAGGATAAATTAGAATACACAAGCACTGACTCCATATATTGACATACAGCGTGGGACGGAGGCCTGCATCGCATCGCTGACATGGAGGTAAGTATAAGATTTTTTTATTTTTTTTATACCCGACTGTTACTGCCACACGGGGGGAGTGGGAGGCACTTGATAGTGGCACATGGAGGGGGAGTACGCACTATGATACTGGCACATGGGGGAAGGAGAGAGGCACTTGATACTGGCACTTTTGGGGGGGAGATTGCACTATGATACTGGGACATGGGGGGAGGAGAGAGGCACTTGATACTGGCACTTTTGGGGGGGAGATTGCACTATGATACTGGGACATGGGGGGAGGAGAGAGGCACTTGATACTAGCACATGGGGGGTTTGGCACTTGATACTGGCACATGGGGGTTGGGAAGGAGAGAGGCACTTGATACTGACACTTTTGGTGGGGGGCGAGATGGCACTATGATACTGGGACATGGGGGGGCACTTGATACTGGCACATAGGGGGGTTTGGCACTATGATACTGGCACATGGGGGTGGGAAGGAGAGAAGCACTTGATACTGGCACATGGGGGGGGAGATGGCACTATTATACTGGCACATTGGGGGGAGAGATGGCACTATGATACTGGCACTTTGGGGGGGGGCGAGATGGCACTATGATACTGGGACATGTGTGGGGGAGGAGAGAGGCACTTGATACTGGCACATGATGGGGGCATCTATGGGGGCACATTATTGGGGTGCATTATAGGGGTCCCATTTTACTGGCACATTATAAGGCCTTTAATCATACCCAGTGTCACCCATAGTCAGTCTCCTGCCCCGCTTAATCATACACTGTCACCTTTGCACAGTCCCCTGCCCCCCTTAATCATACCCAGTGTCACTCAGAGCCAGTCCCCTGCCCCGCTTAATCATACCCTGTCACCTTTACCCAGTCTCCTGCCCTTCTTAATCATACCCAGGGTCACCCTTACTCAGTCCCCTGCCCCCTCAATTAGACCCTGCCCCCCTTAATCATACCCAGTGTCACCCAGAGCCAGTCCCCTGCCCCCTTAATCATACCCTGTCACCTTTACCCAGTCCCCTACCCTTCTTAATCATACCCAGTTTCACCCTTACCCAGTTCCCTGCCCTCTCAATTAGACCCTTCCCCCTTAATCATACCCAGTGTCACCATTAGCCAGTCCCCTGCCCCCCTTAATCATACCCTGTCACCTTTACCCAGTCCCCTGCCCCCCTTAATCTTACCCAGTGTCAACCAAAGCCAGTTCCCTGCCCCTTAATCATACCCAGTGTCACCCTTATCCAGTCCCCTGCCCCCTTAATCATACTCAGTGTCTGTCACCCTTAATTTAAGGGGGGTAGGGCCTAATTGAGGGGGCAGGGGACTGGGTATGGTTGACACTGTGTATGATTAAGAAGGGTAGGGGACTGGGTAAAGGTGACAGGGTATGCTTAAGGGTCGCAGGGTGATACTAGGTATGATTAAGGGGGGCAGGGGACTGGGCAAAGGTGACAGGGTATGCTTAACGGGGGCAGGAGACTGGCTATGGTGACATTGGGTATGATTGTACTTGTTTGCACACTTAAATTATCTGTAATTTAAAAAAAAACTGTTTGTTACAAAGATTGTTTTCCTCTTTGTGTATGTTTAGGTGAATGGGGGGGGGGGGGGGCGTCACAAGATTAGCTTGCACAGGGCGCCTAAACACCTAAGGCCAGCGCTGGGTTCAGGACCCAAGGGATGACCATACTGGACTTAGTACTAAACAACAGACTTGACAGAGCAACAGATGTTCAGGTTGGGGGACACCTAGTAAATAGTGACCATAAAATAATAATCTTCTAATTGTCATTCAAAAAAGTGTTTCTTTAGGGAGGCACAAAAAAATCAAACTTTAAAAAAGGAAAATTTGGCCAGCTAAGAGAGGCTATTGGCCTCAATAACTACGGCAATGTTTTAAAAAGTAAAAAATGCTGCCAAAAAATGTCAAGCCATCCTAAATAGGGTTGAGTGAACCGAAACTGTAATTGTTCGGGTTCGTACCGAACTTTAGGATTTTTGGACCCCGAACCCAAAGATCTGCCTTCAGCAAAGTAACCATCAAGGACCAATAATAAAGTGCTCTGTAGGAAAAATATGTCTTTAAATTAATACTTTTGTGTAAAAAAAGAAAATTTTATTTTTTTCACCTTCTTAGCATTAATTTCTTTAAAAAAAACTAGTTGGTCAAAATACTCATTACACCCATAGATTAATACGTTAAGGGGCCTAGTTTTTAAAATGGGTTCACTTTAGTTTTTTTTGTTTTTATTCTGACACTTACAAGCCTCTGCAAACTTGGCTTGTTGCAGGAAAAAATATGTACTTCAAAAATTTTAAAATTTATGTTAAAATGTTAAGTCTCCTAAATAAAAAAAGTAAAAATTTTTGGTAAGTGCAGCCAAAATAAAGTAAAGATGTGGAAATATATTTCTGATAAAAATCAGTAAAAATATTGAATGGTATTTATGTATGTATGTAAAATATTGTAGTGGAAAATGTGCCAATTTCAAATTCTCATAAATTTTCACTTTTTTTTATAAAGATATGCATATTTTATCAGTAGAATTTTACCACCTAAGTAAAGTACAATATGTGACGAAAAAACAATTACTTTGATGGGCAAAACCGTTACAAAGTTATTCTAAGCTAAAACGACATGTCAGATTTCCAAAATTTGGCTTGGTCATTAAAGAGAACCTTTAACCTACACAGACATGGAGAGCGGTGCCCGGGGATCTCACTGCACTTACTATTATCCCTGGGCGCCGCTCCGTTCTCCCTCCCGCTATGCCCTCCGGTATCTTTGGTCACTAAGTTTATAGTAGGCGGAGTCTGCCCTTGTTCTGCTGTAGCGCTGGGAGAAAATAACCTCCCAGGCTGTGAGCTCTGCGCTGCGATTGGCCAGCGCTACAGCAGAACAAGGGCAGACTCCGCCTACTATAACTTAGTGACCGAAGATACCGGAGGGCATAGCGGGAGAACGGAGCGGCGCCCAGGGATAATAGTAAGTGCAGTGAGATCCCCGGGCGCCGCTCTCCATGTCTGTATACTTAGTTTACAATGTCAGGATCGGTGAAAGGTCCTCTTTAAGGCCCAAACAGGCTTGGTCACTAAGGGGTTAATATATACAGCTTTCATATTATGTTACAAAAAAAAACACTTCTTTGGCAATATACAACATCTGGATTAGTCACTGTGCAATTTAGGCTAGAAATACAGCCATCATTTTCTGAGGTTTGAAAAACGCACTTTTTTTTTGCCAAAAAAAACACTATTTTCCTGATCTGCAAGTGTTAAATCCAAGTTTAATATATACAGCTTTCATATTCTGTTACCAAAAAAACACTTTTTTGGCAATATACAACATCTGGATTAGTAAGTGTGCAATTTAAGCTAGAAATACACCTATAATTTTCTGGGCTTTTAAAAAAAAAATTGCCAAAAAACACTATTTTCAGGCCTTGCAGCATCAGCATGTGTGAAATTACAGGCTTATATACTGCTGTCAAATACAGTTATTAAACAAACACTTGTTTGGGGAAAAAAAAAATAGTTGTCAGCCTTTGATGCAGATGTCATTGTGAGATACACCCTTAATACATTTGGGTTAGATTCAGATATTTGAAATACCGCCATTTGGTGCAAAATCTTTAATTCAGGCCTACTGTGGATCAGGCCGTGTGAGATACACCCTGTATATACAGGGCTTATATTCTTTCATTAATAAAACCGTAAATCATGGATCCGTAAAAAATCATGCGGATGTCTGAATGGAGCCTTACAGGGGGGGTGATCAATGACAGGGGGGTGATCAGGGAGTCTATATGGGTGATCACCCCCCTGTCATTGATCACCCCCCTGTCATTGATCACCCCCCCCCCCCCCCCCCCCCCTGGTAAGGCTCCATTCAGACATTTTTTTTGGCACAAGTTAGCGGAAATTTTTATGTTTGTTTTTGTTTTTTCTTACAAAGTCTCATATTCTACTAACTTGTGTCAAAAAATAAAATCTCACATGAACTCACCATATCCCTCACGGAATCCAAATGCGTAAACATTTTTAGACATTTATATTCCAGACTTCTACTCACGCTTTAGGGCCCCTAAAAAGCCAGGGCAGTATAAATACCCCACATGTGACCCCATTTCGGAAAGAAGACACCCCAAGGTATTCCGTGAGGGGCATATTGAGTCCATGAAAGATTGAAATTTTTGTCCTAAGTTAGCGGAAAGTGAGACTTTGTGAGAAAAAAAAATAAAAAATCAATATCCGCTAACTTATGCAAAAAAAAAAATATCTAGGAACTCGCCAGGCCCCTCATTGAATACCTTGGGGTGTCTTCTTTCCAAAGTGGGGTCACATGTGGGGTATTTATACTGCCCTGGCTTTTTAGGGGCCCGAAAGTGTGAGAAGCAGTCTGGGATCCAAATGTCTAAAAATGCCCTCCGAAAAGGAATTTGGGCCCCTTTGCGCATCTAGGCTGCAAAAAAGTGTCACACATGTGGTATCGCCGTACTCAGGAGAAGTTGGGGAATGTGTTTTTGGGTGTCATTTTACATATACCCATGCTGGGTGAGAAAAATATCTTGGTCAAATGCCAACTTTGTATAAAAAAATGGGAAAAGTTGTCTTTTGCCAAGATATTTCTCTCACCCAGCATGGGTATATGTAAAATGACCCCCCAAAACACATTGCCCAACTTCTCCTGAGTACGGCGATACCACATGTGTGACACTTTTTTGCAGCCAAGGTGGGCAAAGGGGCACCTTTCGGATTTCGCAGGCCATTTTTTACACATTTTGATTGCAAGGTACTTCTTACACATTTGGGCCCCTAAATTGCCAGGGCAGTATAACTACGCCACAAGTGACCCCATTTTGGAAAGAAGACACCCCAAGGTATTCCGTGGGGGGCACGGCGAGTTCCTAGAATTTTTTATTTTTTGTCACAATTTAGCGGAAAATGATGATTTTTCATTTTTTTTCTTTTTTCCTTACAAAGTCTCATATTCCACTAACTTGCGACAAAAAATAAAAAATTCTAGGAACTCGCCATGCCCCTCACGGAATACCTTGGGGTGTCTTCTTTCCAAAATGGGGTCACTTGTGGGGTAGTTATACTGCCCTGGCAATTTAGGGGCCCAAATGTGTGAGAAGAACTTTGCAATCAAAATGTGTAAAAAATGCCCTGCAAAATCCGAAAGGTGCACTTTGGAATATGTGCCCCTTTGCCCACCTTGGCAGCAAAAAAGTGTGACACATCTGGTATCGCCGTACTCAGGAGAAGTTGGGCAATGTGTTTTGGGGTGTCATTTTACATATACCCATGCTGGGTGAGAAAAATATCTTGGTCAAATGCCAACTTTGTATGAAAAAATGGGAAAAGTTGTCTTTTGCCAAGATATTTCTCTCACCCAGCATGGGTATATGTAAAATGACACCCCAAATCACATTCCCCAACTTCTCCTGAGTACGGCGATACCAGATGTGTGACACTTTTTTGATGCCAAGGTGGGCAAAGGGGCACATATTCCAAAGTGCACCTTTCAGATTTCACCGGTCATTTTTTACAGATTTTGATTGCAAAGTACTTCTCACACATATGGGCCCCTAAATTGCCAGGGCAGTATAACTACGCCACAAGTGACCCCATTTTGGAAAGAAGACACCCCAAGGTATTCCGTGAGGGGCATGGCGAGTTCCTAGAATTTTTTATTTTTTGTCGCAAGTTAGTGGAATATGAGACTTTGTAAGGAAAAAAGAGAAAACAAAAAAAATCATCATTTTCCGCTAACTTGTGACAAAAAATAAAAAATTCTAGGAACTCGCCATGCCCCTCACGGAATACCTTGGGGTGTCTTCTTTCCAAATGGGGTCACTTGTGGGGTAGTTATACTGCCCTGGCAATTTAGGGGCCCAAATGTGTGAGAAGTACCTTGCAATCAAAATATGTAAAAAATGGCCTGCAAAATCCGAAAGGTGCACTTTGGAATATGTGCCCCTTTGCCCACCTTGGCTGAAAAAAATTGTGACACATCTGGTATCGCCGTACTCAGGAGAAGTTGGGGAATGTGTTTTGCGGTGTCATTTTACATATACCCATGCTGGATGAGAGAAATATCTTGGCAAAAGACAACTTTTCCCATTTTTTTATACAAAGTTGGCATTTGACCAAGATATTTTTCTCACCCAGCATGGGTATATGTAAAATGACACCCCAAAACACATTGCCCAACTTCTCCTGAGTACGGCGATACCAGATGTGTCACACTTTTTTGCTGCCAAGGTGGGCAAAGGGGCGCATATTCCAAAGTGCACCTTTTGGATTTCACCGGTCATTTTTTACACATTTTGATTGCAAAGTTCTTCTCACACATTTGGGCCCCTAAATTGCCAGGGCAGTATAACTACCCCACAAGTGACCCCATTTTGGAAAGAAGACACCCCAAGGTATTCTGTGAGGGGCATGGTGAGTTCCTAGAATTTTTTATTTTTTGTCGCAAGTTAGTGTAATATGAGACTTTGTAAGAAAAAAAAAAAATAAAAAATCATCATCATTTTCCGCTAACTTGTGACAAAAAATAAAAAGTTCTATGAACTCACTATGCCCATCAGCGAATACCCTTAGGGTGTCTACTTTCCGAAATGGGGTCATTTGTGGTGTTTTTCTACTGTTTGGGCATTGTAAAACCTCAGGAAACATGACAGGTGCTCAGAAAGTCAGAGCTGTTTCAAAAAGCGGAAATTCACATTTTTGTACCATAGTTTGTAAATGTTATAACTTTTACCCAAACCATTTTTTTTTGCCCAAACATTTTTTTTTTTATCAAAGACACGTAGAACAATAAATTTGGCGAAAAATTTATATATGGATGTCGTTTTTTTTGCAAAATTTTACAGCTGAAAGTGAAAAATGTCATTTTTTTGCAAAAAAATCGTTACATTTTGATTAATAACAAAAAAAGTAAAAATGCCAGCAGCAATGAAATACCACCAAATGAAAGCTCCATTAGTGAGAAGAAAAGGAGGTAAAATTCATTTGGGTGGTAAGTTGCATGACCGAGCGATAAACGGTGAAAGTAGTGTAGTGCCGAAGTGTAAAAAGTGCTCTGGTCATGAAGGGGGTTTCACCTAGCGGGGCTGAAGTGGTTAATTGATGTGCGCCACCTCCTTTGATTCAATGCTTAAAGTATAACCGTTGTATATTATTTTTTTTGAGTATTGGATTGTGGTGATTAATATCTCCTTGGTGGCCCTATTTCAACTTTTCACTGTTGTGGCGGAACCAACCTCGCCACTGGGTTTTGGAGGGGGCTGTTTAAAAGCCTCTTGCCTCAGGATTATGGCCCATAGTAACTTTTAAACCCCTTAACCCTTTTCCAGGGAATTTTGGATAGGTTTGTCCCCCAAGTTATACTGTTTAAATTGATGTAAGTTATATGTATGGACAATGTAACCTCACAAAGTTATAACAACTTATAATAAGTGTAACTTGTCAGCTTGGGAGGAATATGCTTGGTGTGGTTCTATTGTCCCATTGTCCCACTGTGTGTTTAAATGGTGATTCCTGTCCTGTTGTCCCCACATGTGTATTGGTGATCTCCCCTTTGTCCTGAGAGATAATTGGATTGTCTTCGGTCGTCTCCCAGGTAGAGAGGAGGAAACCGAGATGCATTGTGGGGATATGTTGTATCTGTTCTGTGTCCGAGTCTCCCTTCTGGTCCTCTAGGGGGCGGGAACGATTGGTTGCTGTATTTACATTGTGTGTGTTGTGAATTACTGATTGGTTGGATTTCAAAACCCTGTGGGCAGTACTATGTTTGGTTTTTATCAATAAAAGAGGCTGTACTTGAAGTACAGTCAGAGCACTGCTTGACCCTCAACACGGAGCCTTGTCTCGTTATTGGGGGGATTCCCTGTATGCTGTTGGAGACTGATTGCCAGGAGTGTAAGCTGACGGATACGCTTTTCCTGTTCGTCTGACTGACAGCTATTTGCGAGGTTCCAGTTTGGAGTGCTATTTTGTATCCAGTTCGGGAGGTTGGTGTTCTGCAGTAGCTGTGCCTGTGTCTCGGAAAGGGGCATATCGCCTAAACGGATTTTAACCCCTTGTCTGCTGAAACGGTGCCGTTACAACTGTGTATTCAATTACCCCTTAATTCCAAATTTTTGTTCCCTGTACTGCCTACTTTTACCTGTGCTTAAAATAGGGTTGCTAGCCATGGTCCATCTGTTGAAGGACGGAGGACGCAGAAGCAAGCTGCGTGCAAGGTCACATAACTGACAGCCAGGGACTGTAAGTAAATGATTAAAGCCAGGTCCTCTCCAGCAGCTGCAGGAGATTAACCCTTTAGGGGGAGGGCTCTGGTTACTGACACTTTTGGGGGGCTATTGTTACTGGCTAGTGAGGGCAGGTGGGATTAGCCTCAGTGTGAGGGCTGTGGCGGCCATCTTAACTGAATAGTGAAATTGCAGTTTTATGCAGACTGGTTGCTAAGGGCTGAATCTTGTTAAAATGGGGTAAGTCAGTCTAATAGTAACTGATTCTGGAATATCATGTTATTAGTAACTACATATATGAAAATTGAAATTAGGGTCTAAATGTGACAGTTATCCTTTAAACTTAAACAATTTGTACCACATTTGCACTTCAATAATTTGTCCCACATTTCCAGTATACTCTTTTGGCCAACATTTGTGCCTCAATAGCTTTTCCAACATTTCTGCTTGACTCTTTTGGCCCACATTTGGGCTTCTGTAATTTGTCCCACATTTGCGCCTCAATAGCTTTTCCCACAATTCCGCTTGACTCTTTTGGCCCACATTTGGGCTTCTGTAATTTGTCCCACATTTGCGCCTCAATAGCTTTTCCCACATTTCTGTTTGATCCCAATTTTTTGTAAATAAATTTATCTCCCTTAAATTTGGTCTCTTTTTCTCACACTCCCTCTCTGGCCTGGAACCCTGATTCCCCGCCACCCGTGATCACCATGGTAGGCGCATAAAAGAACATCGAAAGTTCTTAGAGCAGATATCAAATTGGATCGTGAACATCACGGGGACGTGTGGCATGGTGAGGCAGTAAGTATGCACACGTCTACACGAACTAACCGACAGGGGTCAGCCCCGGCAACTTCTGGGTCTCCAAATTGAGCACATGGCCTGAGCTTGCCCTTTACGCCTTGGAGGTGCTGGCCTGCCCTGCATCCAGTGTATTGTCTAAACATGTGTTTAGCACTACTGGAGAGTTATATTTCCCAATGTTTTGGGGTGTACCCTAATTTAAAAAAATAAAAAATAAAAATGTATAACCAAAAAGCAGTGTAGGCTACCTCCTCCTCCTTCACCGTCACTTCCACCTACACTGCCACATCCACCGCCTTCTCAACCACCTACGCCATATGGACCTGGTCCTCCTAGATCAAGATTATTATTAATTTTATTATTTAATTTTTATGTATTTTATGTTATTTAAAGTCATTTCCCTATCCACATTTGTTTGCAGAGCACTTGTCATGCTCTTAACCACATTTTGATGACATTTGCAGCCCTCTAGACCTTTCCATTACAGTTTTACAGCCATTTTATTGCTCAAAAGTTTGGGTCCCTATTGACTTCAATGGGGTTCGGGGTCAAGTTCGGGTCCCGAACTTGAACTTTTTTGTGAAGTTCGGCCGAACCCATCAAACCCAAACATCCAGGTGTCCGCTCAACTCTAATCCTAAACTCTAATTGTGAGAGGTACATACCGTATGGTAATAAAGGTGGATAAATAGAAATGTGAAGGAAGAAATAAATGACAATATAAAACATTTTAATAATTAAAACAGGAATTTACCTAGAAATCATTGAAAAACTATGTATAAGGAAAAAAATAATGAATATGTAAAAGAGAAATAAAATCAACCCTAAAATGTGCTTCAAAAATATAATTGGTAAAATGTAGAAATATGAAGGTGTCAGCCCTTCAAAGAGTGATGAGGGAGGAGTTGCAGAGAGCAATGAGGAGAAAGCAAAACTATTAAATATGTTTTTCTCCACTATTAAAAAAAATATATATTTAAACTGTCAGATGAAATGAAGAGTGTAAAAGTAAATTCCCCATTAAAAGTGGCCTGGCTAAGGCTTCTTTCACACAGGGTAATACAGATAATACAACCATCTGGATCTGTTATGAACGGATCCGGTTGTATTATCTTTAGCATACCCGAGAGGGAGCCGTCATGAACTCCATTGAAAGTCAATGGGGGACGGATCCGTTTTCTGTCAGATTGTGTCAGAGAAAACGGATCCGTCCCCATTGATTTGCATTGTGGGTCTTGCTCCGCATCCCGGGATGGAAAGCAAACTGCAGCATGCTACAGAATGCATTTTGGAGCATTCTGTGCTGTCCAGTTACGCTTTGTCCCCATTGACAATAAATGAGGACAAAAAGGAAGCATTTTTTCCGGTATTCAGACCTATGACGGATCTCAACCCACAAGAACTTCAGCAGCATCTTAAAAAGATTAAAATAGACAAATCGCCAGGACCAGATGCCATACACTCCCATATACTAAGATAATTACAGTATTTTTCGCCCTATAAGACAAAGTGAGGG
Source organism: Bufo gargarizans (assembly GCF_014858855.1). Classification (NCBI taxonomy): domain Eukaryota; kingdom Metazoa; phylum Chordata; class Amphibia; order Anura; family Bufonidae; genus Bufo; species Bufo gargarizans. Next base: position 400,389,064 of record NC_058081.1, read on the forward strand.
AAAAATGCCCCTGTGTCTTATGGGGTGAATACTAATGAAGCACTTCCATTTTGGAAGAGCTTCATTAGTACCAGAGGACCGGGAAGCGGTGAAGGATCTGTACTCACTGCTTCCTGGTACTCCACTCGTCTGTCTGCTGTGCAGGGCTGCGCACCATGTGACCTCGGGCTGTGCGCAACCTTCACAGCAGTCATTGGCGGTCTGATTGGGGCTGTGATATAAGGTCTTATTAACATTGGGGGTCTGATTGCTGGTCTGACCTGAGGTGTAATGGAAAATATGTTTTTCTTATTATCCTCCTCTAAAACCTAGATGTGTCTTATAGGGTGAAAAATACAGTAAATATTGTCATAGACAGACCCTTATTTCTGATATTTAAGGACTCTATATAGGCATGGAGTGTTCCACCGGATATGCGCTTAGCGAAAGTGGTTCCAATTAGAGTTGAGCGAACACCTGGATGTTCGGGTTCGAGAAGTTCGGCCGAACATCCCGGAAATGTTCGGGTTCGGGATCCGAACCCGATCCGAACTTCGTCCCGAACCCGAACCCCATTGAAGTCAATGGGGACCCGAACTTTTCGGCACTAAAAAGGCTGTAAAACAGCCCAGGAAAGAGCTAGAGGGCTGCAAAAGGCAGCAACATGTAGGTAAATCCCCTGCAAACAAATGTGGATAGGGAAATGAATTAAATTAAAAATTAAATAAATAAAAATTAACCAAAATCAATTGGAGAGAGGTTCCATAGCAGAGAATCTGGCTTCCCGTCACCCACCACTGGAACAGTCCATTCTCAGATATTTAGGCCCCGGCACCCAGGCAGAGGAGAGAGGTCCCGTAACAGAGAATCTGTCTTCATGTCAGCAGAGAATTAGTCTGCATGTCATAGCAGAGAATGAGGCTTCACGTCAGCCACCACTGCAACAGTCCATTGGCATATATTTAGGCCCAGCACCCAGGCAGAGGAGGGAGGTCCCGTAACAGAGAATCTGTCTTCATGTCAGCAGAGAATTAGTCTGCATGTCATAGCAGAGAATGAGGCTTCACGTCAGCCACCACTGCAACAGTCCATTGGCATATATTTAGGCCCAGCACACACACAGGCAGAGGAGAGAGGTCCCGTAACAGAGAATCTGGCTTCATGTCAGCAGAGAATCAGTCTGCATGTCATAGCAGAGAATGAGGCTTCACGTCAGCCACCACTGCAACAGTCCATTGGCATATATTTAGGCCCAGCACACACACAGGCAGAGGAGAGAGGTCCCGTAACAGAGGATCTGGCTTCATGTCAGCAGAGAATCAGTCTGCATGTCATAGCAGAGAATCAGGCTTCACGTCAGCCACCACTGCAACAGTCCATTGTCATAAATTTAGGCCCAGCACCCAGGCAGAGGAGAGAGGTCCCGTAACAGACAATCTGGCTTCATGTCAGCAGAGAATTAGTCTGCATGTCATAGCAGAGAATGAGGCTTCACGTCAGCCACCACTGCAACAGTCCATTGGCATATATTTAGGCCTAGCACACAGGCAGAGGAGAGAGGTCCCGTAACAGACAATCTGGCTTCATGTCAGCAGAGAATCAGTCTGCATGTCATAGCAGAGAATGAGGCTTCACGTCACCCACCACTGCAACAGTCCATTGGCATATATTTAGGCCTAGCACACAGGCAGAGCAGAGAGGTCCCGTAACAGACAATCTGGCTTCATGACAGCAGAGAATCAGTCTGCATGTCATAGCAGAGAATGAGGCTTCACGTCACCCACCACTGCAACAGTCCATTGGCATATATTTAGGCCTAGCACACAGGCAGAGCAGAGAGGTCCCGTAACAGACAATCTGGCTTCATGACAGCAGAGAATCAGTCTGCATGTCATAGCAGAGAATGAGGCTTCACGTCACCCACCACTGCAACAGTCCATTGGCATATATTTAGGCCTAGCACACAGGCAGAGCAGAGAGGTCCCGTAACAGACGATCTGGCTTCATGTCAGCAGAGAATCAGTCTGCATGTCATAGCAGAGAATGAGGCTTCACGTCAGCCACCACTGCAACAGTCCATTGGCATATATTTAGGCCCAGCACCCAGGCAGAGGAGGGAGGTCCCGTAACAGAGAATCTGTCTTCATGTCAGCAGAGAATTAGTCTGCATGTCATAGCAGAGAATGAGGCTTCACGTCAGCCACCACTGCAACAGTCCATTGGCATATATTTAGGCCCAGCACACACACAGGCAGAGGAGAGAGGTCCCGTAACAGAGGATCTGGCTTCATGTCAGCAGAGAATCAGTCTGCATGTCATAGCAGAGAATCAGGCTTCACGTCAGCCACCACTGCAACAGTCCATTGGCATATATTTAGGCCTAGCACACAGGCAGAGGAGAGAGGTCCCGTAACAGACAATCTGGCTTCATGTCAGCAGAGAATCAGTCTGCATGTCATAGCAGAGAATGAGGCTTCACGTCAGCCACCACTGCAACAGTCCATTGTCATAAATTTAGGCCCAGCACCCAGGCAGAGGAGAGAGGTCCCGTAACAGACAATCTGGCTTCATGTCAGCAGAGAATTAGTCTGCATGTCATAGCAGAGAATCAGGCTTCATGTCAGCCACCACTGCAACAGTCCATTGGCATATATTTAGGCCTAGCACACAGGCAGAGGAGAGGTTCATTCAACTTTAGGTAGCATCGCAATATAATGGTAAAATGAAAATAAAAATAGGATTGAATGAGGAAGTGCCCTGGAGTCCAATAATATATGGTTATGGGGAGGTAGTTAATGTCTAATCTGGACAAGGGACGGACAGGTCCTGTGGGATCCATGCCTGGTTCATTTTTATGAACGTCAGCTTGTCCACATTGGCTGTAGACAGGCGGCTGCGTTTGTCTGTAATGACGCCCCCTGCCGTGCTGAATACACGTTCAGACAAAACGCTGGCTGCCGGGCAGGCCAGCACCTCCAAGGCATAAAAGGCTAGCTCTGGCCACGTGGACAATTTAGAGACCCAGAAGTTGAATGGGGCCGAACCATCAGTCAGTACGTGGAGGGGTGTGCACACGTACTGTTCCACCATGTTAGTGAAATGTTGCCTCCTGCTAACACGTTGCGTATCAGGTGGTGGTGCAGTTAGCTGTGGCGTGTTGACAAAAGTTTTCCACATCTCTGCCATGCTAACCCTGCCCTCAGAGGAGCTGGCCGTGACACAGCTGCCTTGGCGACCTCTTGCTCCTCCTCTGCCTTGGCCTTGGGCTTCCACTTGTTCCCCTGTGACATTTGGGAATGCTCTCAGTAGCGCGTCTACCAACGTGCGCTTGTACTCGCGCATCTTCCTATCACGCTCCAGTGCAGGAAGTAAGGTGGGCACATTGTCTTTGTAGCGTGGATCCAGCAGGGTGGCAACCCAGTAGTCCGCACAGGTTAAAATGTGGGCAACTCTGCTGTCGTTGCGCAGGCACTGCAGCATGTAGTCGCTCATGTGTGCCAGGCTGCCCAGGGATAAGGACAAGCTGTCCTCTGTGGGAGGCGTATCGTCATCGTCCTGCCTTTCCCCCCAGCCACGCACCAGTGATGGACCCGAGCTGCGTTGGGTGCCACCCCGCTGTGACCATGCTTCATCCTCATCCTCCTCCACCTCCTCCTCATCCTCGTCCTCCTCGTCCTCCAGTAGTGGGCCCTGGCTGGCCACATTTGTACCTGGCCTCTGCTGTTGCCAAAAACCTCCCTCTGAGTCACTTCGAAGAGACTGGCCTGAAAGTGCTAAAAATGACCCCTCTTCCTCCTCCTCCTCCTCCTCCTCCTGGGCCACCTCCTCTTCCATCATCGCCCTAAGTGTTTTCTCAAGGAGACATAGAAGTGGTATTGTAACGCTGATAACGGTGTCATCGCCACTGGCCATGTTGGTGGAGTACTCGAAACAGCGCAACAGGGCACACAGGTCTCGCATGGAGGCCCAGTCATTGGTGGTGAAGTGGTGCTGTTCTGTAGTGCGACTGACCCGTGCGTGCTGCAGCTGAAACTCCACTATGGCCTGCTGCTGCTCGCACAGTCTGTCCAGCATGTGCAAGGTGGAGTTCCACCTGGTGGGCACGTCGCATATGAGGCGGTGAGCGGGAAGGCCGAAGTTACGCTGTAGCGCAGACAGGCGAGCAGCAGCAGGATGTGAACGCCGGAAGCGCGAACAGACGGCCCGCACTTTATGCAGCAGCTCTGACATGTCGGGGTAGTTGTGAATGAACTTCTGCACCACCAAATTCAGCACATGCGCCAAGCAAGGGATGTGCGTCAAATTGGCTAGTCCCAGAGCTGCAACGAGATTTCGCCCATTATCACACACCACCAGGCCGGGCTTGAGGCTCACCGGCAGCAACCACTCGTCGGTCTGTTGTTCTATACCCCGCCACAACTCCTGTGCGGTGTGGGGCCTGTCCCCCAAACATATGAGTTTCAGAATGGCCTGCTGACGTTTACCCCGGGCTGTGCTGAAGTTGGTGGTGAAGGTGTGTGGCTGACTGGATGAGCAGGTGGAAGAAGAGGAGGAGGAAGCCGAGAAGGAGGAGGTGGCAACAGGAGGCAAAGAATGTTGCCCTGCGATCCTTGGCGGCGGAAGGACGTGCGCCAAACAGCTCTCCGCCTGGGGCCCAGCTGCCACTACATTTACCCAGTGTGCAGTTAGGGAGATATAGCGTCCCTGGCCGTGCTTACTGGTCCACGTATCTGTGGTTAGGTGGACCTTGCCACAGATGGCGTTGCGCAGTGCACACTTGATTTTATCGGATACTTGGTTGTGCAGGGAAGGCACGGCTCTCTTGGAGAAGTAGTGCCGGCTGGGAACAACATACTGTGGGACAGCAAGCGACATGAGCTGTTTGAAGCTGTCTGTGTCCACCAGCCTAAATGACAGCATTTCATAGGCCAGTAGTTTAGAAATGCTGGCATTCAGGGCCAGGGATCGAGGGTGGCTAGGTGGGAATTTACGCTTTCTATCAAATGTTTGTGAGATGGAGAGCTGAACGCTGGCGTGTGACATGGTTGAGACGCTTGGTGACGGAGGTGGTGGTGGTGGTGTTGGTGGTACATCCCCTGTTTGCTGGGCGGCAGGTGCCAACGTTCCTCCAGAGGCGGAGGAAGAGGCCGAGGCGGCAGCAGCAGAATAGGCCGAGGCGGCAGCAGCAGAAGAGGTAGCAGGGGGAGCCTGAGTGACTTCCTTGGTTTTAAGGTGTTTACTCCACTGCAGTTCATGCTTTGCATGCAGGTGCCTGGTCATGCAGGTTGTGCTCAGGTTCAGAACGTTAATGCCTCGCTTCAGGCTCTGATGGCACAGCGTGCAAACCACTCGGGTCTTGTCGTCAGCACATTGTTTGAAGAAGTGCCATGCCAGGGAACTCCTTGAAGCTGCCTTTGGGGTGCTCGGTCCCAGATGGCGGCGGTCAGTAGCAGGCGGAGTCTCTTGGCGGCGGGTGTTCTGCTTTTGCCCACTGCTCCCTCTTTTGCTACGCTGTTGGCTCGGTCTCACCACTGCCTCTTCCTCCGAACTGTGAAAGTCAGTGGCACGACCTTCATTCCATGTGGGGTCTAGGACCTCATCGTCCCCTGCATCGTCTTCCACCCAGTCTTGATCCCTGACCTCCTGTTCAGTCTGCACACTGCAGAAAGACGCAGCAGTTGGCACCTGTGTTTCGTCATCATCAGAGACATGCTGAGGTGGTATTCCCATGTCCTCATCATCAGGAAACATAAGTGGTTGTGCGTCAGTGCATTCTATGTCTTTCACCGCTGGGGAAGGGCTAGGTGGATGCCCTTGGGAAACCCTGCCAGCGGAGTCTTCAAACAGCATAAGAGACTGCTGCATAACTTGAGGCTGAGACAGTTTCCCTGGTATGCATGGGGGTGATGTGACAGACTGATGGGGTTGGTTTTCAGGCGCCATCTGTGCGCTTTCTGCAGAAGACTGGGTGGGAGATAATGTGAACGTGCTGGATCCACTGTCGGCCACCCAATTGACTAATGCCTGTACCTGCTCAGGCCTTACCATCCTTAGAACGGCATTGGGCCCCACCATATATCGCTGTAAATTCTGGCGGCTACTGGGACCTGAGGTAGTTGGTACACTAGGACGTGTGGATGTGGCAGAACGGCCACGTCCTCTCCCAGCACCAGAGGGTCCACTAACACCACCACGACCATGTCCACGTCCGCGTCCCTTACTAGATGTTTTTCTCATTGTTATGGTTCACCACAACAACAAATATATTATTTGGCCCAATGTATTGTATTCAAATTCAGCGGGATATAAATTTGAGGCCTAGTATTTAGGCGCTGGGTGACCGGTATGGATTTAGTGACAGAATTAGACTTGGTAATGCACAGAAGCGTGTGTGTGAAGTTATTCTGAATGACCCTATGTGCACCTTCAATATGATCTACCCTTTTAGGGATAGATTTCAAATAGCTCTGATATAGCAGAAACGACTAAATTATGAAATTGCTAAATTGGGAATTGTATTTCAACCCAGAACAAGAAATGTGCTTGAACGGACACTAAATAACTCGCCCAGCTACAGCACTAAGGACAGATTTAGCGGGATATAAATTTGAGGCCTAGTATTTAGGCGCTGGGTGACAGGTATGGGTTTAGTGCCAGAATTAGACTTGGAAATACACAGTAGCGGGTGTGTGTGAAGTTATTCTGAATGACCCAATGTGCACCTTGAATATTATATACCCTTTTAGGGATAGATTTCAAATAGCTCTGATATAGCAGAAACCACTAAATTATGAAATTGCTAAATTGGGAATTGTATTTCAACCCAGAACAAGAAATGTGCTTGAACGGACACTAAATAACTCGCCCAGCTACAGCACTAGGGACAGATTTAGCTGGATATAAATTTGAGGCCTAGTATTTAGGCGCTGGGTGACCGGTATGGATTTAGTGACAGAATTAGACTTGGAAATGCACAGAAGCGTGTGTGTGAAGTTATTCTGAATGACCCTATGTGCACCTTGAATATTATATACCCTTTTAGGGATAGATTTCAAATAGCTCTGATATAGCAGAAACCACTAAATTATGAAATTGCTAAATTGGGAATTGTATTTCAACCCAGAACAAGAAATGTGCTTGAACGGACACTAAATAACTCGCCCAGCTACAGCACTAAGGACAGATTTAGCGGGATATAAATTTGAGGCCTAGTATTTAGGCGCTGGGTGACAGGTATGGGTTTAGTGCCAGAATTAGACTTGGAAATACACAGTAGCGGGTGTGTGTGAAGTTATTCTGAATGACCCAATGTGCACCTTGAATATTATATACCCTTTTAGGGATAGATTTCAAATAGCTCTGATATAGCAGAAACCACTAAATTATGAAATTGCTAAATTGGGAATTGTATTTCAACCCAGAACAAGAAATGTGCTTGAACGGACACTAAATAACTCGCCCAGCTACAGCACTAAGGACAGATTTAGCGGGATATAAATTTGAGACCTAGTATTTAGGCGCTGGGTGACAGGTATGGGTTTAGTGCCAGAATTAGACTTGGAAATACACAGTAGCGGGTGTGTGTGAAGTTATTCTGAATGACCCAATGTGCACCTTGAATATTATATACCCTTTTAGGGATAGATTTCAAATAGCTCTGATATAGCAGAAACCACTAAATTATGAAATTGCTAAATTGGGAATTGTATTTCAACCCAGAACAAGAAATGTGCTTGAACGGACACTAAATAACTCGCCCAGCTACAGCACTAAGGACAGATTTAGCGGGATATAAATTTGAGACCTAGTATTTAGGCGCTGGGTGACAGGTATGGGTTTAGTGCCAGAATTAGACTTGGAAATACACAGTAGCGGGTGTGTGTGAAGTTATTCTGAATGACCCAATGTGCACCTTGAATATTATATACCCTTTTAGGGATAGATTTCAAATAGCTCTGATATAGCAGAAACCACTAAATTATGAAATTGCTAAATTGGGAATTGTATTTCAACCCAGAACAAGAAATGTGCTTGAACGGACACTAAATAACTCGCCCAGCTACAGCACTAAGGACAGATTTAGCGGGATATAAATTTGAGGCCTAGTATTTAGGCGCTGGGTGACAGGTATGGGTTTAGTGCCAGAATTAGACTTGGAAATACACAGTAGCGGGTGTGTGTGAAGTTATTCTGAATGACCCAATGTGCACCTTGAATATTATATACCCTTTTAGGGATAGATTTCAAATAGCTCTGATATAGCAGAAACCACTAAATTATGAAATTGCTAAATTGGGAATTGTATTTCAACCCAGAACAAGAAATGTGCTTGAACGGACACTAAATAACTCGCCCAGCTACAGCACTAAGGACAGATTTAGCGGGATATAAATTTGAGGCCTAGTATTTAGGCGCTGGGTGACAGGTATGGGTTTAGTGCCAGAATTAGACTTGGAAATACACAGTAGCGGGTGTGTGTGAAGTTATTCTGAATGACCCAATGTGCACCTTGAATATTATATACCCTTTTAGGGATAGATTTCAAATAGCTCTGATATAGCAGAAACCACAAAATTATGAAATTGCTAAATTGGGAATTGTATTTCAACCCAGAACAAGAAATGTGCTTGAACGGACACTAAATAACTCGCCCAGCTACAGCACTAAGGACAGATTTAGCGGGATATAAATTTGAGGCCTAGTATTTAGGCGCTGGGTGACAGGTATGGGTTTAGTGCCAGAATTAGACTTGGAAATACACAGTAGCGGGTGTGTGTGAAGTTATTCTGAATGACCCAATGTGCACCTTGAATATTATATACCCTTTTAGGGATAGATTTCAAATAGCTCTGATATAGCAGAAACCACTAAATTATGAAATTGCTAAATTGGGAATTGTATTTCAACCCAGAACAAGAAATGTGCTTGAACGGACACTAAATAACTCGCCCAGCTACAGCACTAGGGACAGATTTAGCTGGATATAAATTTGAGGCCTAGTATTTAGGCGCTGCGTGACAGGTATGGGTTTAGTGACAGAATTAGACTTGGAAATACACAGTAGCGGGTGTGTGTGAAGTTATTCTGAATGACCCAATGTGCACCTTGAATATTATATACCCTTTTAGGGATAGATTTCAAATAGCTCTGATATAGCAGAAACCACTAAATTATGAAATTGCTAAATTGGGAATTGTATTTCAACCCAGAACAAGAAATGTGCTTGAACGGACACTAAATAACTCGCCCAGCTACAGCACTAGGGACAGATTTAGCTGGATATAAATTTGAGGCCTAGTATTTAGGCGCTGGGTGACCGGTATGGATTTAGTGACAGAATTAGACTGGGATATGGCCAAAAAATAAACAGACTATTGCTGGTTAAATGCACTTGGTGTGACAGCTTCACCCTGATGTAGGCTTTAGCCAAAAAACAACCACACCATTGAGGGTTAAATGCACTTGGTGACAGGCGCAGCTTGCCCCTGATTTAGTATATGGCCAAAAAATGAACAGACTATTGCTGGTTAAATGCACTTGGTGTGACAGCTTCACCCTGATGTAGGCTTTAGCCAAAAAACAACCACACCATTGAGGGTTAAATGCACTTGGTGACAGGCGCAGCTTGCCCCTGATTTTGTATATGGCCAAAAAATGAACAGACTATTGCTGGTTAAATGCACTTGGTGTGACAGCTTCACCCTGATGTAGGCTTTAGCCAAAAAACAACCACACCATTGAGGGTTAAATGCACTTGGTCGCAGCTTGTGCTGGCGCACCACAAGACACAAAATGGCCGCCGATCACCCCAGAAAAATGTGACTGACAAACGGTCTGTGCAGCCTAAAAACAGTGAGCAATTGAGGATCAGCAGCTCAATGATCCACAGCTGCAGATCGATCAGTTAATCAAGTCCTTTGGAGGAGTTAATCTGCCTAATCTCGCCCTACTGTCGCAGCCGCAACCTCTCCCTACGCTAATCAGAGCAGAGTGACGGGCGGCGCTATGTGACTCCAGCTTAAATAGAGGCTGGGTCACATGGTGCTCTGGCCAATCACAGCCATGCCAATAGTAGGCATGGCTGTGATGGCCTCTTGGGGCAAGTAGTATGACGCTTGTTGATTGGCTGCTTTGCAGCCTTTCAAAAAGCGCCAAGAAAGCGTCACAAAAGCGCGAAGAAAGCGACGAACACCGAACCCGGACTTTTACGAAAATGTCCGGGTTCGGGTCCGTGTCACGGACACCCCAAAATTCGGTACGAACCCGAACTATACAGTTCGAGTTCGCTCATCCCTAGTTCCAATATTCAAAAAAAGGTCTAAAACAAAGCCCAGAAACTATAGGCCGGTACGATTAACCTCTGTTGTGGGTAAACTGTTTGAAGGTTTTCTAAGAGAGGCTATCTTGGAGTACCTAAAAGAAAATAAGTGAATTATGCTGGGATCGGTCATGTCAAACTAACTTAATCAGTTTCTATGAGGAGGTAAGTTTTAGACTTGTCCAGGGTGAGTAATTGGATGTTGTATATCTTTACTTTTCCAAAGCATTTCATACTGTGCCACATAAAAGGTTAGTATATAAACTGAGAATTCTTGGACTGGGAGTAAATGTCTGTATGTGAGTAAGTAACTGGCTCAGTGATAGAAAAGAGAGATTGATTACTAATGGTACACACTCAGATTGTGTCACTGTCACTATTGAAGTACCACAGGGGTCAGTATTGGGCCCTATTATCTTCAATATTTTATTAATGCTCTTGTAGAAGGCTTGCATAGTAAAATATAAAATTTTGCTGATGACACTAAACTGTGTAAGGTAATTAATACGGAAAAGGACAATACTCTGCTATAGATAGATCTGGATATATTGAAGGCATGGTCAGAGAAGTGGCAGATGAGGTTTATCGTTGATAAATGTAAGGTTATGCACATGGAAGTATTGTGTACATCTCTGTGCTCCTGTGAACAAGTATCACGGCTGTGTCTCGGTACTGTTGTTGTTCACCGTGACACATGTGCCGTGCATGCTGGTTGCCAGGGCATGTTGTTGTTGCAGCATGTTTTTACCTTCCTCCTTTCTTCTGGTTCTTTACTTGCATAGTACTGGTGGGGTTAATTATCTGGCTGTGTGTGGCCACTAGGGGTCTATATTGCCTGTGGCTTTCAGGAGGGAGTCAGTTGTACTCTAGCCTTTGTTGGTGCTGGAGCTTTGCTTCTTTCCTGGGTGTTCCATCTGTCCTTGAGCGCCACCTAGTGGGACATTGATGTCTCTCGGATGTCTTCCCATTTACTCCTTTCCTTCACTATCCATTTTGTGGTATGGAGTTGTTTATGTATGGGTGGGTATTGTGGAGTCTTTTTTGGTGTTCCATATCTGATCTGTCTATGATGTATGCTCAGTCCTGAATGGATGCTAGACATCTCACTGAGTAACAGTGCCTTTGGTGAGAGGGCCCCAGGGTTCCCCGGAGGGGGAACTACAAATCAGTGAGCAGCTCTGCCTGGTGCCTTCATGCATCCTGTCTGCATGGGGTCCAGAGAGTTACTGGTGTGCTGGTTCCTATGTTTGGTGTTTGCACTGTGTCCTGTTTGGTGTGTGGGCTCCAGTACATATGCATAGGGTTCCAGTCGTGTGGCTGCGGTAGGTAAGTGTGTAATTCAGTTTTTTACCTGCCGATCCAATAGCTGTTCATGGTCTCCTCTTTTCCCTGCATCTAGGGTAGGTGAGACTCCTGTTCTTCTGTATCTTGGAGATACAGGTTGTCTCACGCCTTTTCATTATCTGTAGGGATGTTCAGGGATTCCAGGGTCTGAGGTTCCTGGGTATGAGTCGTCCTACCTTCTGGGTCCTCTCATCTGATGCGAGGAGTCGGGGCCAAGATGAGGGTGGCTGCAGGAGGTGACCTGCTCCCTTTTCCCTGTGGCCAGGCCTAGTTGTCATCCCCGTTTCACCACAGTGTTCGGTGGGGAGTTTCCCCCAATCCCCATTGGGACAACAAGACGGACATAGCAGAGCTGGATAGGGTTCAGAGGAGGGTAACTTAAGTAATAACTGGAAAGATGTAAGGTTATTCACATGGGAAGGTATATTGCAACTCACCAGTACATACTAAATAGTAAAACATTGGAACACACTGAAATGGAAACTTTAGTGGACAGACTTAGAAATTTTAGTGGACAGAAAACTAAACCAGTGCCAGACAGCTGTTGCCAAGGCCAATAACATAATGGATTGCATAAAAAGTGGCATAGATGCACGTGATGAGAACATAGTCCTGCCACTTTAAAAATCACTAGTGAGACACACAGGGAGTATTGTGTATATTTCTGGGCTCATTTGATGAATAGGGTTCAGAGGAGGGCAACTAAAGTAATAACTGGAATGGGTGGACTACAGTACCAAGAAATATTATCAAAATTAGGGTTATTCATTTTTGAAAAAAGACAACAGAAGGGAGATCTAATAACTAGGTATAAATATATCAGTGGTCAGTACAGAGCTCTCTCCCATTATCTATTTATACCCAGGACTGTAATGAGGGTACATCCTCTGCATCTAGACGAGAGAAGGTTTCTATACAAACATAGAAGAGGATTCTTTACTGTAAGAGCAGTGAGACTATGGAACTCTCTGGCTGAGGAGGTGGTGACGGTGAACTCACTAAAGAAGTTCAAGAGGGGCCTGGAGGTATTTCTGGAGTGTAATAATATTACAGGCTATAGTTATTAGATTTTTGAAGAGATCATTGATCCAGGGAGCTATTCTGACTGCCTGATTGGAGTCGGGAAGCAATTTATTTCCCTTAAAATAATTCAAATTGGCTTCTACCGCACAGGTTTTTTTGTTTGTTTGTTTTTTTGCCTTCCTCTGCATCAAGTTGCAGGATAACAGGCTGACTTGGATGGACATATGTATTTATTTAGTCTTACAAACTATGGGGGGTCATTTATTAAGATTGGCATTTTAGATGCCGGTCTTAATACCCCTTTAGCTGACGGAGGATACACCGGCCTTTAAACTTTGGTGTATCCACCGCCTGTCTAAAACAGGCGTAGAAAATGATAAATGAGACGCATCTGCCAGCCCACCCTCTTTCCCACCCACGTCATGCCCCTTTTTTTTAGACCTGGTGTGAAACTTTGCACCACAATCTACAATAGAAATACGCCAAAACGTGGGATATCTCTGTTTGTAAATTACCCCCATGTTAAAAAGCTTTTCAATGAAAAAATTGCTAAAATAAAATCCACTCCACATATTTGGTATCAACTCACATTGCACAATTATCATGTAATTTATCCCATACAGTGAAAGCAGTTCAGGAGGCCACGTTATTTGTCAGTCGCCAGGACTACGGGATGACCAACATCATTCCACTGCTTCATGTCCTGAACAGATTCTGGTAAATCTGGCTGTTCAGGGAACTGGAGACGTGGTGCCTAGATCTCATGGCCACATGAGCCCCGTGGGGGCTGAACTGGAGGAGGAGGAAGATATTGGAGCACAAGCAATGTGTAGCAAAAAGGGTGGTTTTTGTACACAGGTGACAGGAGAGGAAGAGCAAGAGCAGCAAGAGGAGCTACAGGGTGATGAGAAAGATGAGGCAGAGGACCCAGTCACACCATGGCAGTATGCAGTGGAGATGGAGGCAGGGAGTTCCTCGAGTCACTTGAACAAATGGCCCAATGCATGCTCACTTGCTTGGGTAGTGACAACTGAATTGTCACTATTTGGCAGAGGTATGACTTCTGGCTCTCCACCTTGTTAGACCTTAGCTACCGCTCCAAAATGGGGGACTTTTTTTTTTACACCCGCTGAGTGGGAGGACAGACTGAACTACTATTGAGACATCCTATGTAGTCAGTTGGCCGCTGCCTATCTGTGCTATCCATCCTTTTGCAGGTCTGACCGGGGGAGCCCTCTGTGCTCACTTTCATCTGCTATGGCTGCTGTGGCAGGGTGGGGGGGTAGGAGCTGTTCCAGCTCCATCAGCAGCAGCCTGAGTCCAGAGTCGCTGATGAGTAGCTTTCTTCACCTGCCTATTGGAGAAACTACTCACCAGCAGCATTCTTCACCAGGTAGCATACATCACCAGGTGGCATACTTGGAGTGCACCCTGCCAGCCGCCATTGAAGATCCGCTGGACTACTGGGCAGCCAAACTGGATTTCTGGCCTCAACTTGCGGAGTTTGCCCTGGAAAAGCTGTCCTGCCCGGCCAGTAGTGTGGCATCAGAGCGGGTGTTTAGTGCGACGGGGGCCATATTTACCCCAAGAAGAACTCGCCCGTTCACCCAAAATGTGGAGAAACTGACTTTTGTCAAGATAAATCAGGCGTGGATCGGCCAGGATTTTCACCCACCAATGCCTGATGCATCTGATTAGATCATCCATGGTGCCACACCAACACTTTGACAAAAGCAAACGGTTTCTTCTAGCTACCTGCTTCAGCTACTGTTCTGATGCTGCCACCTGCCTGATGCCACACATCTGATGCCAAGTGCTCCTTCTTTCACCCACGATCTTCAGCTGGTACTGGTATTGCCACCAACCTCCCCACTCTGTCACCAGGTCCCTCTGTTGTCTCCTGATGCTGCTGCCACCTCCACATTAAGTCACATTGCCACTCTGTGATCTCCTGATGCTGCTGCCACCTCCAAACTATGTCACCTTGCCACTTTGTGGTCTCCTGATGCTGCTGCTACCACCTTCATAATGTCATTGTGCCACTCTGCGGCCTCCTCCTAATGCTGCTGCCACCTCAAGACTCTGTTATTGGGCCACTTTGTGGTCTCCTCATGCTGCTTCCACCTCACCACTATGTCATAGGGCCACTCTGTGGACTTCTCATGCTGTTCCAACCGTCCCCACTTCATGACTGGGCCACTATTTTGCCTTTCGGCCTGGCTGAAATCATGATTTATTTGACCTTTCTTCTGATCTGTCAGAAGGAAGTAAAAATGAGACGCACAACGGATTCTGTCTGTAACATGCCGGGGATCCTGCGAGGAACCCCTGATACGTCAGGCAAGGCAGGACACGAGAAAACAGGCTACAGAACACAGAAACTTTAATGTAAGGTAGCAGAAGCACATAACAATAACAAATGTGCTGTAGAGCAGAGTGTGCTGTTACAGATAAGTGGGTGAAACCCACTGTGCTACTGATGGTATGTACCATGAAGGGGCCCGAGTAAGCAGCTACCTGGACTTCACTAGAACCCCTGATGGTGGGGATAGACTTTGCCGTAAGGGTAGCTGCCAGTTGCCACTCCAGAGCAGCACCCGTACAGTAGCAACTGGTCAGGAGGACCAGGAGATACCTACGAAGGTATCTACAGTAGTACAGGCATGAACCGAAATACAGGCATGACAGAATAGACAGGATAGAGCCAGAAGCATTTACCTGCATCACAAGCAAGTGGCCCCTGGCAGAGCTGCACATGGATGGCAATTTCCCCTCCGGGGAAGACAAGAGCCCACTTCCGCAGGTGGACAAACAGACATGAACAGAAGCAGAGTAAACTGCCACAAGCAAGCACAGAAACAGGCATAACAGAAACAGATTAGGCTCTGCTAGGCTAATGACAAAACAACAGGTAACAGAAATAACAGAAACAGACACAGATAAGTTCTGCTAGGCTATGGACAAAACAACATGTAACAGGCATAACAGAGGCAGACACCGATAAGCTCTGCTAGGCTATGGACAGAACATGGCATACAAACAGAACAAAAACAACAATGCAACGCAAGGCGGAACCACACCAAAGTATGGCAGACAGAACCCCAAGGATCAGCAGCAAGGGGCAAAACTAAGCATAACAAGATATAACAAGGAACTTACTACAGAACAGCACAAACAAGGCTGAACCAGAAACACACAGATCACAGGGCGAAATACCCACCCAACGAATGCACCTGTGAGGAACACAACCACAGAGCAACTCAGGGAGTTAACCCTTACAGGTCAGTAAACCAGAACACAGCACAAGGCTGCAGTACTGGACGTTGCCCATAACGACCATGAACAACAAATCAGGAATAGAAACAGAAATACAGACACAGTCAGAGGGGTACACACGTGCAGGTTCACACCAGATACTGCAGCCAGCACACAGCCCCTAGCAACCAGCCAACACAGAGACCTGCCGCCAATACGCCAGGGGATGTGCAGCCAGCCTACACGGAACCAGACGTCACAGTGAACCGCACCGTGATACTGTCTATGTGACAGCTGTAAGGCATGCATGACATGGTCCCTATTTTGCATCAGAATTGGCTGATGATTTGGTAGCCAAAAGCAGGAGTTGGTACAAAACACAGAAGACATGCAAATATTCCATCACGTGTCATCTCTGTTTTGGATCCACTCCTGTTTTTTTTTTGTGTGGCTTTAGCAAGACTGATGGAATATTGGTATAAAGTTCTACCTTTGGTGCATGTATAATAATGGTTTCATTGTGGGTTTAATGCTCATTATGTATCATTGATCAGTGTTACTTGTAGCCTTAGCATACATACTTTGGCATGGGGACCTATTGACACATCTTTGTGTGTTAATTCCTGACTGGACACAGTTCCGGCTTTTTATTGGTCCCCATTAATTGTCTGTATGCAGCTCTATTTAGATCTCCTTGCACAATTTTTGGGTTACATGTACATTTTTACCCATGGGGTTATATATACCAATACTATATTGAGCTGACTATCTGTGTTTCTTTTGTGTAGTCCCCTCTATCAGGGGTTATTTGGGGTGAGGGATCCTTTTGACCTCCTCCTCCTTTTTGTCTTCACCTTGTTTATATAATTTATTTTTATCATCAATAAAGATTTGCTACATATTATATGTGAACATTCTTGCATTATAAATGGGGGCTATTGGGGTGGTCAGGATAAGAGTTGCAAATTATATGTCTAGGCCCCCCTATTATTTCATATTGTTATATCTGAGGTACATGTTGGTTCAAATTATATATATTGTTTTGTAGAAAAATCCTCAGGATTTATGGATTACAAAAAGTGCGATGAGGTGTTGATGTCCAAACTTGGAACAATTTTTGGTGAAAACACCCTGGTAGATTCGGAGACACGCAATGTTAAGGACCTGAAACTTAAAATTAGGGATCTTCTCAAAAAACACACCAAAGTTTGGTGGAATAAAGCGGCCCTTGAGAACTATCTACAAAGAAACATTATCCCTAGGGGACTTAGAGTCCAGGTTTTCCCCACCTTGGAAACGATCAATGCCACTTTTATTTCCAGATGGAAGGAATCACTGAATAAATGCTCTACAACCATGATCGAGCTATTGATTGGGTCGGACCGTAAATCACTGGAGCAGATCAAGAAAGATGTAGATGCAGTGAGAGATAAGCTGCAGGAGCTTCTCACCAAAGAGGAGCTTAAAGGCTTTGATAAAAAATTGGAGGATTTCAGTGTTTGGGAGAAAAACATACAAGATCTGAAATCTAGAAAGTTCCAGAGGGACTGGGCTGATTTCCAAAATAAAAAAGTCTACTGCTGGCAACTGAAACGTGAGAGGAGTGGCTCTATAACACCTTCCCTCTCGGGAAATTCAATTGTTTTGGAAGAGTCATGTGGAGATCATTTTTTAGAATGACAGGGGGTGCTGGAAGATGGAATAGAATGGGCATCACGCCCCTACGTGTCCAACATCCCGGTATCCAAAAGACAAACCAGAAATGGAAATCAGATGGGAAGGAGACAAAGGAGGTACTGAAGGAAATCAATTTATGTACACATGTTCTGTCTAAATGCAAGATAGAAGTCCTTCAAAAGGGTCTTACATTTGCTCCCTCTAGTAGTTTGGATTTCTTTACTGTGGTAAAGGGTTTGGAACTTTTTGGGAGAAAACTCCATTTAAAAAAACATTTCAGAAAAAGTTTAGGCTCAATAGAGTTTCCAACAGCTATGGAACAACAAGCTTTGGAAGACTTACAGTCCCTCCTGGATGAACAGGAAGAGGCCCCCTCTCCTAAAACACCTATACATCTGTACCGCCGCTCACAACTCTTTCCCCCTCACAATATCTGTCCTACAGTCTACATCTTTATCAAATTGGTATAGAAGGTAATTGAATCCCTTACAAATTGAGTAGAACATCATAATCTCACATGGGGCCAACGCAATGCAATCAAGGAATTGCGTAGCCTCAGAGATGTCATAATAAAATTGGCGGACAAAGGTAATAATGTTGTGTTGTGGCCGTCACAGATGTATAAGAGGGAGGTCTTCAGACAATTACATAAAAAAGTATGCTATAGACGCCTGGACTGCAACCCGACTCTTAGATTCAAAATTTGAACTTGATCATATATTACAATCTGGGGTGGTGAACAATATTCTCACACCAAGATTAAAAGAGGGTCTGGTTGTTGATCATCCACCTACATTTTACCTGCCACCCAAGATTCACAAGGACAAAATAACACATTTTGGACTTTGCACTCAGGCACACCTATTTCACATTCAAGGACCGCCTCTTCCTACAGCTCCAGGGCACGGCGATGGGGGTGACGTGTGCGCGCTCATATGCCAATTTGTTCCTGGGGCTGTGGGAGAGAGATTATCCAGGGTCTGTCTGGGTTTGGCTCAGTGGTCTCGTGGTCTAGGTATATTGATGATATTCTATTCTTGTGGCAGGGGACCTTGGCGGAACTAGACAGCTTCATTGCACAACACAATGCTAATGATCTAAATATCAAACTTACATGGAAATATATAGAACAAATTGAGTTTTTGGATATCCTGCTTTGCAGAGAATTGGATGGCACGGTCTCCATGGACCTCTTCAGAAAACTAACAGCAACCAATGCTCTATTACATGCTAACTCCTCCCATTATCCACAGACAATTAAAGCCATACCTACTGGCCCATTTTTAAGATTACGTCGGATCTGCTCCAGTGACGCATGCTTCAAGACCCAGTCAAGAGAGCTATCCACCAGATTTCGCAATAGGGGCTATAACCAACAAGATATCAGGAAAGGTTATACAAGAGCCAAATGCTCCTCCAGAGACTCCCTGCTGGCAGTAGGGGTACCAGATGGGGGTCATTGCGGACACATGTCAAGGTTAACTACCTTCAGAAATACTAGTGGGAACAAAGAATACCAGATAGTACATCATTTTAACTGTAGATCTACAGCAGTCATTTATATTTTAGAATGTCCTTGCAACTTTTTGTATGTGGGCATGACCAGCAGGGAGCTCAGAGTGAGAATTTTGGAACATATGAGCAAAATCCGAAGGGCAGAAACAATGAGGCTGGAGGAGCTGAATTAGTTACAACCCATTGTTCTGCACTTCAAGGAAAAACATAATTGTGATCCTAGGGGTTTGCAAGCCAGGGGTATCGACAAGGTGTCCCTGGGCTGCCGTGGTGGTGATTACAAAAAAGCATTATTACAGAAGGAAACCAAATGGATAGTTCCAAATGGATAGTTATGTTAAAAACTGAGATCCCTCAGGGATTGAACGAAACAGTTTCAGGTCCTTTCTTTGAATTGTGCTTTTTTATTTTGATTTCTGTCTAGAGATCAAGTGTGGGTATTTTTGTGTTATTTTATCTTACATGTCTACTGTGTCCTTTATATTTATAGCCCCTGTGATATCATGTATTCTTCTAGCAAGATACAACATGCCCCTTGATGATTTGATTGGATGTGGAAAATGTATCCTTTCATTTGCATCTGGCACTTTAATCCTATGGACTATCTAGTCTCTTGACCTCTTAATATATTTATTGTTGCACTTTACACTTGATAATCATGTTTAAATTAGTTTTTTTGCATAGAGATATAATCATGAGATGTGAACGTATTTTTTCAGGCACTTGTCACTTTTTCTTATGGTTTTTATTTGGGGATCACTTGTGTTATAAAATATCTTATACTTATGAATTGTTTAATTATCTATTCATTGATGAATACATTTATCAATCATGTATTTATTATATGGTTTTCTCTTTTCACTTTATAGCCTTTTTCACTTTAGTCACCAATGAAATGAATATCATTAGATTTTGTCTCTACATCACAGCAATTCGCACTTTGCATCTGAGGAGTACACATTCCAGGCTTGCGCTGATGTGGGCGCGGTGTCTGGTGCTCCATCTGGCTCTTCTCCCCGGCGGATGAGGTGGGCGGTGTCTTGCGTCACCCTGTACGGGATGACGCAGGTCATCACATGAGCGCGCGCCGCGTCGGCCACGGTGAGAGGGGTGGCGCGCTATGATGACGTAATACCTATTCATCATGCTAGACATGCGTCATTGATCTATCTCAGGTGCGTTCTCGACATAAATACCCATTTTTAATTCAATTACACTATCCTCCTGACAAAGCCAGTAAGGTGGCAAAACGTGCGTTGGGCATCGGTATACTTTCAGCCTCGGTACGGCATACATATTAGGAGATTGTCAGACATAATCCACAACTCCATCCTCCATCAGGCAAAACTCCCTCCTACCTCAGACTTTAGACAAAATTCCGTCCTCCCTCATCCAAAACTTCATCAGACCTCAGCCAAAACTCCATCCTTCCTCATCCAAAACTCCATCCTCCCTCAGACATCAGCCAAAACTCCGTCCTCTCTCATCCAAAACTCCGTCCTCCCTCATCCAAAACTCCGTCAGACAACAGCCAAAACTCCGTCCTCCCTCATCCAAAACTCCATCCTCCCTCAGACATCAGCCAAAACTCAGTCCTCCCTCATCCAAAACTCCATCCTCCCTCATCCAAAACTCAGTCCTCCCTCATCCAAAACTCTGTCCTCCCTCATCCAAAACTCCGTCAGACATCAGCCAAAACTCCATCCTCACTCAGACATCAGCCAAAACTCTGTCCTCCCTAACTAAAAATACACCCTACTATGCACACTCTTTACCTGATGGAGCTGCTAGCTGCTGGAGAGGCAAAGGACCTGTGATGACGTCCTGACCATGTGACGAGTCACGTGTGTGGGAGGGGTCAGATGTGCACAGCAGCTGGTAGAGTGTAGCCATCAAATAGAGCTGTGTACTAGAGGTGTGTGTGTAACCTGCATGTAGCAGTGCTATGTACTGTGTAGCAGAGCTGTATGTATAACCTGCATGTAGAGAGCTGTATATGTAACCTGCATGTAGCAGAGCTGTCTACTGTGTAGCAGAGCTGTATGTGTAACCTGCATGTAGCAGTGTTGTGTATTGTGCAGCAGAGCTGTATGTGTAACCTGCATGTAGCAGAGCTGTGTACTGTGTCGCAGAGCTGTATGTGTAACCTGCATGTAGCAGTGCTGTGTGCTCTGTAGCAGGTCTGTATGTGTAACTTGCATGTAGCAGAGCTGTGTACTGTGTAGCAGTGCTGTATGTGTAACCTGTGTGTAGCAGTGCTGTGTACTGTGTAGCAGGTCTGTATGTGTAACCTGCATGTAGCAGTGCTGTGTACTGTGTAGTAAAGCTGTATGTGCAAACTGCATGTAGCAGTGCTGTGTACTGTGTAGCAGAGCTGTATTTGTAACCTGCATGTAGCAGAGCTGTGTACTGTGTAGCAGAGCTGTTATTGTAACCTGCTTGTAGCAGAGCTGTGTACTGTGTAGCAGAGCTGTATGTGTAACCTGCTTGTAGCAGAGCTGTGTACTGTGTCACAGTACACAGCTCTGCTACATGCGGTTAGACACACTTATCTATATACACAGTACACAGCCTGCTACATGCAGGTTACACACACATCTCTGTAACACAGTACACAGCTCTGCTACATGCAGTTACACACACTGCTCTCTATACACAGTACACAGCTCTGCTACATGCAGGTTACACACACATCTCTGTAACACAGTACACAGCTCTGCTACATGCGGTTACAAACACTGCTCTCTATACACAGTACACAGCACTGCTACATGCAGGTTGCACATACAGCCCTGTAACACAGTACACAGCTCTACTACATGCAGGTTACACATACAGCTCTCCTACACAGTACACAGCACTGCTACATACAGGTTACACATACAGCTCTGCTAAACAGTACACAGCACTGCTACATGCAGGTTGTACATACAGCCCTGTAACACAGTACACAGCTCTGCTACATGCAGGTTACACATACAGCCCTGCTACACATTACACAGCATTGCTACATGCAGGTTACACATACAGCTCTGCTACACAGTACACAGCACTGCTAGAAGCAGGTTACATATACAGCTCTGCTACACAGTACACAGCTCTGCTACATGCAGGTTACATATACAGCTATGCTACATGCAGATTACACATACAGCTCTAGTACACAGTATACAGCTCTGCTACATGCAGGGTACACATACAGCTCTGCTACACAGTACACAGCTCTGCTACATGCAGGTTACACATACAGCTCTGCTACACAGTACACAGCACTGCTACATGCAGTTTACACATACAGCTCTGCTACACACTACACAGCACTGCTACATGCAGGTTACACATACAGCTCTGCTACACATTTTTTTATATATTTATTTATCATTTTCTTCTTCACAATAAGACAAGACAAAAGACAAAAGTAGGGGGTAGACATTACAAATATACAAATATACATCAGCGTAAAGGCATATCTTATCCAGTACACCATTTCCCCCAAACCCCCTTATTTTATCGTTTGCTCGAACCTTACAAGCCAACGGCTCAACAAATATGGCGAACAATAATGGGAAGAGTGGGCACCCCTGTCGGGTTCCCCTCTGCAAAGGTATTGATTCTGATATTACTCCATTAATTTTTACCCTAACTTTTGAGTTGTTATATAAAAGCTGAACCCATCCAATAAATTTTTCTCCCAGATTAAACTCATACATAACCTTCCAAAGGTATGCCCATTCCACCCTGTCAAACGCTTTCTCGGCGTCCAATGACAGGATGGAATGGGCACCCTCCCCGCCCATCTGCACATTCTGTAATGTCCGTCGAATATTCGTCTGGGCTTGACGTTTAGGTACGAACCCTGTCTGATCCGGGTGTTTTAACTTCTCAATAACTTTTCTTAGGCGATTTTAAGTAATTTGGCACATATTTTAAAATCAGTATTGAGGAGGGAGATGGGGCAATATGAATCCACCTTTTTCTCATCCTCACCCTTTTTACCACTATCCATTGAGTCATTTAAGACCTGCACTAGCACTGGAAGGATGACATCTCCATATCTTCTGTATATCTCAAAAGGGAGGCCATCCAACCCAGGACTGGAGTTCCCCTGAATAGTTTTCAATGTCTCCCGCTATTCCTCCACTTCAATGGCCCATTCAACCAGTCCCTCTCCTCCTCCGAGAGTCTGGGGATCGGTACTCCCTCCAGGAAGAGTCTGAATTCTTCAGGCCCCCCCCCCCTCCCTCCGAGGAGTAGAGGTCCCCATAATATTCCATAAATTCAAGCTCTATCTCTCCCTGGCTGGATGCCATCCCCCCATCTCTTCTTTCAACCCTGTCGATCCTATTACCCCCCCCCCCCTTTGATTCTGTATAAGTGTGGACAGCAATCTACCTGACTTCCCAGACTCCCTGAAATATTGTTCCCCCTCAAAAAACACTTTTTGTTGTGCCTTTTCAATCAGATAGTTCCTCAGTGCACTTTTAGCATGATCCAATTGGCCTATTAATTCAGAGATTTTCTTATTCATGACTTTTCAAACCCTTAATTTTGCTTACCAAAATGCCACGTAGGAATGCTTTAAAAGCATCCCAAACATACCCTGAACCTGCTGACCCCAGATTGTATTTCCAGAACTCCTCTATATCCACCCTTATATCATCTTCCTCCTTAATTAAATTCAGCCAATGTGGATTCAGGCGAAACTCACGGCTTGTTCGTCTTAAGTTTGTTTTAAACAGCAGGCAAACGGGGGAATGGTCTGAAATGCTATTTGCTTCATACCTCATGCTGGATATCTTGTTTACTAGTTCTACACTAACTAATGCCAAATCTATTCTAGACATTATTTTATTTCCCCGACTAAAACAGGAAAACCCTGGCTTATCATCATAGAGGTGTCTCCATACATCTATTAGTGAGAGTTCCTGCGATATTTTCCATAGCATTGATTGTCGCCCAGTCGTATGTTTATCCTTAGGAATCACAGAGTATCTATCTAACTCGTCATTCATAACATTATTAAGATCCCCCATTATTATTATGGGGCATTTGCCCCTAGAGTCTGCATATTCCACCAATCTATGAATAACCGTTAAGGAGAAAGGGGGGGTATATACACAAAAGCCAGGATACAAACTATACCATTCCACTGACAGTGAAGGAATACATATCTACCTCTCTCATCTATTTTCTGGTCAAATGGAAGGTAATCTACTTTGTAGTGAATGTATACACTAACTCCAGATGAGTATGTAGAAAAACATGAGTGGTATTGATACCGGGCCCATTTCTTCTTTTAGTCTTTTGTACTATGTGTCTCCATTAATCCTACTATAGCCGGGAGATGTCTAGTAACATTATCAAAAACCATTACCCTTTTGACCCTATCTCCAAGGCCCCGTACATTCCATGTCATAATACTACTCATTCAGATCTATCACTTGCTTTTCCTTCACCTTAGACCCTGCTAGACCTCCCAAGACAACCATTCCCCCCCCTCACCCCTCCCCTTCCCCTCCCCCCCCCCCCCCCCACTATCTGGTCGGTAGAAATCGAACATTTCCCCCACCTCTTACACACGACCCCTTCCCACCCCTACCCCATACCCCCCTGAACCAATCTGGTGCCTTTCATGTTCCTATTCCTTTAGCATCCAGCCACTCCACTGCCTCCTCTGGAGAGCTAAAAAACCTAGCCTGGCCACGGTATATTATACGGAGCTTAGTGGGATACAGCAGGGAATATTGTATCTGAGCATCGGCTAATCTCTTCTTCACTTCTTTGAACTCGCGCCTTTTTGTCTGGGTAGCTCTAGAGTAGTCAGGATATATCGCTATATTATTTCCATTAAACTCAATTGTCTGCAGCATCCTTTTAGTCCTCATTATTATATCTCTGTCCTTAGCACTTTGTATTTTAGCTAGGATTGCCCTCGGAGGGCCCCCTTTTAAGGGGGGTCTCTCTGGTATTCTATGGGCTCTTCCCACTGAGAACCATTTAGATAGACCATTATCTTTAAAACTATCCTGCAGCCACTGTTGGATAAACCCTGTTGTATCCTCTCCTTCCAATCCCTCGGGGAATCCCACTATTCTAATGTTTGATCTCTTAGACATATCTTCCATTATAGTAATTCTCTCTAGAATATTATTTTTTTTCCTCATCTATCCTTTCCACTCTTTTTTTTAAATGCCTCTAGATCCTTTTTCATAGTTCCAGAGGATATCGGCAACTCCTTCACCTTTTCCCTGACTTTATTCATATCCTCCTTTATAAAAGAGAGATCAACCTGTACTGAGGCAATCTTAATGGTCAACTCCTCCAGGCTATGGTTAGTTTTTTGCACTGCACCCAGGATTTCCAGAAGCTTATTATCTACCAGGTGAATTCTTTCCTCCATCCCTTCTCTACTACCCACTCTCCTTTCCACCCTGCCATGTTCCTCAGAGACCGCCACTTCGCCAATGTCCTTCTGGATTTCCTTATTACCCCGCAAAGAGCTTAATTTTTTGGGGGGATCTAAGATATTTCTCCAAGCTAGTTGTTGTACTGTTGCCCTTTCCACCCCCCGGCAAGGAGGTGCCAGCAGATCTTCGGTTTACGCCCTTTGGAGGCATGACTACAGCCCCCTCAACAGACACAGAAGGTAAGCTTACAAAATGCAACAAAGCGAGGAAAAAGAGAAAACAAAAAAAAAAAAAAGGAGGAAACAAATAATTACAGGAAAAAAAGGAAAGATAAATAAATAAATAAATCAATACATAACACTTAGATATAAATTACTGAGATGGAAAACGAGTACATAATATCATCCGTATTTGATCTATTTACGTATATATCCGGCGAACAGTGCACTCGTCCATAAGGGAGGATATAGTCACCATCTAGGCAAAACTTACAAAAATAAAAAATAATAAATCAGTTCATAGCGCTTGAGTATAGTTGCTAAGGTGAAAAAGGAGTGCATAGTATAGTCCGTAGTTCATCCACAGGAGACGGTATATAACTTATATATCCAGCGAACAGTGCCCTCATCCTCCAAAAAAAGATATATTCAACCGTTCCTCTGGTTACATACATATCCGGCGAGCAGTGCAGTCAACCACAAAGAAGGGGTATAATCAGCAATTCATCCGGTTACACGTATATCCCGCAAGCAGTAAACTCTTCCACACGAGATGATATAATCATCAGTTCATCTGGTCACATACGTATCCAGCAAAGGTGCGCTCCTCCACATGGGAGTATACAATCAGCAATTCATCTGGTTACTTATATCTCCAGCAAAAGATGCACTCCTTCACTCGAGAGAGTATAATCAGCAGTTCATCTGGTTACATACATACGTATCCAGTGAGCGGTGCATTCGACCAAAAAAAAGATATAATCAGCAGTTCAACTGGTACATATATATCCGGAGGGCGGTACACTCATCCACAAGGAGAAGTACCAAAGAAAAAAGGGTCCCATCTCACTATTTTTGATCCCCTAACTATCAAATAGGAGATAGAAGGAAACAGTCCCATAAATAGGTCCTCGGGTTCACAGATGTATACTAGCGTTTTCCCTTTTTCTTTTTTTTCCCTTCTTCTCCCCTCAGCGCTCAGCTTCCCCTAGCCTCAGGATGCTATTAAATGGTTGCCAGGCCTTTAGTAGCGTTTAAACACAGGTACGTACCCCAGTATCCGCATTTTTCAGTTCTCAGCGCTCTTTGCGCACAGGTACACCGATATAGCCGAAAGAAAAAACGGTACCTTCTCTCTTCAGCCGCCACCAGGGAAATCTCATCCAAAACTTCTCACCTCTGAGTAGAAGGGGGAAGCAACACCAAGCCTCTCGTGAAGAAGATAGCAGGGAACTTTCCCCTACTGCTGCACCATCATGGATCCTTTGCGGTCGCTCCTTCTTCCTTAATAAAGGCCGCCGTCATCACAAACCCTTGCTGCTGCGGCGCCGAGGCGTCCCGACCGGACCATGTATATTGCGCTGCAGGGCATTCAAACACAGCAGCCCTTGATGCACGGGAATAGTGAGGGGGCGGAGGCCATCTCGTGCCCCTCCAGCAACTCCGGAGCGACCGGCTAAACCAGATATGGCACGCTGCTGATTGCTGGCGTACGAGCACCATGGCCCATGGGGCAGGGAAGGGGCGGGAGCACGGCACGTCCTCACGTCATGCCGCTACGTCACCTGTAGCTCTGCTACACATTACACAGCACTGCTACATGCAGGTTACACATACAGCTTTGCTACACATTACACAGCACTGCTACATGCAGGTTACACATACAGCTCAGCTACACAGTACACAGCTATGCTACATGCAGGTTACACATACAGCTCTCCTACACAGTACACAGCTCTGCTACATGCAGGTTACACATACAGCTATGCTACACAGTACACAGCTCTGCTACATGCAGGTTACACATACAGCTCTGCTACACAGTACACAGCTCTGCTACATGCAGGTTACACATACAGCTCTGCTACACAGTACACAGCACTGCTACATGCAGGTTACAGACACATCTCTAGTACACAGCTCTATTTGATGGCTACAGTTCTGTACACTCTACCAGCTGATGTGCACATCTGACCCCTCCCACACACGTGACTTGTCACATGGTCTTGAGGTCATCACAGGTCCTCTGCCTCTCCAGCAGCTAGCAGCTCCGTCAGGTGAAGAGTGTGTGTAGTAGGGTGTATTTTGAGTTATGGAGGACAGAGTTTTGGCTGATGTCTGGGGGAGGATGGAGTTTTGGCTGATGTCTGAGGGAGGACGGAGTTTTGGCTGATGTCTGAGGGAGGACGGAGTTTTGGATGAGGGAGGACGGAGTTTTGGCTGATGTCTGATGGAGTTTTGGATGAGGGAGGATGGAGTTTTGGCTGATTTCTGATGGAGTTTTGGATGGGGGAGGACGGAGTTTTGGCTGATTTCTGATGGAGTTTTGGATGAGGGAGGACAGAGTTTTGGCTGATGTCTGAGGTCTGATGGAGTTTTGGATGAGGGAGGATGGAGTTTTGGATGAGGGAGGATGGAGTTTTGGCTGATGTCTGAGGTCTGATGGAGTTTTGGATGAGGGAGGATGGAGTTTTGGATGAGGGAGGACGGAGTTTTGTCTAAAATCTGAGGTAGGAGGGAGTTTTTCCTGACAGAGGATGGAGTTGTGGATGATGTCTGACGATGTCCTAATATGTATGCCGTAGTCCTGTGGCCGCAGATGTGCTTAAGTCATTCAAAGCAAGGGCCTGTCCACTTCCTACTGATTGGTGACTGTTGTAACCTTCAGAAAATTATATTACAATCTTTTGCTGCGCTACAGTCATTAATGTTCTCTAATTATGATCATCAGGTTTTCTGAAAAATAAAGGTTTTATGTTGATATACTTTGGTTATTTTGGAAAACACTGTACTAATTGCATGGTGTACCCCTTACAAAAAATCCTTAAAATGATGATCAATGTAGATAAAAAAAAATCTGAAAAAATATAGTGTTCAGAAATTGTTCTCTAATTTTGATCGCCAGTGTACATTAGTTATGCTTGATTTCTTAAGCGAAAACTCATACTTACACCATTGCATAGTTATGTTATTCACGCTTTGTTTACATGCTGCAGCAAAGCTGTGGGGGTGTCTAACAACAATGACTAAACTGCCCTTCCTCGCCCCCTACACTGCACAACCAAACCTTTCATACACACACAGTCACAAGATCATCTCCTAGATCACGCAGGCAGAAGATGTCCCTGTCACATTGCAGATCAATCTATATATATATATATATATATATATATATATATATATATATATGTATATACAGTACAGACCAAAATTTTGGACACACCTCATTCAAAGAGTTTTCTTTATTTTCATGACTATGAAAATTGTAGATTCACACTGAAGGCATCAAAACTATGAATTAACACATGTGGAATTATATACATAACAAAAAAGTGTGAAACAACTGAAAATATGTAATATTCTAGGTTCTTCAAAGTAGTTGCTGGTTTGTGTGCGAATGCACACAGTAGGGTATTTGTTTGGCGCCCAAAAGGACGACCTCAGACAGTGGACTTTGGTGAAATAGCTGTTTTTATTGTTCAGTAGACTACTGAACAATAAAACCAGCTATTTCACCAAAGTCCACTGTCTGAGGTTGTCCTTTTGTGCGCCAAACAAATACCCTACTGTGTGCATTCGCACACAAACCAGCAACTTCTTCCTTCACAGTCCCTAGGAGTCCTTGGCAACTCCACCCTAAGGGACCGAACGGGTATTGGGTACCCTCCCAAAAAAAACAACGCCCCCTTATTTCTCCACGTGTACCTACCTCCACGGACGTTGTGCTCCAACCAGAGGCACAGTGGACATTTGTTCTAAATACTGTGAAACCTAACGGCCTCAATGACACAATCTCCTTTGCCTGTTTTATTGAATAATCTCTAGTTGCGAATATCACTCTCCATATTTTCTTCTAAACATCTATTGAGTAGTGATATACTTGCCATTTTGGGATCCTTCATGTCCGATATATATACTGTATATGCTGTACTGGATTATTCTGGTATTATTGTTTATACATTTCCTTTCCAGTATTGCTGTCATTTTATTGTAATTTAATATGGGAGGTATGGGATCATCCTCCTGAAAGAATTATAATATTGAAGAGATTCATATTGCTGGCCATGCATCTTTGTATTATTAATGTCCTCTGACGTTTATAAAACCTGAGCAATCTTTACAGAACAAATATATGTCCTCCTTTCTGCTTTAACAATGCAGTAAAGAGAGAAGACATCCGTCATTGGCTTCTCCCCTCCCCTATGGATGACGCGGAGGGGTGGGTGGAGCGGTAGCTTTCACAGTCCCTTGCTGATGACGAGATGGGATGCGCGTCATCCGGTCGCGACGGGATAAACAATGCGCGGCCGGATGACGCGCTCTGCTCCGGATTGGGCATCGGGTAAGGTGGCCTCATAGATGGGAGGTGTCTCCTCCATTTAAACAAGCCCGTGCTACGCGCGGGTCACGGCCATATTGCCGAAGGCTCTCTGCTGCACGCACGTCATCAGTGGCGTCCAGCACTCTCTGTGAAAACACCTAGTTCATGAGTGACCGTTATCCCCAGTGTAAGGGGAATGAAATCTAAACGGTGACAGTGAATTTGAAGTATAGTATAGGGCTACATGCATCATACCAACTGCATATAGTTCCACAATTAGTCAGATGATTTCTGAGGCCTCTTGCTGCTCTGTAATGCACCCGGTGTGAGAGGGTGACATGCGGTGATAACAGAGGCTTCAGCTATTTGCTCCTGATGAACCAACCAACAGGTTGGATAAGAGAAACGCGTCGAGCAATCATTTTCTGTGGCAACAACTACAGACTGACTTGCTGACTATAGAAGCCTACGGCCTGTTCCTACACCTTTTATTGATTGGGGTTTGGGCTATCCTAGTAGTGCTACCTGACACTGTGTGGTGTGCAGAGTCTCTCCTACTTGAGACCTGTCACATTCACCCACTGTTTCAATCAGGTGCCTATGTATGGAAGCTACCTATACACCCCAGATAAATAAAGGAACACGCCATATATCATTGACTCCTTATATTTTGGAGCTCTAGTGGTAGGGATGATTATAGGGATCAGCATCATCAGTCTGAGACATCCCTTTTCACCCTACCAAGCCTAATGTGTTGCAGACAATTTTAATATATAATTTAATAAAAATAATTTTAACGTACTTTATTTAGGCAGTAAATAGAACCAACCAGCACAACACCAAAAGGTGAGCACACTTCGACCATTACGCAAAACAACACAACCGCTACCCACCACCCTTTGAGCGCCTCTCCCCTCTCTTTTCTCTCTCACCAAATTGCTGAGGTTCTTCAAAGTAGCCGCCTTTTGCTTTTAATTACTGCTTTGCACACTCTAGGCATTCTCTTGATGAGCTTCAAGAGGTAGTCACCTGAAATTGTCTTCCAACAGTCTTGAAGGAGTTCCCAGAGATGCTTAGCACTTGTTGGCCCTTTTGCCTTCACTCTGCGGTCCAGCTCACCCTAAACCATCTTGATTGGGTTCAGGTCCGATGACTGTGGAGGCCAGGTCATCTGGCGCAGCACCCCATCACTCTCCTTCATGGTCAAATAGCCCTTACACAGCCTGGAGGTGTGTTTGGGGTCATTGTCCTGTTGAAAAATAAATGAAGGTCCAACTAAACGCAAACCGGATGGAATAGCATGCCGCTGCAAGATGCTGTGGTAGCCATGCTGGTTCAGTATGCCTTCAATTTTGAATAAATCCCCAACAGTGTCACCAGCAAAGCACCCCCACACCATCACACCTCCTCCTCCATGCTTCACGGTGGGAACCAGGCATGTAGAGTCCATCCGTTCACCTTTTATGCGTCGCACAAAGACACGGTGGTTGGAACCAAAGATCTCAAATTTGGACTCATCAGACCAAAGCACAGATTTCCACTGGTCTAATGTCCATTCCTTGTGTTTTTTAGCCCAAACAAGTCTCTTCTGCTTGTTGCCTGTCCTTAGCAGTGGTTTCCTAGCAGATATTCTTCCATGAAGAGCTGATTCACACAGTCTCCTCTTAACAGTTGTTCTAGAGATGTGTCTGCTGCTAGAACTCTGTGTGGCATTGACCTGGTCTTTAATCTGAGCTGCTGTTAACCTGCGATTTCTGAGGCTGGTGATGGTGACTCGGATAAACTTATCCTCCACAGCAGAGGTGACTCTTGGTCTTCCTTTCTTGGGGCGGTCTGCATGTGAGCCAGTTTCTTTGTAGCGCTTGATGTTTTTTTTTTGACTGCACTTGGGGACACTTTCAAAGTTTTCCCAATTCTTCCGACTGACTGACCTTCATTGGACACACCACTTGTTTTTCTTTACTTAGCTGCTTTTTTCTTGCCATAATACAAATTCTAACAGTCTATTCAGTAGGACTATCAGCTGTGTATCCACCTGTAATCAAAGCAAAAGGTGGCTACTTTAAAGAACCTAGAATATTATATGTTTTCAGTTGTTTCACTCTTTTTTGTTATGTATATAATTCCACATGTGTTAATTCATAGTTTTGATGCCTTCAGTGTGAATCTACAATTTTCATAGTCATGAAAATAAAGAAAATTCTTTGAATGAGAAGGTGTGTCCAAACTTTTGGTCTGTACTGTATATTCCATATATTTATATATAAGAGAGAGAAAGATGTAGATATATAATATATGTACATAGAGATATAGATCAGTACATCTCAACTATATACAGTATATGTACAGTATATAGTTACTGATCTATCTATCTACGTACATATATGATATAGCTACATCTTTATCTCTTTCTATCTCTCTACATACTATATATACACACTCACCTAAAGAATTATTAGGAACACCTGTTTTATTTCTCATTAATGTGATTATCTAGTCAACCAATCACATGGCAGTTGCTTCAATGCATGTAGGGTTGTGGTCCTGGTCAAGACAATCTCCTGAACTCCAAACTGAATGTCAGAATGGGAAAGAAAGGTGGGCTGCAACAGCAGAAGACCCCACTGGGTACCACTCATCTTCACTACAAATAGGAAAAAGAGGCTACAATTTGCACAAGCTCACCAAAATTGGACTGTTAAAGACTGGAAAAATGTTGCCTGGTCTGATGAGTCTCAATTTCTGTTGAGACATTGAAATGGTAGAGTCCGAATTTGGAGTAAACAGAATGAGAACATGTATCCATCATGCCTTGTTACCACTGTGCAGGCTGCTGGTGGTGGTGTAATAGTGTGGGGGATGTTTTCTGGGCACACTTTAGGCCCCTTAGTGCCAACTTGGCCATCCTTTAAATGCCACAGGCTACCTGAGCATTGTTTCTGACCATATCCATCCCTTCATGACCACCATGTACCCATCCTCTGATGGCTACTTCCAGCAGGATAATGCACCATGTCACAAAGCTAGAATTATTTTAAATTGGTTTCTTGAACATGACAATGAGTTCACTGTGCTAAAATGGCCCCCACAGTCACCAGATCTCAACCCAATAGAGCATCTTTGGGATTTGGTGGAATGGGAGCTTCGTGCCCTGGATGTGCATCCCTCAAATCTCCATCAACTGCAAGATGCTATCCTATCAATATGGGCCAACATTTCTAAAGAATGCTATCAGCACCTTGTTGAATCAATGCCACATAGAATTAAGGCCTTTCTGAAGGCAAAAGGGTGTCCAACACCGTATTAGTATGGTGTTCCTAATAATTCTTTAGATGAGTGTATATATATATATATATATATATATATATATATTTAATATATAGATATATATTTACCGATTGATATTTCTATATACATATATATCTCCATAGATGATAGATAGATAGATAGATAGATAATCTAAGCTATATCTAAGCTATTCATAAGATATAGCTTAGGTATAGCTTAGATATAGCTTATGTATAGCTTAGGTATAGCTTAGATATAGCTTAGGTATAGCTTAGATATAGCTTAGATATAGCTTTGGTATAGCTTAGGTATAGCTTAGTTGTATCTTAGGTATAGCTTCGGTATAGCTTAGATATAGCTTAGGTATAGCTTAGATATAGCTTAGTTATAGCTTAGATATAGCTTAGGTGAAGGGGAGCAACCAGGAATTTTGTCTAGGGGTGTCTGCCTGGCCATTTCTAAAAGACCTGTTGGAGTTGAAAAATGTGGCCGCTGCGCAAATTTTACTAAGCCACTCCCAACAAACACTGTACAGCTGAAATTCTATTGTTGAGGCCTGTCTCTACACATCATACGGAGAGGGGAGAGCATGTCCTGGCTGCACTGCCTGCTTCACATTATACAATAAACAGCAGGCTACAGCCAGGAAGCTCCTCCGCTCTCCTCCCTCCCCAGATCCTGCTCAAGGCCTGTGGTTCCTGCCACCATATGCCACTCCCCCCTGGCCTGCTGCCCCACTTGGCTGTCCTCACCCAGCTCTGAATCCTCCTTCTGCAAATGGCAGGGGGAGGAGCAGGAGCATCTCCTCTCTTACATAGTGCCACATACCTCTTACATCCAATGATGTCACCTTTGTTGTAGACATTCTCTTTCCTCATCTTCTCCATTCAGACCAGACCACCATGATGATTTTTCAGCCATTTCCCATCTCTGCAGAGATTGACAAACAAACATCAGTTTTCCACATTTCCATCATCTTTACGTCTTCTAAGCATCCTTTTCTGCCACTCCTAACACTGTACTTCAGAAACAGTCCCCCTGGAAATACTATTACCACACAGATAGTGCCCCCCTCAACAATTATTGGCACACAGTGCTCTAAAAAATAACTGCACCCAGACACTAATAGTATAAAATTAATTTCCCCCCAAAATAATTGTGCTAAGCTGATACTGTGCCATGGTGCCCCCCAAAGTAACGGTCCTCCCCAAAATACCAACAATAGAAATAATTATCTGCCAGAGCACACTTAGTAGTAATAATGCCCCTATAGTGCCCATACTAGTAATCATGTTCCTGATAGCCCCCCAGTAGTAGTAAAGCTCCCCATAATACCCCCTAGTAGTAATAATTTTCCTTATAATATGACAGTACATGAAATATTCCTGCTTAGTGCCCGCAGTTGAGCTAATGTCCACATAATGTATGCCAGTATAAAATACCCCTATATAGTGCCCCAGTAAATGCCCTCATAGTGCTCTTCTCCCCCTTCCCCATAGTGTCCCCCATAATATGCCAGTAAAAAATGCTCCATCTTAGTGCCCCCGGCAGATGCCTCTATAGTGCTCATCTCCCCCATAATGTGCCAGTAAAAATACCCCTTCTTAGTGCCACCAGATGGCCCAATAGTGCTCCACTCCCCCATAGTGCCCCAAATAATGCCCCATAGTGCCGCTCTCCCGTATAGTGCCTACCATAATTTGCCAGTAAAAAATGCACCCTTAGTGCCACCAGATGCCATTGTGTCCCCATAATGTGCCAATAAAAAAGGCCCCTTTAGAGCCCCCACTTCCCCATAGTGCCCCCAAATAATGCCCCTATAGTGCCAACAGATGCAATATAGTGCCGATCTCACCTATAGTGTCCCCCATAATGTGCCAATAAAAAAGACCCCAGATGCCCCCATAGTGCTCCTCTCCATAATGGTGCCTCCCCATAATGTACCAGTAAGAAATGCCCCCATAGTGCACCCCCAAAATGGGCAAGAAATAAATGCCCCCAGAGTGCCACCCCCAAAAAAATGGTTCTGTAAGAAATGCCAGATGCCCCCATAGTACCAGCCCCCCCCCCCAAAAAAAACACAAAAAAAAACACTAATACTTACCTTCATCAGCAGTGATGCCATGCAGGCCTCTTCCGGCCTGTGTCCCTGCTGTGTGCTGCCCGTTTCAGCCGGCGCAATGATAATGATGTCATCGCGCCGCCTGAGCTGGCCTCTGATAGGGGGCAGGCATTAGTGCCTGCGGCCTATCAGAAGAACAGGGAAGGGACACGCCTCTCCCTCCCCTACCCCGCCGCAGCACAGCCATCTGTCCTGAAGACAGCGATACAAATGAATATGGAGATGGAACTACAATTTCTTGATGTCCTAGTGTCCAGAACCACCGAGAACACTCTCACTACGGATCTCTTCATTAAAGCAACGGATAGAAACAATCTATTGCGATTTGAAAGTTACCATCCGAGACGTATGGTGAATACATTACCTCGATCACAGCTAATGAGAGTAAGACGGCTAGTCGGTGAAGAAACACACGTAGAACGGAGGACATGAAAAACAAATTTCTGGTCAGAGGGTATCCGGCTCCGCTGTTGAATAAAAATGAAAAGGACATCTCAAAAATACTGAGAGAACAGCTATTATCCAGTACCCGTAAGAAAGACATGTCCAGAATACCATTCATAAGCACCTATGGACACCACAGCAACAAGATCGGACAGATTATACGTGATAATTGGGACATTATCCGTAGGGGCCATCCTGATGTAGACACATTTAAGGAACCTCCGATCATGGCTTATAAGAGACCAAAAAATTTGAAAGACTTCCTGGTGAAATCTGATATAGGTCCTATAGGGGGTCTGACACAGACCTTCTTAGCACCGCAAGAGAAGGGATGTTACCCTTGTCTCAACTGCAGTAATTTTTTTTTTTTTTTTATATAAATTTTTATTTTAATGTAGGTAGAACATAACAAGGTACATATACAGGTATCTTGTACGTCAAGCATGACGAAGATTGGTACATTGGAAGAAATTCAATGTTACAAGAAGCATATCTCATAGCTCATATACATTCATCTATGAGACAAAGTACGCATTTAAATCGTACAAAAGCTATGGTAGAAGTACAATTGGCAATGGTGCTGTACAACTAACATGAGTGAGAAGCAGTCTCACATTTGGGGTGTCTATACTCTGACCACATTTTCCAGCGTTTACAGAAAATGTTATGGGTGCGTGTTTCCCAGGAGGAAATCTCCTCGAACCGATATAGTTGGTCAACTTTTAATTTCCACTGTTCTATTGGAGGGATAGAGGTCGATAGCCATAGCATAGGGACCAAAAGTCTGGCTGCAATCAAAAGTTGTCTAAAGAGCAGTGGAGGATAAGGAGGGGTTGTTTGGGTATTCAGGTTTAGCAGTGCCAGAGAAGGGGATGGCTGTATATTGGTGTGGCAGATTTGGTTGCAAAGGTCGAAGATATCTTTCCACCATTTATTGATCATAGGACAGGACCACCATATGTGGAAGAATGTCCCCCTGTCACCCAGGCATCTCCAGCATTCATCCGACGCTGTGCTCGAATAAAGGGATGTCACATCAGGAGTCTTGTACCACCTTGTTAAGAGTTTGTACCCATTCTCCTGTATACGAACACAGTGGGAGGACTTGTGTGGGGCCAATAGTAGTTTAGGCAAGTCAGCTATTGAGAGATTTACGGCTAAATCTTTTTCCCATCTGCAGATGAAAGCGGGCTTGACAAGTAGTGGGGGGGGTATTAAGTTTATGATATAACTGTGAGATTAGCTTTTTAGGGGGGATGGGGTGAACAATAAGGGATTCCGCCCAAACCAAAGGACGATGCTGGTCGCTGCCCGTGATATGCTGCGAGATGAATGAATGTAAGTGTATTATGGACGGCGAAAACTGGTGAGGGATATTCAGATTTGTTTGAATCGCACTTATAGTGGGAGGGTGGCTATCTTGTTGAAGAAGTGTAAAGATAGAGGTGGTTGATTCCCTGATGACGCGCGGAGTGCAATCTCTTATCACTGGGAGTGAGGTGCCTATTACATCTCCTATTCAGAGAAGTGGCGATGGGAAGGGTATCCCACAGTGTGTGGATTGAAAGTATTGCCACGCCTGAAGGGTAGCTTGAATTAGTGGATAAGGTGAGGAAGGGATGCTGTTTGTTCTGGGAGTTCCTAGCAGGAGTGAGCGGAAGGGTTTTTTCACCAATTCCTGTTCTATTGCCACCCAGGGTTTAAGATTAGAGGTTCTAAGCCATTCCACTGCTCTAGATAGTAGAATAGCTTTGCCATAGAGCTCAGGATCTGGAAAAGCTATGCCTCCTGTATGCTTGGGATGGGATAGAAGGGAGTAGGAGATTCTTGGTTTCTTCTGATTCCAAACGAACGAGCTGAAAAGTTTCCTAAGGGAGATGTAGTATAATTTAGGGACCGGAATAGGCAGGACTTGTTGGAGGTAGGTAAGGCGAGGAAGAATCAGTGAAACCAAGAGGTTTTTACGGCCAAATCAGGAAATAGTAGGGATATTTAGCCTATTTATTTCCGCAGTTATAGATTGTAGTAGGGGAAGATAGTTGAGAGCAAAAAGTTCAGAGGGATTGGAGCTAATTTTAATTCCTAAATAAGTGAGGTGGGGAGATGACCAATCAAATGGAGAGTGCTTTTTAAGACTTAGCTGATTATGTTGTGACATCTTTATACATTTAACTAGGGATTTTTGCTTATTTATCTTAAAATTAGATAAAAGGCTGTATGTATCTAGATTAGAGTTAAGCGAACACCTGGATGTTTGGGTTCGAGAAGTTCGGCCGAACTTCCCGGAAATGTTCGGGTTCGGGATCCGAACCCGATCCGAACTTCGTCCCGAACCTGAACCCCATTGAAGTCAATGGGGAACTGAACTTTTTGGTACTAAAAAGGCTGTAAAACAGCCCAGGAAAGGGCTAGAGGGCTGCAAAAGGCAGCAACATGTAGGTGAATCCCCTGCAAACAAATGTGGATAGGGAAATGAATTGAAATAAAAATTAAATAAATAAAAATTAACCAAAATCAATTGGAGAGAGGTCCCATAGCAGAGAATCTGGCTTCACGTCACCTACCACTGGAACAGTCCATTCTCAGATATTTAGGCCCCGGCACCCAGGCAGAGGAGAGAGGTCCCATAACAGAGAATCTGTCTTCATGTCAGCAGAGAATCAGTCTGCATGTCATAGCAGAGAATCAGGCTTCACGTCAGCCACCACTGCAACAGTCCATTGTCATAAATTTAGGCCAAGCACCCAGGCAGAGGAGAGAGGTCCTGTAACAGACAATCTGGCTTCATGTCAGCAGAGAATCAGTCTTCATGTCATAGCAGAGAATCAGGCTTCACATCAGCCACCACTGCAACAGTCCATTGTCATAAATTTAGGCCCAGCACCCAGGCAGAGGAGAGAGGTCCCGTAACAGACAATCTGGCTTCATGTCAGCAGAGAATCAGTCTTCATATCATAGAAGAGAATCAGGCTTCACTTCACCCACCACTGTAAGAGTCCATTTTCATAAATTTAGGCCCAGCACCCAGGCAGAGGAGAGAGGTCCCGTAACAGACAATCTGGCTTCATGTCAGCAGAGAATCAGTCTTCATATCATAGCAGAGAATCAGGCTTCACGTCAGCCACCAATGCAACAGTCCATTGTCAGATATTTAGGCCCAGCACCCAGGCAGAGGAGAGAGGTCCCGTAACAGACAATCAGGCTTCACGTCAGCAAGAGTGCAACAGTCCATTAGCATATATTTAGGCCCAGCACCCAGGCAGAGGAGAGAGGTCCCGTAACAGAGAATCTGTCTTCATGTCAGCAGAGAATTAGTCTGCATGTCATAGCAGAGAATCAGGCTTCATGTCAGCCACCAATGCAACAGTCCATTGTCAGATATTTAGGCCCAGCACCCAGGCAGAGGAGAGAGGTCCCGTAACAGACAATCTGGCTTCATGTCAGCAGAGAATCAGTCTTCATATCATAGCAGAGAATAAGGCTTCACATCACCCACCACTGTAAGAGTCCATTTTCATAAATTTAGGTCCAGCACCCAGGCAGAGGAGAGAGGTCCCGTAACAGACAATCTGGCTTCATGTCAGCAGAGAATCAGTCTTCCTATCATAGCAGAGAATCATCCTCATCCTCCTCCACCTCCTCCTCATCCTCGTCCTCCTCGTCCTCCAGTAGTGGGCCCTGGCTGGCCACATTTGTACCTGGCCTCTGCTGTTGCCAAAAACCCCCCTCTGAGTCACTTTGAAGAGACTGGCCTGAAAGTGCTAAAAATGACCCCTCTTCCTCCTCCTCCTCCTCCTCCTGGGCCACCTCCTCTTCCATCATCGCCCTAAGTGTTTTCTCAAGGAGACATAGAAGTGGTATTGTAACGCTGATAACGGCGTCATCGCCACTGGCCATGTTGGTGGAGTACTCGAAACAGCGCAACAGGGCACACAGGTCTCGCATGGAGGCCCAGTCATTGGTGGTGTAG
This sequence comes from Bufo gargarizans, assembly GCF_014858855.1. Classification (NCBI taxonomy): domain Eukaryota; kingdom Metazoa; phylum Chordata; class Amphibia; order Anura; family Bufonidae; genus Bufo; species Bufo gargarizans. The sequence continues at coordinate 400,428,945 of NC_058081.1, forward strand.
TGGTGCTGTTCTGTAGTGCGACTGACCCGTGCGTGCTGCAGCTGAAACTCCACTATGGCCTGCTGCTGCTCGCACAGTCTGTCCAGCATGTGCAAGGTGGAGTTCCACCTGGTGGGCACGTCGCATATGAGGCGGTGAGCGGGAAGGCCGAAGTTACGCTGTAGCGCAGACAGGCGAGCAGCAGCAGGATGTGAACGCCGGAAGCGCGAACAGATGGCCCGCACTTTATGCAGCAGCTCTGACATGTCGGGGTAGTTGTGAATGAACTTCTGCACCACCAAATTCAGCACATGCGCCAAGCAAGGGATGTGCGTCAAACTGGCTAGTCCCAGAGCTGCAACGAGATTTCGCCCATTATCACACAACACCAGGCCGGGCTTGAGGCTCACCGGCAGCAACCACTCGTCGGTCTGTTGTTCTATACCCTGCCACAACTCCTGTGCGGTGTGGGGCCTGTCCCCCAAACATATGAGTTTCAGAATGGCCTGCTGACGTTTACCCCGGGCTGTGCTGAAGTTGGTGGTGAAGGTGTGTGGCTGACTAGATGAGCAGGTGGAAGAAGAGGAGGAGGAAGTCGAGTAGGAGGAGGTGGCAACAGGAGGCAGCACATTGTTGAATGGCGGCGGAAGGACGTGCGCCAAACAGCTCTCCGCCTGGGGCCCAGCTGCCACTACATTTACCCAGTGTGCAGTTAGGGAGATATAGCGTCCTTGGCCGTGCTTACTGGTCCACGTATCTGTGGTTAGGTGGACCTTGCCACAGATGGCGTTGCGTAGTGCACACTTGATTTTATCGGATACTTGGTTGTGCAGGGAAAGCACGGCTCTCTTGGAGAAGTAGTGGCGGCTGGGAACAACATACTGTGGGACAGCAAGCGACATGAGCTGTTTGAAGCTGTCTGTGTCCACCAGCCTAAATGACAGCATTTCATAGGCCAGTAGTTTAGAAATGCTGGCATTCAGGGCCAGGGATCGAGGGTGGCTAGGTGGGAATTTACGCTTTCTCTCAAATGTTTGTTAGATGGAGAGCTGAACGCTGCCGTGTGACATGGTTGAGATGCTCGGTGACGGAGGTGGTGGTGGTGTTGGTGGTACATCCCCTGTTTGCTGGGCGGCAGGTGCCAACGTTCCTCCAGAGGCGGAAGAAGAGGCCGAGGCGGCAGCAGCAGAAGAGGCCGAGGCGGCAACAGCAGAAGAGGTAGCAGGGGGAGCCTGAGTGACTTCCTTGGTTTTAAGGTGTTTACTCCACTGCAGTTCATGCTTTGCATGCAGGTGCCTGGTCATGCAGGTTGTGCTCAGGTTCAGAACGTTAATGCCTCGCTTCAGGCTCTGATGGCACAGCGTGCAAACCACTCGGGTCTTGTTGTCAGCACATTGTTTGAAGAAGTGCCATGCCAGGGAACTCCTTGAAGCTGCCTTTGGGGTGCTTGGTCCCAGATGGCAGCGGTCAGTAGCAGGCAGAGTCTCTTGGCGGCGGGTGTTCTGCTTTTGCCCACTGCTCCCTCTTTTGCTACGCTGTTGGCTCGGTCTCACCACTGCCTCTTCCTCCGAACTGTGAAAGTCAGTGGCACGACCTTCATTCCATGTGGGGTCTAGGACCTCATCGTCCCCTGCATCGTCTTACACCCAGTCTTGATCCCTGACCTCCTGTTCAGTCTGCACACTGCAGAAAGACGCAGCAGTTGGCACCTGTGTTTCGTCATCATCAGAGACATGCTGAGGTGGTATTCCCATGTCCTCATCATCAGGAAACATAAGTGGTTGTGCGTCAGTGCATTCTATGTCTTCCACCGCTGGGGAAGGGCTGGGTGGATGCCCTTGGGAAAGCCTGCCAGCGGAGTCTTCAAACAGCATAAGAGACTGCTGCATAACTTGAGGCTCAGACAGTTTCCCTGGTATGCATGGGGGTGATGTGACAGACTGATGGGGTTGGTTTTCAGGCGCCATCTGTGCGCTTTCTACAGAAGACTGGGTGGGAGATAATGTGAACGTGCTGGATCCACTGTCGGCCACCCAATTGACTAATGCCTGTACCTGCTAAGGCCTTACCATCCTTAGAACGGCATTGGGCCCCACCATATATCGCTGTAAATTCTGGCGGCTACTGGGACCTGAGGTAGTTGGTACACTAGGACGTGTGAATGTGGCAGAACGGCCACGTCCTCTCCCAGCACCAGAGGGTCCACTAACACCACAATGACCATATCCACGTCCGCGTCCCTTACTAGATGTTTTCCTCATTGTTATCGTTCACCACAACAACAAAAATATTATTTGGCCCAATGTATTGTATTCAAATTCAGCTGAATATAAATTTGAGGCCTAGTATTTAGGCGCTGGGTGACCGGTATAGATTTACTGACAGAATTAGACTTTGAAATGCACAGTAGCGTGTGTGTGAAGTTATTCTGAATGACCCTATGTGCACCTTAAATATTATATACCCTTTTAGGGATAGATTTCAAATAGCTCTGATACAGCAGAAACCACTAAATTATGAAATTGCTAAACTGGGAATTGTATTTCAACCCAGAACAAAAAATGTGCTTTGACGGCCACTAAATAACTTGCTCAGCCAGAACAGTACAGTGGTAACGACAGATTTAGCGGGAAATAAATTTGAGGCCTAGTATTTAGGCGCTGGGTGACCGGTATGGATGTACTGACAGAATTAAACTTGGAAATGCACAGTAGCGTGTGTGTGAAGTTATTCTGAATGACCCTATGTGCACCTTGAATATTATATACCCTTTTAGGGATAGATTTCAAATAGCTCTGATATAACAGAAACCACTAAATTATGAAATTGCTAAATTGGGAATTGTATTTCAACCCAGAACAAAAAATGTGCTTTGACGGACACTAAATAACTTGCCCAGCCAGAACAGTACAGCGGTAATGACAGATTTAGCGGGATATAAATTTGAGGCCTAGTATTTAGGCGCTGGGTGACCGATATGGATTTACTGACAGAATTAAACTTGGAAATGCACAGTAGCGTGTGTGTGAAGTTATTCTGAATGACCCTATGTGCACCTTGAATATTATATACCCTTTTAGGGATAGATTTCAAATAGCTCTGATATAGCAGAAACCACTAAATTATGAAATTGCTAAATTGGGAATTGTATTTCAACCCAGAACAAAAAATGTGCTTTGACGAACACTAAATAACTTGCCCAGCCAGAACAGTACAGCGGTAACGACAGATTTAGCAGGATATAAATTTGAGGCCTAGTATTTAGGCCCTGGGTGACCGGTATGGATTTACTGATAGAATTAAACTTGGAAATGCACAGTAGCGTGTGTGTGAAGTTATTCTGAATGACCCTATGTGCACCTTGAATATTATATACCCTTTTAGGGATAGATTTCAAATAGCTCTGATACAGCAGAAACCACTAAATTATGAAATTGCTAAATTGGGAATTGTATTTCAACCCAGAACAAAAAATGTGCTTTGACGGACACTAAATAACTTGCCCAGCCAGAACAGTACAGCGGTAACGACAGATTTAGCGGGATATAAATTTGCGGCCTAGTATTTAGGCGCTGGGTGACCGGTATGGAATTACTGACAGAATTAGACTGGGATATAGCCAAAAAATAACCACACTCTTGCTGGTTAAATGCACTTGGTGTGACAGCTTGACCAACCACACTACTGAGGGTTAAATGCACTTGGTGACAGGCGCAGCTTGCCCCTGATGTAGTATATGGCCAAGAAATGAACAGACTATTGCTGGTTAAATGCACTTGGTGTGACAGCTTGACCAACCACACTACTGAGGGTTAAATGCACTTGGTGACGGGCGCAGCTTGCCCCTGATGTAGTATATGGCCAAAAAATAAACAGACTATTGCTGGTTAAATGCACTTGGTGTGACAGCTTCACCCCAATGTAGGCTTTAGCTAAAAAACAACCACACCATTGAGGGTTAAATGCACTTGGTGACAGGCGCAGCTTGCCCCTGATGTAGTATATGGCCAAAAAATAAACAGACTATTGCTGGTTAAATGCACTTGGTGTGACAGCTTCACCCTGATGTAGGCTTTAGCCAAAAAACAACCACACCATTGAGGGTTAAATGCACTTGGTCGCAGCTTGTGCTGGCGCACCACAAGACACAAAATGGCCGCCGATCACCCCAGAAAAAAGTGACTGACAAACGGTCTGGGCAGCCTAAAAACAGTGAGCAATTGAATTTCAGCAGCTCAATGATGCACAGCTGCAGATCGATCAATCAAGTCCTTTGGAGGAGTTAATCTGCCTAATCTCGCCCTACTGTCGTAGCCGCAACCTCTCCCTACGCTAATCAGAGCAGAGTGACGGGCGGCGTTATGTGACTCCAGCTTAAATAGAGGCTGGGTCACATGGTGCTCTGGCCAATCACAGCCATGCCAATAGTAGGCATGGCTGTGACGGCCTCTTGGGGCAAGTAGTATGACGCTTGTTGATTGGCTGCTTTGCAGCCTTTCAAAAAGCGCCAAGAAAGCATCACAAAAGCGCCAAGAAAGCGACAAACACCGAACCCGAACCCGGACTTATACAAAATTGTCCAGGTTCGGGTCCGTGTCACGGACACCCCAAAATTCGGTACGAACCCGAACTATACAGTTCGAGTTCGCTCATCCCTAATCTAGATGTTTTTGGATTATGGGAAGTGAGGTGTTTGGGTTAGAGGTCATGATCATAATGTCGTCAGCAAAGGCCGCAAGTTTATGATCACAACCTCCCAGTGTCACACCATGGATATCCTGATCTGCTCTCAGTCTGATAAGGAGAGGCTCCAATGCTAATACAAACAGCAGGGGCGATAGGGGACATCCCTGGCGGGTACCATTTTTTATTCTAAAAGAGTCAGTTAAGTCTCCGTTGATCAGAACCGAAGCTGACGCTTGGGCATACATTGCAAAAGTGGCTTGTGCAAAGGGACCAGGCAGGTCAAAATTGAAGATTATGCTAGCGTTAGTGTACTTATAATCTTAATTTTAGTAATGACAGGAGGCGAGTATTTTGCATAAAACTCTCTTTACTTACTCCACATAGCAGTAAAGAAACAGTTAAAACAGTAACCAATCAAAATGCAATAGGAAATAATGTATTCTGAGCCGTGAGACTCCTCCTCCTCTTTCGTATGCGACATCAGAAAAAACTGGACAAACTAAAGTCAATGTCTCTCAAACCACGAACCACCGGGCGAATTCCTTGTCCTGTAGCTGTAAGGCATGAAGAAACTCCGGATTGAACTGTAACCGGTATCAAAAGACCTTCTGTCCGCACTCAGATCTCCGTGAGATGAAGTCCGATCCACACGAAGAAAACTCCCTGAAGTTGGGCCGGAAACCTCAAGCATTTATACTGAAAAACAACGTGAAATGGGTTAGGAACCGAATCTGAACCTGCTTGCAGGCATGACCAACATAAAATGACAGTAAATGACATCACTTAAAAGAATCTTGGCTGCTAAAACGCAAAAGGGAATGAAACCATATACTTACCCACGAGCACTTACCTGTCATTACTAAAATTAAGATTATAATTATACACTAACGCTAGCATAATCTTCAATTTTACCACATGACAGGAGGCTTCATATTTTGCATTTTTAACGCTGATTCACAAGACACATAGCCGCCCCCGTGCTTGGACGAAAGTAGAATGTCCGGAAGGTAGACTCTCTCAACCAGTCCGCCGAATGTAGGATGTCTGCCAGAGAAGCGCCTGCCGAGAAGGCCGAGGAAGCAGCCGCCCCACGAACTGAATGTGCCCCAAAACAGGGGTCCACCCCCGCCAGAGACAGAAGCCACCGTATCCACCTGGCGAGTGTAGTAGTCGAGACGGGAACGTGAGGCCTAACGTAGGACACCAAAAGCTGTCCCGAGGCAGAAGCTCGAAGCGCGGAAGTGACCTCTACGTACCGAGTAAGGGTAGAAACGACACAAAGTTGCGGTTCTGAAGCAAAGAAGGGATAAAAGACCGACGTAGAGTTGGACTTGGTACGTCTAGACACCCGAAAGGTAACTCCCTCCGGAGAGACCGAAAAGGCGTCAACGTCGAAAGCCCGTACGTCCGAAACTCGACGAAAGGAAACGAGGCAAAGTAACCAAGTCAACTTGGCCGACAGTTGTCTTAGAGAGAGGTAGGTATTAGTCGGCCAATCTCTCAGAAACTCGAGTACCAGGGGATGCGGATTCCCTTTCGGGTCCGTGAGGAGCATCGGGAAAGACGGTAGAAGCAACGGATCGCTGTAGGAGAGCTCCAGAAGGTCTGGGAACCACGGTTGACTCCGCCAAAGCGGAGCGACGAGCAGGAGAGAAATGCGTTGATTCCTCAGGAATTGAATTGTCCGTGCGATCATGCTGAAAGGGGGATAGGCGTACGCTCCCTTGGCTGGCCACTGTTGGAGAAACGCGTCCACCGCTAAACTCTCCGGATCCGGCAGCCAGCTGAAGTAGGCCTGTTGTTGCGGGAAGTGAATAGGTCCAGTCGGAAGGGGCCCCTCCTGACCGAGAGTCGTTGAAAGACCTGAGGATCCAATCTCCAGTCGCTGCTGTCCCTCCAGTGACGTGAGAACCAGTCTGCCGTCAGATTCGTCTCCCCCGGAAGGTATTCCGCCCTGAGCGAAATGTTGCGGGGAAGGCAGAAGTCGAAGATCTCCTTCGTCACCTCCGACAGTAGTCGGGAACGGGCTCCACCCAGGCGGTTGATATAGCGGACCGCCGAGATGTTGTCCATCCGCAAGAGAATACAGCAATGTGACTTGTCCTTCGCCAGACTGCGGATAGCGAACGACCCCGCCAACAGTTCCAGGCAGTTGATGTGGAGAAGACTCTCCTGAGCGGTCCAGGCGCCTCCTGTTGATCTGCCTCCGCCCGTCGCGCCCCAGCCCCAAAGGCTGGCGTCCGACTCCAAAATGACGTCGGGAGAGCTCCCGAAGATGGCTCGGCCGTTCCAAGCCTCCATGCTGTCGAGCCACCATCTGAATTCCTCCCTGACCACTTCCGTTATCGGGATCGATTGATCGTAGGAAGGATTCCGATGGAGAAAGTAGGTCTTCAGACGTTGCATCGCCCTGTAGTGGAGCGGTCCCGGGAAAATGGCCTGAATGGAAGCGGATAGTAGACCTACAATCCGAGCCAGAGTACGGAGTGGAATGGAGAAGCAGCGGATGACTCTGCGCAACTCCTTCTTGATAGCCGCGATCTTCGTCGCTGGTAAGCGTAGTGTGCTGGACCTGGAGTCTATCTCGAATCCCAGAAACTGGACAGTCTGAGTCGGGGACAACTCCGACTTCAAGAAGTTCACCACGAACCCCAGGGAGGTCAGGAAGTCGACGGTAAAACGTGTGTGCCGAGTCAGTCCGGACCTGTCGTCGCAAAACAGAAGCAGGTCGTCCAGGTATATAATGCACCGAATCCCTTGAGCACGAAGATGTGCGACCACAGGCTTCAGCAACTTGGTGAAACACCACGGGGCTGAACTGAGGCCGAAAGGGAGGCACGTGAACTGCCACGGACGACCTTGCCACAGGAATCTGAGGAAACGTCGGCAGGTCAAGTGGACCGGTACCGACAAGTACGCGTCTTAGAGGTCCAGTCTCGTGAACCAATCTCCGTCTCGAAGGAGGTCCCTCAGAAGGTGTATGCCCTCCATCTTGAAGTGCCTGTATCGCACGTAGGAGTTGAGCTTTTCTGGTCTGAAATCCCCGGTCTTTTTCTTCACCAGGAAAAGATTGCTGAAAAAGCCTCCCTGATCGTGTGCGGGCTCCACCGCACCTTTGGAGTGGAGGTCTAGTAGCTCGTTTGCTATCAACCTGTAGTCCTCTGCGGAGCAGAGAAAAGGATGCGGCAGGATCGACTGGTCTGGACGTCCCACGAAGTCTATGACGTAATCCTGCACCGTCTGGAGTATCCATGCGTCCGACGATATAGCCGCCCAGTTCTGAAAACAAAGGGAAATACGACCTGCTGTATGAGTGAGAAGAGGTACCTGCAACAGGTGACGACTTACCGGTGGAGTTGAAGCGAGCCCTGCCCCGGACACGTGATCCACGACCTCTGTCGGCTCCTCTGGTGAAGGAGAAAGGCTGTCTATAGCCTGCTTCTGGGTAGAACGGTTGAGGCCTTTGAGAACTGGGGCCCGAAGGCCAGAATCGGCTGGCTGCTCGGCCCCTGTGGCGGCCAGCCCTTCCAAAAACACCCCTCTGGGAGTTGGCTCGGAAGACCCGCTTCATGGAGGTCTGTGCTTTGTTAAGCGAGGTAAAGACATTCACATGCCTATTGAGCTCCTACAGAAAAGTCTCACCGAATAGCTTGCCCTGTGCCAGTGGTCCTAGTTCTTTGGTGCCCAATTCCACCAATTTTCCGTCAAGACGGAGTAATGCTGCCTTCCTCCTCTCAGAAGAGAGGGCTACGTTAGCGTTGCCTACAAAACAGAATCAACGTTGCGCCCATTCTCTAATGTCGTGAGCCGATTCACGAACCATATTAGCGTCAAACTCCTCTGATCGCGCTAGGGCATCATCCGCCAAATACAAAATGCGGGAAAGTGGACCAATGGAGTCCAACAGCTTATCCTGTACGCCGTGGAATGCCTTCTCAACCCCTTTGCGAGGGTCCCGACCACCCCTAGACATAAAGGTGGTCATGATCTGGTCGAACTCCGGAGTTTGCGCCACGAAGTCGGGTAACAAAGGGCGAGGGCATTCGGATTGTAAACGGTTGCGAACCGTTTTGTCCATAGGTTTGCGTAGCCATAGGTGCATGAACTTTGAGAGGTGATCCGGAGGCGTCCAGTCCCCAGAACGTGGATGACGGATGTTTCTCGGATCGAAGAGACGTTGGCCGGAGGGGTCCAGGATGGTTTCCTCATCCTCCAGCGGTGGCGCCGAGTCGTCTGGTAGCTGGGCGGTTTCGAGAAAGGTGCGCCCCAGGCGTCCTCCGGAACGTCGGAGTCCGCGGCCTGCCACGAGTCCAGAATATTCATGGACGGAGATAGCTTATCCTCCTCGTCCGAGGAGTAATGATGTCCAGGCGAGGGAGCGAGAGGAGACGGTTTGTCGCGCTTGGCGGGGGCCTTGCCCCTGTCCGGATTGGCAGAGCCCTTCTCTCCTTTCAAATGGCGTTTTTGTGGCCGAGTGTCGGCACGAACCTGTGACCCCGAAGCCTCGGAATCGTAGTCCTGTTGCTGGACCTCAGCGAGGTCATCTGGCCCATCAGCCGCCGTCATAATCCTGGAGAAAGCCTTCTCCATCGAGGCAGCAACTGCCTCATTAATCATGGCCTGAAGCTGTGCAGCGTTCTGGTCCATTGTCCAACAGCACCTTGGCACAGGGTAGTATAAAGTATATATAGAGATGGTACCAGCAGTACCTATAACCCCAGCAGGGTAAATTGGGATTTTTGCACTGGGCAGCACCCAGGAATAGAGGATGTATGTCTGACACCTCTGCGGCAGCAGCAAGATCGGGGCGACACCCCAAAGCCCAGGGAATGAACCCTGTAGTGATGAGGCCTGGACAAACGGCCACTGAATTTGAGAGCCCTGCCGGGTCGTCTGACAGGCTTATGCGATCCGAGCTGTGATGGAGGAGAGACACAGTGAGGGCTCTGACACGGAGCACAAAAGCAAATAGTAAGAGGGCAGGGTTGTAATGGACTTACCGCAAAAACTGAGCGTGGTGGAAATGGAGTCTCGGAAATCCAAGATGGCGGCCACAGATCTCGCGAGACGCGAGCGTAATTGCCGCCACTGACGCCTGAGGAGAGAGGATCCCGCGAGCGGCAGCCGAGAAAGCGCGGCGAAAAAACGCGAAGCGATGTGCGCAGATGGGGTGAACGTTACCCCAGGGAAAGGGAAAATAACCACCAATATCGCAAAAGCGTGAAGTAACCGGGAGGGGGGGTGCTAGTAAAGTGAGAAGGCCAGACACGAACGGGAGACCAACTGTGGAGAAAAAACTTCACCGGAGCCACAAACCCCCCAAAATATAGCGGTAGACATTAAATATTACTACAAGGATAGAAAGCAAAGCCCTCAAATGGAAATACGTAACCCCCAAAACCTTATAACGGGGAGAGCAGAAAACTCTGACCTGTCTGTCTGATGGAGCAGTAAAGAAAGAGGAGGAGTCTCACGGCTCAGAATACATTACCTCCTATTGCATTTTGATTGGTTACTGTTTTAACTGTTTCTTTACTGCTATGTGGAGTAAGTAAAGAGAGTTTTATGCAAAATATGAAGCCTCCTGTCATGTGGTAAAATCAGACAGCACTTGCTTCAGGTATTCCCAGCTTATTCGGTCGAATGCTTTTTCCGCATCCGTGCTCAGGAGAAGTAGTGGCTTGGAATGGTGGGCAGAATAGAAGATCGCATTCAAGACCCTAGTCGTATTGTCCCTACCCTCTCTACCTCTGACAAAGCCCACCTGGTCCCCATGCACAAGCGTGGGAAGAAAGGTGGCAAGGCGATTTGCCAACATTTTCGCAAGCAGTTTTAGATCTATATTAAGGAGTGATATGGGTCTATAGCTTGCACAGTGTTTAGGGTCTTTCCCTTCTTTGGGGATCAAGGTTATGTGGGCCATCGTCATATCCCTGGAGAGCTGTTTCCCCTTTAGAGCTGAATTACAGACCGAGAGCAGATGAGGGAGGACTATGTGTTGATACGTTTTATAGTAGTATACTGGGAACCCGTCTGGGCCTGGGCTTTTGCCATGGGGAGATTGCTTTAGGGCCAAGGTTAATTCCCCTAATGTAAATTGGGAAGCTAAATTGAGCTTTTGTTCGGGGGAGAGTCTGGGCAGAGAGATTGATTCCAAAAAGGACTTAAGAAGGTCTGAGTGAGAGTCTGGGTTCAGAGTTGGGGGAAGATTATATAGAGACTCATAAAAAGCACGGAAGTGGGCACCAATCAGTTTTGAGGAGTATAGGGGTTCGCCTTGGACTCCATCTGGTGTATATAATTTGTAGAACGCCTGTCTCTTATTCTACGCATCATGAATTTAGACGCCTTGTCTCCATGTGCGAAGAATTTATGCTGTGAGTTTAAGAAATACTTAGCAGTGGATTGGTGCATAAGAGATTTCAGTTCTGCTTTTAGAGACGAAAGTTCAGCAAATTGTGCCTCTGAAAGAGATTTTTTATGCATTTTCTCTAGTGAAAATATCTTGCTAATTAACCACTTCAACCCCGCTAGCTAAAACCCCCTTCATGACCAGGCCACGTTTTACACTTCTGCACTACACTACTTTCACCGTTTATTGCTCGGTCATGCAACTTACCAGCAGAAGTTGGGGAATGTGTTTTTGGGTGTCATTTTACATATACCCATGCTGGGTGAGAGAAATATCTTGGCAAAAGACAACTTTTCCAATTTTTTTTATACAAAGTTGGCATTTGACCAAGATATTTTTCTCACCCAGCATGGGTATATGTAAAATGACACCACAAAACACATTTCCCAACTTCTCCTGAGTACGGCGATACCAGATGTGTGACACTTTTTTGCAGCCAAGGTGGGCAAAGGGGCACATCTTCCAAAGTGCACCTTTCGGATTTCGCAGACCATTTTTTACACATTTTGATTGCAAAGTTCTTCTCACACATTTGGGCCCCTAAATTGCCAGAGCAGTATAACTACGCCACAAGTGACCCCATTTTGGAAAGAAGACACCCCAAGGTATTCCATGAGGGGCATGGCGAGTTCCTAGAATTTTTTATTTTTTGTTGCAAGTTAGTGGAATATGAGACTTTGTAAGGAAAAAAGAAAAAAAAAGAAAAATCATCATTTTCCGCTAACTTGTGACAAAAAATAAAAAATTCGAGGAAATCGCAGTGCCCCTCACGGAATACCTTGGGGTGTCTTCTTTCCAAAATGGGGTCACTTGTGGCGTAGTTATACTGCCCTGGCAATTTAGGGGCCCAAATGTGTGAGAAGTACCTTGCAATCAAAATCTGTAAAAAATGGCCTGCGAAATCCGAAAGGTGCACTTTGGAATGTGTGCCCCTTTGCCCACCTTGGCTGCAAAAAAGTGTCACACATCTGGTATCGCCGTACTCAGGAGAAGTTGGGGAATGTGTTTTAGGGTGTCATTTTACATATAACCATGCTAGGTGAGAGAAATATCTTGGCAAAAGATAACTTTTCCCATTTTTTTATACAAAGCTGGCATTTGACCAAGATATTTTTCTCACCCAGCATGGGTATATGTAAAATGACACCCCAAAACACATTGCCCAACTTTTCCTGAATACGGCGATACCAGATGTGTGACACTTTTTTGCAGCCTAGATGCGCAAAGGTGCCCAAATTCCTTTTAAGAGGGCATTTTTAGACATTTGGATCCCAGACTTCTCACACTTTCGGGCTCCTAAAAAGCCAGGGCAGTATAAATACCCAACATGTGACCCCACTTTGGAAAGAAGACACCCCAAGGTATTCAATGAGGGGCATGGCGAGTTCATAGAAATTTTTATTTTTTTGCATAAGTTAGCGGAAATTGATTGATTTTTCTTTTGTTTTTTTCTCACAAAGTCTCACTTTCCGCTTACTTAGGACAAAAATTTAAATCTTTCATGGACTCAATATGCCCCTCACAGAATACCTTGGGGTGTCTTCTTTCCGAAATGGGGTCACATGTGGGGTATTTATACTGCCCTGGCTTTTTAGGGGCCCTAAAGCGTGAGAAGAAGTCTGGAATATAAATGTCTAAAAATGTTTACGCATTTGGATTCCGTGTGGGGTATGGTGAGTTCATGTGAGATTTTATTTTTTGACACAAGTTAGTGGAATATGAGACTTTGTAAGAAAAAACAAACAAAAAATATATATATTTCCGCTAACTTGGGCCAAAAAAATGTCTGAATGGAGCCTTACAGGGGGGTGATCAATGACAGGGGGGTGATCAATGACAGGGGGGGTGATCACCCATATAGACTCCCTGATCACCCCCCTGTCATTGATCACCCCCCTGGTAAGGCTCCATTCAGACGTCCGTATGATTTTTACGGATCCATGGATACATGGATCGGATCCGCAAAACACATGCGAACGTCTGAATGGAGCCTTACAGGGGGGTGATCAATGACAGGGGGTGATCAGGGAGTGTATATGGGTGATCACCCCCCTGTCATTGATCACCCCCCTGTAAGGCTCCATTCAGACGTCCGCATGTGTTTTGCGGATCCGATCCATGAATCCATGGATCCGTAAAAATCATACGGACATCTGAATGGAGCCTTACAGGGGGGTGATCAATGACAGGGAAGTAATCAGGGAATCTATATGGGTGATCACCCGCTTGTCATTGATTACCCCCCTGTAAGGCTCCATTCAGACGTCCGTATGTGTTTTGCGGATCCGATCCATGTATCCGTGGATCCGTAAAAATCATGCGGACGTCTGAACGGAGCCTGACAGAGGGGTGATCAATGACAGGGGGGTGATCAATGACAGGGGGGTGATCAGGGAGTTTATATGGGGTGATCATGGGTGATCAGGGGTTCATAAGGGGTTAATAAGTGACGGGGGGGGTGTAGTGTAGTGTGGTGTTTGGTGCGACTTTACTGACCTACCTGTGTCCTCTGGTGGTCGATCCTAACAAAAGGGACCACTAGAGGACCAGGTAGCAGGTATATTAGACGCTGTTATCAAAACAGCGTCTAATATACCTGTTAGGGGTTAAAAAAATCAGATCTCCAGCCTGCCAGCGAGCGAACCTATGTCTTTATCTTTTAGTTTTTTCTTTGATACACTTTCACTGGGACTTATGGACTCTTCACATGTTCACCCTCCCTCATTTTTCTTCACCCTTAAGCGTGGGTTGGGTAAGATACCCACAGAATATGTAGTCTACCATGAGTACAAAATAGCCTGACTGTATGTGTTTGTGCACGTGTCTGCATGTGCGTATATGTGTGTACGTCATATACATATATATATATACGCACTGCGCCATGCCATATAATATGTAGTCATATCTTGTCACAGTATCTGTTTCTATACACAGGTTATTACAGTGTGGTTTAGGTTGGTACATGACTTGTGTTGCTAATTGTGATTTAGCGCTTTCAAACATATGTATAATTTCTTATGTTCCATTATGCCAGACACGTGGTTGCGATTAGTGTCTTATTCCTGTGCGTTTGCGGCACCCATATTTGCCCCCCTATGTTTGCGCATAGGCATGCTTGCCATCCACAGAGAAGCGCTTTATTCCATTGCACACGCATCAACCGATCCCACAGCCCCATTTGCGCACACAGCGATCTCAATGAATCAGCTGTTAGAGAGTTCTGTGCAAGCCGGATGTGACGCAACCGGAAGTGCCGAGTTGAAACGCATATGCATTCCACAAGAGTCCGGCACTGGAAGTGACGTTCCCAGAAGCACTGCATTAGAACGCAGATGCGCTCCACCAGCATAGCACATGGCCTGGCGTTCCACATGGCATTCTCTCATGGCTACAGCATTACAGGTCACCCGCCCAAACTCACCTGCACATAACAAAGAAGGTATGTCACTATTGTTTTGTATGATGTCTAACCTGCTGATATCAATTAAGTTAATTTTATCATAGTTCACTCCCCCTCACATGTTTTATATGTGGGTATTTATTTCCCACCCTCTGGTGTTAATGCATGCTTGACAAAGGCTATCACTAGAAAAAGAATTATATATTGTTATCTGGTGTGAAAGTAATGGATCTCAGCAGTGGTCCCCTTAAGGGAGTAGGTTCGATCTCCTAAGTAAGTTGCAAACAAAGAGTACGGGAACCGCGCTCTACCAAACAGTTAATGTCAGTTCTTGAACCCCACAAACATAGAGAACCGAAAGTCTGATCCAGCTCGCAGAGGCGTTATTCGCAGAAAATTAATGTTCGTACGAAAAGGTGTATAAACCGCCTCCTACTGGTCCACAGATCTCATGAAGATTCACCAACCAAGGAATCCAAAACACTGGACACGAATACCTTCAAGAAGGAATAGAACAGATGGTGCAATACCCTCAAGATCTTTCAAGGTAAGGGGTTTATTGTACTTACAATTATCACATTACAGACTTGCACATAAAAATGCCCGACCCGGGTTTCGCTATTCGCTTCTTCAGGCGTCCGTGACAACCTGCTCTTTAAAAATACCACACTGTCAGATGAATGTTGTAAATAATGTTGTTCTTACCTTGCCTCACAAAAAGTGTAATATAGAGCAACCAAAAATCATATGTACCTTAAACTAGTACCAACAAAACATCCACCCTATCCCGTAGTTTCTAAAATGAGGTCACTTTTTTGTAGTTTACAGTCATGTGAAAAAATTAGGACACCCTTTGAAAGCATGTGGTTTTTTGTAACATTTTTAATAAAAGGTTATTTCATCTCCGTTTCAACAATACAGAGAGATTAAAGTAATCCAACTAAACAAAGAAAACTGAAGAAAAGTCTTTTCAAGATCTTCTGTAAATGTCATTCTACAAAAATGCCTATTCTAACTGAGGAAAAAGATAGGACACCCTCACATGTATTCCCTCTTAAATTGGCTCAGATCTCACACAGGTATATCACACCAGGTGCACATAATTAGTAGATCGTTACTCTGCATGTTGAATGAGGCTTGCCCTATTTAAACCTCAGACATTTAGTTTAGTGTGCTCCTGACTGTTGAAGTGAGAGTGAGCACCATGGTGAGAGCAAAAGAGCTGTCAGAGGACTTCAGAAAAAAGATTGTAGCAGCCTATGAGTCTGGGAAGGGATTTAAAAAGATCTCAAAAGATTTTGAAATCAGCCATTCCACTGTCCGGAAGATAGTCTACAAGTGGAGGGCTTTCAAAACAACTGCCAACATGCCCAGGACTGGTCGCCCCAGCAAGTTCACCCCAAGAGCAGACCGCAAGATGCTAAAAGAGGTCTCCAAAAACCCTAAAGTGTCATCTTGAGAACTACAGCAGGCTCTGGCTACTGTTGATGTAGAAGTACATGCCTCTACAATCAGAAAGAGACTGTACAAGTTTAACTTGCATGGGAGGTGTGCAAGGAGGAAACCTTTGCTTTCCAAGAGAAACATCGAGGCCAGACTGACATTTGCCAGAGATAAAGTTGACAAAGACCAGGACTTCTGGAATAATGTTCTTTGGACAGATGAGTCCAAAATTGAATTATTTGGACACAACAGCAGAGGACATGTTTGGCGTAAACCAAACACAGCATTCCAAGAAAAGAACCTCATACCAACTGTGAAGCATGGAGGTGGAAGTGTCATGGTTTGGGGCTGCTTTGCTGCAGCAGGACCTGGTCAGCTCACCTTCATAGAATCCACGATGAATTCTACTGTGTATCAGAAGGTGCTTGAAGAACATGTGAGACCATCAGTTAGAAAATTAAAGCTGAAGCGGAACTGGACCATGCAACATGACAATGACCCAAAACATACTAGTAAATCAACCAAAGATTGGCTGAAAAAGAAGAAATGGAGAGTCCTGGAATGGCCAAGTCAAAGTCCAGATTTGAATCCCATTGAGATGCTGTGGGGTGACTTGAAAAGGGCTGTACGTGCAAGAAACCCCTCAAACATCTCACAGCTGAAAAAGTTCTGCATTGAGGAGTGGGGTAAAATTTCCTCAGACCGATGTCGAAGACTGGTAGATGGCTACAAGAACCGTCTCACTGCAGTTATTTCAGCCAAAGGAGGTAACACTCGCTATTAGGGGCAAGGGTGTCCTATCTTTTTCCTCAGTTAGAATAGGCATTTTTGTAGAATGACATTTACAGAAGATCTTGAAAAGACTTTTCTTCAGTTTTCTTTGTTTAGTCGGATTACTTTAATCTCTCTGTATTGTTGAAACGGAGATGAAATAACCTTTTATTAAAAATGTTACAAAAAACCACATGCTTTCAAAGGGTGTCCTAATTTTTTAACATGACTGTATATTCTAGGGGTGCATCAGGGGGGCTTCAAATGGGACATGGTGTCCCAAAAAACAGTCTAGCAAAATCTGCCTTCCAAAAAACGTATAGCATTCATTCCCTTCTGCGCCCTGCCGTGTGCCCGTAAAGCAGTTTACAACCACATATGGGGTGTTTCTGTAAACTACATAATCAGGGCCATAAATAATGAGTTTTGCTTGGCTGTTAAAAAAAATATTCAAATGGAAAATCTGCCCAAAAAGTTAAATTTTGAAATTGTATCTCTATTTTCCATTAAATCTTGTGCAACACCTAAAGGGTTAACAAAGTTTGTAATATCAGTTTTGAATACCTTTAGGGTTGTAGTTTCTTAGATGGGGTCATTTTTATGGAGTTTCTACTCTAGGGGTGCATCAGGGGGGCTTCAAATGGGACATGGTGTAAAAAAAAAAAAAAATGTCCAGCAAAATCTGCCTTCCAAAATCCATACGGCACACCTTTCCCTCTACGCCCTACTGTGTGCCCGTACAGTAGTTTACGGCCACATATGGGTGTTTCTGCAAACTACAGAATCGGGGCAATAAATATAGCATTTTGTTTGGCTGTTAACCCTTGCTTTGTTACTGGAAAAAATTGATTAAAATGGAAAATGTGCCAAAAAATTGAAATTCGCAAATTTCATCTTCATTTGGCAATAACTCTTGTGCAACACCTAAAGGGTTAACAAAGTTTGTTAAATCAGTTTTGAATACCTTGAGGGGTGTAGTTTCTTAGATGGGGTCTCTTTTATGGAGTTTGTACTCTAGGGGTGTATCAGGGGGGCTTCAAATGGGATATGGTGTAAATAAACCAGTCCAGCAAAATCTGCTTTCCAAAAACCAAACGGCACACCTTTCACTCTACGCCCTACTGTGTGCCAGTACAGTAGTTTACGGCCACATATGGGGTGTTTCTGCAAATGACAGAATCGAGGCAATAAATATAGCATTTTTGTTTGGCTGTTAACCCTTGCTTTGTTACTGTATTTTTTTTTAATTAAAATTGATAATTTGCAAAAAATTTTATCACAATTTGCCATTAACTCTTGTGGAACACCTAAAGGGTTAACAACATTTGTAAAATCTGTTTTGAATACCTGTAGGGGTGTAGTTTCTAGAATGGGGTGGTTTCTATTATGTAAGCCTCACAAAGTGACTACAGACCTGAACTGGTCCCTAAAAAGTGGGTTTTTGAAAATTTCTGAAAAATTTCAAGATTTTCTACTAAACTCCTAAGCCTTGTAACATCCCCCAAAAATAAAATATAATTTCCAAATTGATCCAAACATAAAGTAGACATATGGGGAATGTAAAGTAATAACTCTTTTTGTAGGTATTGCTATGTATTATAGAAGTAGAGAAATTTAAACTTGGAAATTTTGTAAAAAATGTTGGTAAATTTTGTAATTTTTTTTATAAATAAAAATGATTTTCTTTACTTCATTTTACCAGTGTCATGAAGTACAATATGTGACGAAAAAAACTATCTCAGAATGGTCTGGATAAGTCAAAGTGTTTTAAAGTTATCACCACTTAAAGTGACACTGGTCCTTAAGGTGAAATTAGGCTGTGTCCTTAAGAGGTTAAAGAGGACCTTTCACTACAATAAAAAATCTAAACTAAGTATACAGACATGGAGAGCGTTGCTCCGTTCTCCCGGTATAGGCTCCGGTATCTTCAGATTTTTGGCTTAACTGGGAGGAGCCTGCTCTTGTTCTCCTGGGCGTCTCCTTCTCCCAGGCTGGAGTGCTGGCCAATCGCAGCACTCAGCTCATAACCTGAGAGTTTTTTTTCTTCCAGGCAATGACCTGAGCGCTGCGATTGACCAGCACTCCAGCCTGGGAGAAGGAGATGCCCAGGAGAACTAGAGTATGCTCCTCCCAGTTGAGCCGAAAATCTGAAGATACCAGAGCCTATACTGTGAGAACGGACTGGCGCCCAGGGATAATAGTAAGTGCAGGGAGATCCCTGGGGGTGCCGCTCTCCATGTCAGCATACTTAGTCTAGATTTTTTATTGTGATGAAAGGTCCTCTTTAAGACATCATCCTCCAACCTTTCATCCCTCCATTTCTTAGCATACAATTCTTCATAAAATTGTGCAACTTTTTTCTTCATTTCTTCTCTGTTCACCTCATTACCACTCTGATTATAACCTACATTTATGCACTGCCTCTTTCCAAACACCATTAAAAAGAAAAAAGTGTGCATTTTTAATTCTTCTCCAAATTTTCTAATTTTGCCCTATGAATACTTTTTTCTTTTTCGATAAAAAATGATTTAATCTCGTGTTTCACTCCACCAATAGCCTGATTTACATCAACACCCCCCTCTTAATTTATACAAATACCTTAACCTAGCATTCAATCTTACATACTGCTCTCTTTTTGACGTTGCTATTTTATAACCTAAATTCTTAAAAAATGACCTTGTTTTCATTTCACCCAATCCCACCACTATCACTAAACTCTCTCTTCCTCCTACACCAACTTTCATGCAATCTTCTATAATCCATTTTAACCTCCTCATTTTCCAACAAACTCACATTTAATTCCCAGAACCCACGTCCATACACTCCTCTTGAGTAGAGTTGAGCGAACACCTGGATGTTCGGGTTCGAGAAGTTCGGCCGAACATCCCGGAAATGTTCGGGTTCGGGATCCGAACCCGATCCGAACTTCGTCCCGAACCCGAACCCCATTGAAGTCAATGGGGACCCGAACTTTTCGGCACTAAAAAGGCTGTAAAACAGCCCAGGAAAGAGCTAGAGGGCTGCAAAAGGCAGCAACATGTAGGTAAATCCCCTGCAAACAAATGTGGATAGGGAAATGAATTAAAATAAAAATTAAATAAATAAAAATTAACCAAAATCAATTGGAGAGAGGTTCCATAGCAGAGAATCTGGCTTCCCGTCACCCACCACTGGAACAGTCCATTCTCAGATATTTAGGCCCCGGCACCCAGGCAGAGGAGAGAGGTCCCGTAACAGACAATCTGGCTTCATGTCAGCAGAGAATCAGTCTGCATGTCATAGCAGAGAATCAGGCTTCACGTCACCCACCACTGCAACAGTCCATTGTCATAAATTTAGGCCCAGCACTAGTGTTGAGCGGCATGTCCCATATTCGAATTCGCGAAATTTTGTGAATATTCGAAAGAATATTCGTAAAATATTCGCGATTATTCAAATTCGTTATTATTTCGCATATGCGATAATTCGAATTATCGCATAATACATATGCTATGCAAAATTCACATGTGCGCTAATGAAATCGCCTTACGAAGATTCGCAACTCAATTCAATCACTAATGTATGAATGCAATGCCCTTTGCCTCTGTTCTGGGACAAGTGTAGATATTCGCATGTGCGCTAATAAAATCGCCTTACGAAGATTCGCACCTCAATCACTTTCTAGGGAATGTGAGACTTTTGGGAATCAATCGAGATACAGTGGGGGGTGATGACAGTAGTTGACAGAGTACAGATCAATGTAATCTGTAAGGTGGAAAGTAAAATAAAAAATACGAATATTCGTAAATCGAATTTTACGAAGTTCTACGTATTCGCGAATATGGTGCTATACTATATGAATGCACAGGCCTTTGCCTCTCTGTTCTGGGGACAAGTGTAGATATTTGCATTTGCGTTAATAAAATCGCCTTACGAAGATTCGCAGCTCAATTCAATCACTAATGTATGAATGCAAAGCCCTTTGCCTCTGTTCTGGGACAAGTGTAGATATTCGCATGTGCGCTAATAAAATCGCCTTACGAAGATTCGCAACTCAATTCACTAATGTATGAATGCAAAGCCCTTTGCCTCTGTTCTGGGACGTGCCGATATTCGCATGTGCGCTAATAAAATCGCCTTACGAAGATTCGCGCCTCAATCACTTTCTAGGCAATGTGAGTAAGATCTGAGCTGTTGGACCTTTGGGAAACAATCAATTATATGTGTACTGTAATTTTGTGGGGGGGGGGGGGAAACAAAAAACGAATATTCGTTTTTACGAATATATAGCACTATATTCGAAATATTCGCGAAATCGCGAAGTTGCGATATTCGCGAAAAAAATTTGCTTTTCGAATATTCGCGCTCAACACTACCCAGCACCCAGGCAGAGGAGAGAGGTCCCGTAACAGAGAATCTGGCTTCATGTCAGCAGAGAATCAGTCTTCATATCATAGCAGAGAATCAGGCTTCACGTCACCCACCACTGTAAGAGTCAATTTTCATAAATTTAGGCCCAGAACCCAGGCAGAGGAGAAAGGTCCCGTAACAGACAATCTGGCTTCATGTCAGCAGAGAATCAGTCTTCATATCATAGCAGAGAATCAGGCTTCACGTCACCCACCACTGCAACAGTCAATTGTCATAAATTTAGGCCCAGCACCCAGGCAGAGGAGAGAGCTCCCGTAACAGAGGATCTGGCTTCATGTCAGCAGAGAATCAGTCTGCATGTCATAGCAGAGAATGAGGCTTCACGTCACCCACCACTGCAACAGTCCATTGGCATATATTTAGGCCTAGCACACAGGCAGAGCAGAGAGGTCCCGTAACAGACAATCTGGCTTCATGTCAGCAGAGAATCAGTCTGCATGTCATAGCAGAGAATGAGGCTTCACGTCACCCACCACTGCAACAGTCCATTGGCATATATTTAGGCCTAGCACACAGGCAGAGCAGAGAGGTCCCGTAACAGACAATCTGGCTTCATGACAGCAGAGAATTAGTCTGCATGTCATAGCAGAGAATGAGGCTTCACGTCAGCCACCACTGCAACAGTCCATTGGCATATATTTAGGCCCAGCACCCAGGCAGAGGAGAGAGGTCCCGTAACAGAGAATCTGTCTTCATGTCAGCAGAGAATTAGTCTGCATGTCATAGCAGAGAATCAGGCTTCACGTCAGCCACCACTGCAACAGTCCATTGTCATAAATTTAGGCCCAGCACCCAGGCAGAGGAGAGAGGTCCCGTAACAGACAATCTGGCTTCATGTCAGCAGAGAATTAGTCTGCATGTCATAGCAGAGAATGAGGCTTCACGTCAGCCACCACTGCAACAGTCCATTGGCATATATTTAGGCCTAGCACACAGGCAGAGCAGAGAGGTCCCGTAACAGACAATCTGGCTTCATGACAGCAGAGAATCAGTCTGCATGTCATAGCAGAGAATCAGGCTTCACGTCAGCCACCACTGCAACAGTCCATTGTCATAAATTTAGGCCCAGCACCCAGGCAGAGGAGAGAGGTCCCGTAACAGACAATCTGGCTTCATGTCAGCAGAGAATCAGTCTTCATATCATAGCAGAGAATCAGGCTTCACGTCACCCACCACTGTAAGAGTCAATTTTCATAAATTTAGGCCCAGAACCCAGGCAGAGGAGAAAGGTCCCGTAACAGACAATCTGGCTTCATGTCAGCAGAGAATCAGTCTTCATATCATAGCAGAGAATCAGGCTTCACGTCACCCACCACTGCAACAGTCAATTTTCATAAATTTAGGCCCAGAACCCAGGCAGAGGAGAAAGGTCCCGTAACAGACAATCTGGCTTCATGTCAGCAGAGAATCAGTCTTCATATCATAGCAGAGAATCAGGCTTCACGTCACCCACCACTGCAACAGTCAATTGTCATAAATTTAGGCCCAGCACCCAGGCAGAGGAGAGAGCTCCCGTAACAGAGGATCTGGCTTCATGTCAGCAGAGAATCAGTCTGCATGTCATAGCAGAGAATGAGGCTTCACGTCACCCACCACTGCAACAGTCCATTGGCATATATTTAGGCCTAGCACACAGGCAGAGGAGAGGTTCATTCAACTTTGGGTAGCCTCGCAATATAATGGTAAAATGAAAATAAAAATAGGATTGAATGAGGAAGTGCCCTGGAGTCCAATAATATATGGTTATGGGGAGGTAGTTAATGTCTAATCTGGACAAGGGACGGACAGGTCCTGTGGGATCCATGCCTGGTTCATTTTTATGAACGTCAGCTTGTCCACATTGGCTGTAGACAGGCGGCTGCGTTTGTCTGTAATGACGCCCCCTGCCGTGCTGAATACACGTTCAGACAAAACGCTGGCCGCCGGGCAGGCCAGCACCTCCAAGGCATAAAAGGCTAGCTCTGGCCACGTGGACAATTTAGAGACCCAGAAGTTGAATGGGGCCGAACCATCAGTCAGTACGTGGAGGGGTGTGCACACGTACTGTTCCACCATGTTAGTGAAATGTTGCCTCCTGCTAACACGTTGCGTATCAGGTGGTGGTGCAGTTAGCTGTGGCGTGTTGACAAAAGTTTTCCACATCTCTGCCATGCTAACCCTGCCCTCAGAGGAGCTGGCCGTGACACAGCTGCCTTGGCGACCTCTTGCTCCTCCTCTGCCTTGGCCTTGGGCTTCCACTTGTTCCCCTGTGACATTTGGGAATGCTCTCAGTAGCGTGTCTACCAACGTGCGCTTGTACTCGCGCATCTTCCTATCACGCTCCAGTGCAGGAAGTAAGGTGGGCACATTGTCTTTGTAGCGTGGATCCAGCAGGGTGGCAACCCAGTAGTCCGCACAGGTTAAAATGTGGGCAACTCTGCTGTCGTTGCGCAGGCACTGCAGCATGTAGTCGCTCATGTGTGCCAGGCTGCCCAGGGATAAGGACAAGCTGTCCTCTGTGGGAGGCGTATCGTCATCGTCCTGCCTTTCCCCCCAGCCACGCACCAGTGATGGACCCGAGCTGCGTTGGGTGCCACCCCGCTGTGACCATGCTTCATCCTCATCCTCCTCCACCTCCTCCTCATCCTCGTCCTCCTCGTCCTCCAGTAGTGGGCCCTGGCTGGCCACATTTGTACCTGGCCTCTGCTGTTGCCAAAAACCTCCCTCTGAGTCACTTCGAAGAGACTGGCCTGAAAGTGCTAAAAATGACCCCTCTTCCTCCTCCTCCTCCTCCTCCTCCTGGGCCACCTCCTCTTCCATCATCGCCCTAAGTGTTTTCTCAAGGAGACATAGAAGTGGTATTGTAACGCTGATAACGGTGTCATCGCCACTGGCCATGTTGGTGGAGTACTCGAAACAGCGCAACAGGGCACACAGGTCTCGCATGGAGGCCCAGTCATTGGTGGTGAAGTGGTGCTGTTCTGTAGTGCGACTGACCCGTGCGTGCTGCAGCTGAAACTCCACTATGGCCTGCTGCTGCTCGCACAGTCTGTCCAGCATGTGCAAGGTGGAGTTCCACCTGGTGGGCACGTCGCATATGAGGCGGTGAGCGGGAAGGCCGAAGTTACGCTGTAGCGCAGACAGGCGAGCAGCAGCAGGATGTGAACGCCGGAAGCGCGAACAGACGGCCCGCACTTTATGCAGCAGCTCTGACATGTCGGGGTAGTTGTGAATGAACTTCTGCACCACCAAATTCAGCACATGCGCCAAGCAAGGGATGTGCGTCAAATTGGCTAGTCCCAGAGCTGCAACGAGATTTCGCCCATTATCACACACCACCAGGCCGGGCTTGAGGCTCACCGGCAGCAACCACTCGTCGGTCTGTTGTTCTATACCCCGCCACAACTCCTGTGCGGTGTGGGGCCTGTCCCCCAAACATATGAGTTTCAGAATGGCCTGCTGACGTTTACCCCGGGCTGTGCTGAAGTTGGTGGTGAAGGTGTGTGGCTGACTGGATGAGCAGGTGGAAGAAGAGGAGGAGGAAGCCGAGAAGGAGGAGGTGGCAACAGGAGGCAAAGAATGTTGCCCTGCGATCCTTGGCGGCGGAAGGACGTGCGCCAAACAGCTCTCCGCCTGGGGCCCAGCTGCCACTACATTTACCCAGTGTGCAGTTAGGGAGATATAGCGTCCCTGGCCGTGCTTACTGGTCCACGTATCTGTGGTTAGGTGGACCTTGCTACAGATGGCGTTGCGCAGTGCACACTTGATTTTATGGGATACTTGGTTGTGCAGGGAAGGCACGGCTCTCTTGGAGAAGTAGTGCCGGCTGGGAACAACATACTGTGGGACAGCAAGCGACATGAGCTGTTTGAAGCTGTCTGTGTCCACCAGCCTAAATGACAGCATTTCATAGGCCAGTAGTTTAGAAATGCTGGCATTCAGGGCCAGGGATCGAGGGTGGCTAGGTGGGAATTTACGCTTTCTATCAAATGTTTGTGAGATGGAGAGCTGAACGCTGGCGTGTGACATGGTTGAGACGCTTGGTGACGGAGGTGGTGGTGGTGGTGGTGTTGGTGGTACATCCCCTGTTTGCTGGGCGGCAGGTGCCAACGTTCCTCCAGAGGCGGAGGAAGAGGCCGAGGCGGCAGCAGCAGAATAGGCCGAGGCGGCAGCAGCAGAAGAGGTAGCAGGGGGAGCCTGAGTGACTTCCTTGGTTTTAAGGTGTTTACTCCACTGCAGTTCATGCTTTGCATGCAGGTGCCTGGTCATGCAGGTTGTGCTCAGGTTCAGAACGTTAATGCCTCGCTTCAGGCTCTGATGGCACAGCGTGCAAACCACTCGGGTCTTGTCGTCAGCACATTGTTTGAAGAAGTGCCATGCCAGGGAACTCCTTGAAGCTGCCTTTGGGGTGCTCGGTCCCAGATGGCGGCGGTCAGTAGCAGGCGGAGTCTCTTGGCGGCGGGTGTTCTGCTTTTGCCCACTGCTCCCTCTTTTGCTACGCTGTTGGCTCGGTCTCACCACTGCCTCTTCCTCCGAACTGTGAAAGTCAGTGGCACGACCTTCATTCCATGTGGGGTCTAGGACCTCATCGTCCCCTGCATCGTCTTCCACCCAGTCTTGATCCCTGACCTCCTGTTCAGTCTGCACACTGCAGAAAGACGCAGCAGTTGGCACCTGTGTTTCGTCATCATCAGAGACATGCTGAGGTGGTATTCCCATGTCCTCATCATCAGGAAACATAAGTGGTTGTGCGTCAGTGCATTCTATGTCTTTCACCGCTGGGGAAGGGCTAGGTGGATGCCCTTGGGAAACCCTGCCAGCGGAGTCTTCAAACAGCATAAGAGACTGCTGCATAACTTGAGGCTGAGACAGTTTCCCTGGTATGCATGGGGGTGATGTGACAGACTGATGGGGTTGGTTTTCAGGCGCCATCTGTGCGCTTTCTGCAGAAGACTGGGTGGGAGATAATGTGAACGTGCTGGATCCACTGTCGGCCACCCAATTGACTAATGCCTGTACCTGCTCAGGCCTTACCATCCTTAGAACGGCATTGGGCCCCACCATATATCGCTGTAAATTCTGGCGGCTACTGGGACCTGAGGTAGTTGGTACACTAGGACGTGTGGATGTGGCAGAACGGCCACGTCCTCTCCCAGCACCAGAGGGTCCACTAACACCACCACGACCATGTCCACGTCCGCGTCCCTTACTAGATGTTTTTCTCATTGTTATGGTTCACCACAACAACAAATATATTATTTGGCCCAATGTATTGTATTCAAATTCAGCGGGATATAAATTTGAGGCCTAGTATTTAGGCGCTGGGTGACCGGTATGGATTTAGTGACAGAATTAGACTTGGAAATGCACAGAAGCGTGTGTGTGTGAAGTTATTCTGAATGACCCAATGTGCACCTTGAATATTATATACCCTTTTAGGGATAGATTTCAAATAGCTCTGATATAGCAGAAACCACTAAATTATGAAATTGCTAAATTGGGAATTGTACTTCAACCCAGAACAAAAAATGTGCTTTGACGGACACTAAATATCTTGCCCAGCAACAACAGTACAGCGGTGGGTAACGAGAGATTTAGAGGGAATTAAATTTGAGGCCTAGTATTTAGGCGCTGGGTCACCGGTATGGATTTAGTGACAGAATTAGACTTGGAAATACACAGTAGCGGGTGTGTGTGAAGTTATTCTGAATGACCCTATGTGCACCTTCAATATTATATACCCTTTTTGGGATAGATTTCAAATAGCTCTGATATAGCAGGAACCACTAAATTATGAAATTGCTAAATTGGGAATTGTACTTCAACCCAGAACAAAAAATGTGCTTTGACGGGCACTAAATAACTTTCCCAGCTACAACAGGACAACGGTAACGAGAGATTTAGAGGGATTTAAATTTGAGGCCTAGTATTTAGGCGCTGGGTGACAGGTATGGGTTTAGTGACAGAATTAGACTTGGAAATACACAGTAGCGGGTGTGTGTGAAGTTATTCTGAATGACCCTATGTGCACCTTCAATATTATATACCCTTTTTGGGATAGATTTCAAATAGCTCTGATATAGCAGAAACCACTAAATTATGAAATTGCTAAATTGGGAATTGTACTTCAACCCAGAACAAAAAATGTGCTTTGACGGACACTAAATATCTTGCCCAGCAACAACAGTACAGCGGTGGGTAACGAGAGATTTAGAGGGAATTAAATTTGAGGCCTAGTATTTAGGCGCTGGGTCACCGGTATGGATTTAGTGACAGAATTAGACTTGGAAATACACAGTAGCGGGTGTGTGTGAAGTTACTCTGAATGACCCTATGTGCACCTTCAATATTATATACCCTTTTTGGGATAGATTTCAAAGAGCTCTGATATAGCAGGAACCACTAAATTATGAAATTGCTAAATTGGGAATTGTATTTCAACCCAGAACAAGAAATGTGCTTGAACGGACACTAAATAACTCGCCCAGCTACAGCACTAGGGACAGATTTAGCTGGATATAAATTTGAGGCCTAGTATTTAGGCGCTGGGTGACAGGTATGGGTTTAGTGACAGAATTAGACTTGGAAATACACAGTAGCGGGTGTGTGTGAAGTTATTCTGAATGACCCTATGTGCACCTTCAATATTATATACCCTTTTAGGGATAGATTTCAAATAGCTCTGATATAGCAGAAACCACTAAATTATGAAATTGCTAAATTGGGAATTGTACTTCAACCCAGAACAAAAAATGTGCTTTGACGGACACTAAATATCTTGCCCAGCAACAACAGTACAGCGGTGGGTAACGAGAGATTTAGAGGGAATTAAATTTGAGGCCTAGTATTTAGGCGCTGGGTCACCGGTATGGATTTAGTGACAGAATTAGACTTGGAAATACACAGTAGCGGGTGTGTGTGAAGTTATTCTGAATGACCCTATGTGCACCTTCAATATTATATACCCTTTTTGGGATAGATTTCAAATAGCTCTGATATAGCAGGAACCACTAAATTATGAAATTGCTAAATTGGGAATTGTACTTCAACCCAGAACAAAAAATGTGCTTTGACGGGCACTAAATAACTTTCCCAGCTACAACAGGACAACGGTAACGAGAGATTTAGAGGGATTTAAATTTGAGGCCTAGTATTTAGGCGCTGGGTGACAGGTATGGGTTTAGTGACAGAATTAGACTTGGAAATACACAGTAGCGGGTGTGTGTGAAGTTATTCTGAATGACCCTATGTGCACCTTCAATATTATATACCCTTTTAGGGATAGATTTCAAATAGCTCTGATATAGCAGAAACCACTAAATTATGAAATTGCTAAATTGGGAATTGTACTTCAACCCAGAACAAAAAATGTGCTTTGACGGACACTAAATATCTTGCCCAGCAACAACAGTACAGCGGTGGGTAACGAGAGATTTAGAGGGAATTAAATTTGAGGCCTAGTATTTAGGCGCTGGGTCACCGGTATGGATTTAGTGACAGAATTAGACTTGGAAATACACAGTAGCGGGTGTGTGTGAAGTTATTCTGAATGACCCTATGTGCACCTTCAATATTATATACCCTTTTTGGGATAGATTTCAAATAGCTCTGATATAGCAGGAACCACTAAATTATGAAATTGCTAAATTGGGAATTGTACTTCAACCCAGAACAAAAAATGTGCTTTGACGGGCACTAAATAACTTTCCCAGCTACAACAGGACAACGGTAACGAGAGATTTAGAGGGATTTAAATTTGAGGCCTAGTATTTAGGCGCTGGGTGACAGGTATGGGTTTAGTGACAGAATTAGACTTGGAAATACACAGTAGCGGGTGTGTGTGAAGTTATTCTGAATGACCCTATGTGCACCTTCAATATTATATACCCTTTTTGGGATAGATTTCAAATAGCTCTGATATAGCAGAAACCACTAAATTATGAAATTGCTAAATTGGGAATTGTACTTCAACCCAGAACAAAAAATGTGCTTTGACGGACACTAAATATCTTGCCCAGCAACAACAGTACAGCGGTGGGTAACGAGAGATTTAGAGGGAATTAAATTTGAGGCCTAGTATTTAGGCGCTGGGTCACCGGTATGGATTTAGTGACAGAATTAGACTTGGAAATACACAGTAGCGGGTGTGTGTGAAGTTACTCTGAATGACCCTATGTGCACCTTCAATATTATATACCCTTTTTGGGATAGATTTCAAAGAGCTCTGATATAGCAGGAACCACTAAATTATGAAATTGCTAAATTGGGAATTGTATTTCAACCCAGAACAAGAAATGTGCTTGAACGGACACTAAATAACTCGCCCAGCTACAGCACTAGGGACAGATTTAGCTGGATATAAATTTGAGGCCTAGTATTTAGGCGCTGGGTGACAGGTATGGGTTTAGTGACAGAATTAGACTTGGAAATACACAGTAGCGGGTGTGTGTGAAGTTATTCTGAATGACCCTATGTGCACCTTCAATATTATATACCCTTTTAGGGATAGATTTCAAATAGCTCTGATATAGCAGAAACCACTAAATTATGAAATTGCTAAATTGGGAATTGTACTTCAACCCAGAACAAAAAATGTGCTTTGACGGACACTAAATATCTTGCCCAGCAACAACAGTACAGCGGTGGGTAACGAGAGATTTAGAGGGAATTAAATTTGAGGCCTAGTATTTAGGCGCTGGGTCACCGGTATGGATTTAGTGACAGAATTAGACTTGGAAATACACAGTAGCGGGTGTGTGTGAAGTTACTCTGAATGACCCTATGTGCACCTTCAATATTATATACCCTTTTTGGGATAGATTTCAAAGAGCTCTGATATAGCAGGAACCACTAAATTATGAAATTGCTAAATTGGGAATTGTATTTCAACCCAGAACAAGAAATGTGCTTGAACGGACACTAAATAACTCGCCCAGCTACAGCACTAGGGACAGATTTAGCTGGATATAAATTTGAGGCCTAGTATTTAGGCGCTGGGTGACCGGTATGGATTTAGTGACAGAATTAGACTGGGATATGGCCAAAAAATGAACAGACTATTGCTGGTTAAATGCACTTGGTGTGACAGCTTCACCCTGATGTAGGCTTTAGCCAAAAAACAACCACACCATTGAGGGTTAAATGCACTTGGTGACAGGCGCAGCTTGCCCCTGATTTTGTATATGGCCAAAAAATGAACAGACTATTGCTGGTTAAATGCACTTGGTGTGACAGCTTCACCCTGATGTAGGCTTTAGCCAAAAAACAACCACACCATTGAGGGTTAAATGCACTTGGTGACAGGCGCAGCTTGCCCCTGATTTTGTATATGGCCAAAAAATGAACAGACTATTGCTGGTTAAATGCACTTGGTGTCACAGCTTCACCCTGATGTAGGCTTTAGCCAAAAAACAACCACACCATTGAGGGTTAAATGCACTTGGTGACAGGCGCAGCTTGCCCCTGATTTTGTATATGGCCAAAAAATGAACAGACTATTGCTGGTTAAATGCACTTGGTGTGACAGCTTCACCCTGATGTAGGCTTTAGCCAAAAAACAACCACACCATTGAGGGTTAAATGCACTTGGTCGCAGCTTGTGCTGGCGCACCACAAGACACAAAATGGCCGCCGATCACCCCAGAAAAATGAGACTGACAAACGGTCTGTGCAGCCTAAAAACAGTGAGCAATTGAGGATCAGCAGCTCAATGATCCACAGCTGCAGATCGATCAGTTAATCAAGTCCTTTGGAGGAGTTAATCTGCCTAATCTCGCCCTACTGTCGCAGCCGCAACCTCTCCCTACGCTAATCAGAGCAGAGTGACGGGCGGCGCTATGTGACTCCAGCTTAAATAGAGGCTGGGTCACATGGTGCTCTGGCCAATCACAGCCATGCCAATAGTAGGCATGGCTGTGATGGCCTCTTGGGGCAAGTAGTATGACGCTTGTTGATTGGCTGCTTTGCAGCCTTTCAAAAAGCGCCAAGAAAGCGTCACAAAAGCGCGAAGAAAGCGACGAACACCGAACCCGAACCCGGACTTTTACGAAAATGTCCGGGTTCGGGTCCGTGTCACGGACACCCCAAAATTCGGTACGAACCCGAACTATACAGTTCGAGTTCGCTCATCCCTACTCTTGAGTCTATTTCCAACTCACATATTACACATTCATGATCTGAAAAAAAAAAAAATTAAATTTACAAAACAATAGTCTAACCTGCTACGAAATCTGTCACTATCTGCATGATAGGTCTTCAATTTAGGTTCAACTTTACATCAATTTTGCATATCACATCATTTAAAAACCAAAAGTAAGTCTATTAACCCTTTTCCAGACTCTTCAATATGACTCTTATTTAAATCCCAATTAAAATCTCCCGCAATAATTACTGGCATTCTCCCATGGATAAACAATCTCACCTTCTCAAACATAAGTTTCCGTTTATTCTTATTTATAGGTTCGTAAATATCACACAAAATTTCACTAAGAAGCAAAAACCATAATTTTTATTTAACACACACCCAGAGTCTCTTACTACTTCACACAGACCACATTCCTGCAAACAAAAAATTGCAGCATCTTCTTGTGCTAGAAATTTGTGAATCGTCGTTCTTCTAATACTTTTAAATATTCTGACATTCTGTAAGCAGATCTTGAAACCCATATATATATTTTCATTTTATTTATTTTTGAACAAAAAAAAACTAACAAAAAAAAACATTTTAAATTCATACATATTTTCCAGGTAGCTTATACTCAAAGTCATACAGTTTTGCCATCTCCACCAGAATCCATGCTCTCCTCTTGCTGGTTTTCGAAGGGGTTGCTGATTTCTGGTCCACTCATATAACCTTTTTTTTTTTTTTACACTCTTACTCTTCCGTATGACTGAAGAGCTCTCTTCTTCTTCCGTCTGTGTTGGACTCCCCACCACCCTCCTTTTGACTCTTTCCAGACCGCCTTCCTGCAGACGCTTCTCCAGACATAAATTCTTCAATATTTATTGGGTCAGACCACTTGGAAGATCAGCTATAACTTCCTCCAAGCTTCTTACCAAGCTTCTTACAGGAATTGCTTTAGGAAGAGTTGCACAATCAAGTCCCTTTTCTTTCCCTCCTCACACCCTCATTCGCCACAACAGCATAGGTTAGCCTTCTCCTTTCCTGCTCTTCTTGAACTATCTGCTGCTGCCTCATGTTGTAGTCTCTTTGGGCTTCAGCACTTGTATGGCACTTGGATTCCTATACATGTGATCTGTTTTCCCACATACAGTCCTGATCAAAAGTTTAAGACCACTTGCAAAATGGCAAAAATTCATATTTAGCATGGCTGGATCTTAACAAGGTTCCAAGTAGAGCTTCAACATGCAACAACTTTTGAACAGGACTGTATATCACATGCTTTAGGAGTTGGGCACTCCCCAGCAGTATGTCCCTCCTGCTTGCAGTTCCTACAACATAAGCCTTTCTGACAACTCTCCTGAGTGTGTCCAAAAGAATAGCATTGGCTCTGACATTTTGTGTACAGAGTCAAGCCACTCCCTAAGGCAGGGATAAGCCTATACACAAAAAGTCAGCACAGGGAGCTTGCAGGATGACATCACGGATATGGTGATATGCATCAGCACAGAAGAAACAATACATTATAGATAAAGAGAGTGATTTATAAAGGTAGTAGTAAATATGTTATAATGCTGATTGGCCTATATTTATGTAACTCGGACAACCCTTTTAAAGGACCCCTAAAAGTGATGAAAATATTTTTATATTGTACTGAAATAGGCCACTAAATGCTTTCACCACAAATAACTGCAACAGTGAAATGCATATATATATATTTTTTCTGATCTGAAATAGGCCACTAAACGCTTTCACCACAAATAACTGCAACAGTTGAGTTCATATTTTTTTTTGTACTGAAATAGGACACTAAACACATTCACCACAAATAACAGCAACAGTAAGTGCATAGTAATTTGTCTTTCTATACTAAAATTGGCCACTAAATGCTTTCACCACAAATAACTACAACAGTGAGTATACATTTTTCTTTCTGTACTGAAATAGGCTTTCAACACATATGCAGAAGTGAACGCTTTTACCACAAATAACTGCAACAGTGAAGTCCATATATATATTTTTTTCTATTCTGAAATAGGCCACTAAACGCTTTCACCACAAATAACTGCAACAGTAAAAAGCGTATATACTTTCTTTTTCTACTGAAATAGGCCAATAAATGCTTTCACCACAAATAACTGCAACAGTGAAATGTGTATATATATATTTTTTTTTTTTCTGTTAGTAAATTGGCCATTAAACACTTTCACCAGAAATAACTGCAACAGTGAAGTGCATATATATATATATATTTTTTTTATATACTGAAATAGGACACTAATGCATTAACCACAAATAACTACAACAGTGAAGTGTATATACATTTTACATTCTGTTCTGAAAAAAAGCTTTCAACACAAATAACTGCGGAAGTGAACCTAGAATATATTTTTATTTTTGTACTGAAATAGGCCACTAAATGCATTCACCACAAATAACTGCAACAGTGAAGAGCGTATATATATTTTTTTCTGTACAAAAATAGGCCACTAAACACTTTCACCACAAATAAAACAGTGAAGTGCGTATACATTATTCTTTTTGTACTGAAATAGGCTTTCAACACAAATAACTGCAGAAGTGAACTAAGAATATATTTTTATTATTGTACTGAAATAAGCCACTAAACGCCTTCACAAAATTAATTGCAACAGTGAAATGTGTATATATATATATTTTTCGGTTCTAAAATAGGACAATAAATGCTTTCACCACAAATAACTGCAACAGTAAAGTGCATATATATATATATATATATATATATATTATACTGAAATAGGACACTAAATGCATTCACCACAAAAAAAGCAACAGGGAAAAGTGTATATATTTTTCTTTCTGTACTAAAAAAGGCCACTAAATGCTTTCACCACAAATAAATAAAACAGTGAAGTGCATATACATTTTTCTTTTTGTACTGAAATAGGCTTTCAACACAAATAACTACAGAAGTGAACTGAGAATATATTTTTATTTTTGTACTGAAATAAGCCACTAAATGCATTCACCACAAATAATTGCAACAGAGAAATGTGTATATATTTTATTTCTGTTCTGAAATAGGCCACTAAATGCTTTCACCACAAATAACTGTAACAGTGAAGTGCATATATATATATATATATATATATAGTACAGACCAAAAGTTTGGACACACCTTCTCATTCAAAGAGTTTTCTTTATTTTCATGAGTATGAAAATTGTAGATTCACACTGAAGGCATCAAAACTATGAATTAACACGTGGAATTATATACATAAAAAGAAAGTTGTCAAACAACTGAAAATATGTCATATTCTAGGTTCTTCAAAGTAGCCACCTTTTGCTTTTAATTACTGCTTTGCACACTCTTGGCATTCTCTTGATGAGCACACACACACATATATATATATATATATATATATATATAATCATATTTTCCATAAAAGATGGCCAGATTGTTGTCCAAAGCAGGCACTTCACCTTTTGTGCCCCCCCCCCCCCATATCTCCTCATAGATTGTAAGCTCTTGCAAGCAAGGCCCTCACACTTGCTGTTTGTAATGTCTGAATGTTTTTGTGCTGTATATGTGCCTTGTGAAGCTGAAAGTGCTGCAGAGTAAGTTGATACTATATAAAGAATATTATTATTACTAGTACTATTTAATATGCATACAATATCAATCCCTTGTGAGAAACCATACACAAAGCTACAAAGGAACTGCCGAAGGGTAACACATAAGTAGCAAAGGGTGCCTTTGAAACATAACATATGTGGTTGACCACAAAAACATATCAATATAAATTCCCTTTTGGCATAATTTATTGATAGAACATGATAAATATTAATTACTGAAAAGAGAAACTGGGAAAAGCAGGAAGAGAAAGTGACTGAATCTGTCAAGTGGTCTGCAAAGCACCTTGTGAAATCATATTCACCAATGACATTTTGTGAAATCAATCAAGGTTATGTCATACAAGTTCCAGTTTCATCTTTAAGGCCAGGTTTATCAGTGGAGCACATAATGAATTTTCCCTAGACATCGTGACGTGAGTTCCCAATTCCACTGTGTCAATATTTTCAGTAACCTAAAAAATTGTATGTTAAACCTAAATGTCTCATATCAAGGGATTATTAGAAGGTTATTCAATGTTACTGAGAAAGGAATAGCCTCACTTAATATAAATAAAGCCTTTGTTATTATAAGATTCTCACCTCATATATATTAAAGTGTTTGTGTGAAGCTGGTAGAACCAGGAAAGCAGCATCAGTTAACTCCTTCACTGCTTCCCAGCTATGTTACGTATGTAGTGTTTTTTAGTCTGCCAGCAAAAAGATGTACAGTAATATTGATTGTGGCCAGTTAACGTCCGTCTACAATCTCTGCAACAAATTGTCCAATTTCAGCTACGTTGGTGAATAGAGCATGAAAAAAAAAACACATTTAGGATGTATCATACATGCTAAAATGAACACCCATGAAAGTTTTTTTTATTAATATAAAGGATTTTTATTAATATTTCTGAGCCTACATTGCACAGGAAAGATCATTTGATTCAAGTATTGATTGCTGTTAGTTCCTCCTCAAGAGAAGCATACCTGAAAGGTTATTGATTGGGCCCTGAAGGACACAGTGTTTATTATGGAGGAAGCCGTAGCTGGGTACAAGTGTAAGGAATTAATGATAGCTTTGTAAGCACCCATGCTGCGGTGTTGAACTACTGGGGCAACTGTCAATCTATATGATAATACATCCCAACACTTCATAAAATCAACAATGTGAAAAAAAACATTGATTTTTCTTGAGCTGAACAGAAATCTGTCAGCCAGAAAGAGCAGGAACTTTGCAAAAGTTAACACCTCTGCCTGTCTAATAGACATATTATATTTGTTAAGACATCCATAGGTTGCTTCATTTTCATAAATGGTGTAGTGACATCTGTTCCACAATGTCTGACAAGAATATCTATTATACTTCTGTCTGTCTGTTATCTTTTCAGTTGTAGCTTTGACACTCATTGGTTACACCTCAAAGTTATGTTGATGTGCATCTCGATGGATGCATTTCAGCTTTTAAGTCCAAGGTTTGGCAACAAGTGACAGGCAAGTACCATCAGCAATCCAAATTAGTGAAAGACGAACATCGGCCGGGATGTTTTGTGAACGCGATCAAATGTTTGCAATCCGCAAGTTTGAGGCGGGCCCCACTCACATTAATGGCAGGCAAAACTGAAAAACCTGCAGCTCATATTTACAACCACCAAATACTTAGTAGAAGTGCACAAATAGTCCCACAACATGGATAGTGACATACTAGGGGGATCAATGACAAAAATTCCAACCAAAAATATGCATCTTAATCAGAGGACATTTTTATGCGTCTTAAAGGGAAATTCTCTGAAATGTGCCCTGTTGGAGCCTAGAAATTTTTTATTTTAGGCCACGGGAGTACAGGCCTTAAAAATTAGGCATTCACCTGACATAAAATAAATTCGGATTATGTGGCTCGAGGTACATTATGCAGTCAATGGAAAAAATGTTTAAGGTAGGCCACTGTAGAAAAGATGGATATCAATTTTATTGCAGGCCAGCACAAATACAGTTCAAATACATATGTTTAAAAGAACTAAAAATATTAAATTAGATTAAAAACATGGCTAATGAAATCCCCCCTCTTGATAAAATAAAAAACTAATGATAAAAGTTTAAATTCGATAACACGTGGTCGTCACTGATGTTGAATTCCTCTGAGGCCCCAACAACTATTCATTCAGCGTACAAAAAAGAACAAGTAAGTATGTGGCTGGAGGTATTTTATACCATTTTCACTAATCTGGAAGTGGTGGAGTGGCCTGGCTCCTGCTCATCATCCAGGATAATGTTGTCCTCGGTCTCCACCCTTCATCCACGGACAACACCAGAAAAGTTTAAAGCATGCTCTACTTGCTCCTCCTCCTCCTCCACCCCGACACCATCCTCCTCTGAATCCTCTTAAGACTTCTGTTGACTTGTCTCAGATGGAGTAGCCCTCACTGGGAATTCATCCAGCATTGCGACTTCCTAATCTTCCTGCTTCTGCTCTTCGACGGCTTGATCAATGACATGACACAATGCCCGACGCTTCAGAAAGAAAGCATAAGGTATAATGTCACTGATGGTGTCCTGGATGCGACTGACCAGTTTGGTGATCTCATCTAATGGCCGCAGAAGTCTGCATGCGTTGTGCATGGGCAGCCACTGGCGCTGTAAATAAAAACGTTTTTGCTGGAGCAGCCTATCAAGCATATACAAGGTGGAGTTCCAGCGTGTTGTGCAGTAACAAATCAGGTGTATGACTGGCAGGTGGTGTCACCGCTGAACATCAGTAAGGCGAGCCATGGCCGTGTAAGATCGTCTAAAATAGCCAGAGATTTTCCTGGCCTGCCGCAAGACGTCCTGGACCCCAGGGTATTTGGCAACGAATCGCTGCACCACTAAGTTCAGGAAGTGTGCCATATACGGCACATGTGTCATTTTGCCCTGTTTCAGAGCGCTCAGCAGATTGGCACCATTGACGCACACTACTTTACCAACTGTCAAATTGAGCGGGGTTAGCCACTGATCGGCCTATGACCGCAAAGCTGAAAGGAGTGCAGGACCAATGTGGCTCTTGGCTTCAAGGCACAGCAGCCCAGCACAGCATTGCAACGTCTCACCTGGCACGTCGAATAGGTTCTGGGGATCTTGGCCGGCGCAGCGGAAGAGACGGTAGCAGTGGAAAAGGAGCAGTCAGCCAAGGAGGAGACAGAGGATGGAGTAGGAGGAAGAGAAGAAGAGGCAGGCCTGCATGGAATCGGGAGTTGCTGGCCATTAAGTGGGCATTTGAGGAGTGGAGTCATTTTCTGGAGGGGGCAAGGCATTGTGAAACTGTTGTCACTGACCATAAGAACCTTATGTTTTATGATGTCTGCATGCGTTGTGCATGGGCAGCCACTGGCGCTGTAAATAAAAACGTTTTTGCTGGAGCAGCCTATCAAGCATATACAAGGTGGAGTTCCAGCGTGTTGTGCAGTAACAAATCAGGTGTATGACTGGCAGGTGGTGTCGCCGCTGAACATCAGTAAGGCGAGCCATGGCCGTGTAAGATCGTCTAAAATAGCCAGAGATTTTCCTGGCCTGCCGCAAGACGTCCTGGACCCCGGGGTATTTGGCAACGAATCGCTGCACCACTAAGTTCAGGAAGTGTGCCATGTACGGCACATGTGTCATTTTGCCCTGTTTCAGAGAGCTCAGCAGATTGGCACCATTGACGCACACTACTTTACCAACTGTCAAATTGAGCGGGGTTAGCCACTGATCGGCCTGTGACCGCAAAGCTGAAAGGAGTGCAGGACCAATGTGGCTCTTGGCTTCAAGGCACAGCAGCCGCAGCACAGCATTGCAACGTCTCACCTGGCACGTCGAATAGGTTCTGGGGATCTTGGCCGGCGCAGCGGAAGAGACGGTAGCAGTGGAAAAGGAGCAGTCAGCCAAGGAGAAGACAGAGGATGGAGTAGGAGGAAGAGAAGAAGAGGCAGGCCTGCATGCAATCCGTGGAGGTAACACTAAATCCACGCAGGTTTCACGGGTTGCATGCTTGACGGCCATCAGAAGTTTCACCCAGTGAGCAGTAAAAGTTATGTACCTTCCCTGCCTGTGTTTGCTGAGACCACATGTCTGTGGTCAGATGTATCTTGGCACCGACTCTGTGTGCCAAAGATACATTCACTTACTGCTGAACGTGACCATATAGCTCCGGGATGCCCTTCTATTGAGGTGTACCAATGGCCACAAATTTTATAAAGGCCTCTGAGATTATCAGTTTATATGGCAGTAGTTGGCGGGCTAGCCGTTCCGACAAGCCAGCGGTCAGCCGTTGGACAAGAGGGTTATATGGTGTCTTCATCATTTTACTCTCGAACATTTGGGTCATGGAAACCTGCCTTTTGCCAGATGAACGCGACGGCATGGTGGAAGGTGAAGTGAAGGACAATTTGGAGGTGAGAGGAGAAGAACAGGATGGACGTGGAACACAGGGAGTGTGGCTTTGTGGATTCTGACGGTGTTGCTCCCACTGGGCTCGTGATGGGAGGCCAGGTGCCTTCTTAAGGCAGTCGTCCCTAGGTGAGTGTTGGGCTTACCGCGACTTATGCGTTGACAGCACAGGCTGCAGATTGCAACACTATTGTAAGCAGTGGACATGTTAAAAAAAGCCCACACTGCGGAGCCATGTGTCGGCGTCCTGGGAGCACCAGATGTTACCATGGCTGGTGGATGACTCATTCCAGATACATTAGCAGTCTGCTTTTTTCCTCCTGTGCACTGAGAGTTCTGCCTGCTGCTCCCTCTCCCTCTGAACTCCCCTCCTCTTCCTCTCTTGTGGGCACACATGTGCCATCCATCATCATGTCATCATCGTCACCTTCACCACTAATGACATTAAAGATCTCAGAGTAGGCCTCTTCCTGATCCGATGCCAAGAATAGCTGTGCAACAGTAAGGGCTTGGAATGCATGGGAAAATAATTCCTTTGAGTCGAGCGGAGGGGATATTTTGGTGGTGGTCGTGTCTTTGGGAGTGCACACAGCGGAGGGTGAAGAGGGTGCAGATAGGGAGGATGAGGGGGGTGCAGAAGCGGAAGGCTGAGTGAGCCATTCAACCAACTCTGGTGCATCCTTTGACGTAAATGGAACGCACATTCTGCAACTTCCCACTTAGCCTCCGGCCTGATGCACCTGCACGACCCCTACCATTCCTGTGAAATGGCCTGCCTCTTCCTCTGCCTGTCATTTTCAAAATGACCCTGTGACAAAAGTCCCTATAGAAGAGAAGTATTTGTGGAAGAAGGTATATTATTGGTATATAACAACCCTGCTTCAATAAGTTTTTTGTTTTTTTTCAAATAGACTTTATTGAAAAACAAAGGTATTACATATGACAGATTATGACGAAATACCTACAGATATCCATTTAAATACATATGTATATTAACATTGCTCAAACAATTGAACAGGTTCCATCTTACGCAAATTCCGGGAGTTGTGTCATACATCAGAAGCTACATATCGTATTAGAAATTCACATATCAGTAAGGGTCATTCTCCACAATTATTATTCTCAGATGTAGTCGGGAAATCATTGCATATGACGTTAATGTTTCTGTATAAAAACCAATCTTTCCATTGAGACCTATATGAAAGTATCCTACGACTTTCCCACGCTGCTAACTCCTCAAACCTGCATAGCTAGTCTATTTTCCCTAGCCATTGAGAAATTGAGGGTAAATCTTCGGAAAGCCAAAATTTTGGTATTAAAAGGCGTGCAGCACTTAACAGTGTATGAAATAGTTTAGTTGAGGATTTGTTTGTCACAGCGGGACCGAAACTGAGTAGAGCAGACTGGGGAGAAGTCGGTAGATTTGTTCCACAAATCTTATTGGCGTGGGTGAAAATATCCTTCCACCATTTCTGAAGAGGGGGGCATTCCCACCAAATATGAAAGTATGAACCTCTATCATTTTTGCACCGCCAGCATGTGTCTAAATTATCCGTATTATAGAGGCAGGTAACATCTGGGGTCCTATACCACCTCGTCATTATTTTGTACCCATTTTCTTGGATGCGGACGCATCTAGAAATTTTATGCGGGGTAAGTAGAAGTTTTGGTAGATCCTCTTGTGAAAAGGTAATCCCCATATCTCTCTCCCATAACCTTATGAATGTGGGTTTGATCAGAGGAACCGGTGATATTATTTTCTTATAAATTTGCGAGACTAGCTTAGTATGTTTGGTTTGGTCTGATAACAAGGTCTCGAACCAGGTCAGAGGCCGAGATAAGTCTTTCAGCCTAATATTTTTACATATGAAAGTGTGTAAGAAAGACAGCAAATGAGGAATTTTCTTACTGTCTGGAAATATTCCTAACAGAGAATCCTGTTTCAGGACTTCACCTTTCTCATCAAAAAGGGATTTGATAAGCAATGCAGAATTTCTGACCGGGTTTGGGAGACACTCTCTTAGGTTTTGCGGCGCGTAGGATAGGACATCTTTCACTTGTATCAATGGCGAGGGTAATGGGATTGCGTATTGAGACTGTTGGAACCATTTCCATGTTTCCAGTGTGGATTTTACCACTGGGTTAATAGGCCTGTCTTGGGAAGGGAAGTTCTTCACCCCTACCAGAAGGCCTGAGGGGAAAGAACCAAGTTCACTCTGTTCCATGGAGACCCAGGGCTTCCGGTTAGGGCGCTTGAACCAGTCTATCAATCTTGACATCAAAACTGCTCTCCCATATAACTCTGGATCAGGCAACCCTATACCTCCATTCATCTTCGTTCTACATAGCATAGAGCGAGCTAACCGAGCTCTTTTCTCGGCCCAAATAAATGAGCTAATTTGACTTTTCACTTTAGCATAGAACGTCTTTGGGACTGGGATCGGTAGTACTTGTTGTAGGTAGGTTAGTCTCGGAAGAACTAATGATGTAGCTATATTCTTACTGCCGAACCATGATAACATCGGATATTGTAGGCCAGCGAGCTGATCAGAAATCGATTGAAGGAGCGGGATGTAATTAAGTCTGAACAGAGAGGATGGGTCAGGGCCAATTCTAACTCCCAAGTATGTAATATATGGGGTGTCCCAATTAAAGGGGGAGTTTGCTTTCAGTGTATTCCTAGTTGAGGGAGGGAGGTCAATGCTGATAATATGGGATTTGCCCATGTTAATTTTGAAATTAGAGTATATGCTAAATTGCTCTAGTATCTCATATATTAATGGAAGGGCTTTAGCTGGGTTGGTAATCATAATTAGTAGATCATCAGCAAAGGCCGCTACTTTGTGCTCTCTTTGATCTATCTTGATGCCTACTATCCTCTTTTCCAGCCTAACAGCTTGTAGGAGTGTCTCCATTGCTAAAACAAATAATAAGGGTGACAATGGGCATCCCTGTCTGGTGCCGTTCCTGATGCCGAAGGAGGGGGACAAGGTATCGTTGATAATGATAGATGCAGAAGCATGTGTATATAGGGAAAAGATAGCATCAATAAATGGGTCAGGGAATTTGAGTGTTTTAAGAACTTCTTTCATATAATCCCAATTAACCCTATCAAAGGCTTTTTCAGCGTCCGTGCTAAGGAGGACTAGAGGCCGTCTGTATCTTTTTGCAAAATATATGGCATTAAATACTTTGGCGGTATTATCCCTGCCCTCCCTACCACGGACAAAGCCAACCTGATCTTCTTTGATCAGGGATGGAAGGAAAGAGGATAAGCGTGTGGCCAGCATTTTGGCTAAAAGCTTCAGGTCTAGATTTAGAAGGGATATTGGACGATAATTGGAGCATTGGGAGCTGTCTTTTCCCTCCTTCGGGATCAGAGTGATATGTGCTCTTGTCATATTTGAGGATAATGGGACGCCAGACAGGGAGCAGTTGAATAAAGAAAGAAGATAGGGCCCCAATGTTTTATAAAAGTTGCGATAGTACAGGGCTGGATATCCATCCGGCCCAGGGCTCTTCCCATTAGGAAGTTGTTTAATCGCACATTCAAGTTCTTCTAACGTAAAAGGGGTTATTAAAGTTTGGGCTTGGGAATCTGTCAGTGCCGGTAACGCTAATGAATTTAAAAATGAAGTTACTGACTCTTTAGGAGTACGTATAGGGGAGACATCACTTGAACTATCGTCCTCTCTAAGATTGTAAAGTGCGTGGTAGAACTTTTGGAATTGTTTGGCGATTTCTGAGGTAGTGGAGACTTCACCTCCGTTGGGGGTTTTAATCCTATGTATGTAATTATGGGATTTCCTCTGTCTGATACGCTGCATCATAAATTTAGAAGCCTTATCTCCATGCGCGTAATATTTGTAATGCGCATGGAGATAATACTTCGCTGAGGCCGCACCAAGCAGGGTCTTCAAAGCACTTTTTAGTTCTGTAAGCTCTTTCAAATGAGATTCCAATAAAGAGCTTTTATGAACGGCTTCCAATCTATGGATCTGGGAGAAGAGGTCGTCAACCTTCTTTTTCCTCTCCTTTTTGAGTCTTGACCCCCTGCTGATAAATTGCCCTCTCATGTAGGCCTTATGTGTGTCCCACAGGATATTGGGAGATATGTCAGGGGAGGCATTGATAGAGAAGAACTCCTCTATAATGTCTTGAATATGTTTTTTGTTTTCTTCAGAGGATATTAATTGTTCGTTAAGTCTCCATCTAAAGGCTCTGGGTTCTAATGAGGGGGCTTTGATTTTAATAAACACTGGAGCGTGGTCCGATAAGAGTATATTGCCTATGTAGGCGTGGGTACATAATTGTAAATGTTCTTTTGACAGAAATAATCGAGCCTTTGGTACGAGTTATGGGGGTGGGAGAAAAAGGTATAGTCCTGCTTTGAGGGGTTATATAAGTGCCAGACATCAGGAAGAGCACTTACAATAAGCTTATTTTTGAGGTGTCTGAGTGCTTTAGTAGAAATTGCAGATTTGTGGGAAGAAGAGTCTAGTATGGGATTTATAGCAACGTTTAAGTCACCTCCAAATACTACTATTCCCTCCTTAAATGAATCCAAAATGTTGATTATCTCCATCAGCCACGAAGTCTGATTGAGATTTGGGGCATAAACGTTGGCCAGTGTATAGATTTGGTTTGCGATTTTCCCTTTCAACAGTATGTATCTGCCATCTACATCTTGGATATGCGAAATGTAGGTAAAAGGCAGACCCCTCCGCACTCCTATGCTCACGCCTCTGGATGCAGCAGAATTAGAACCACAATGATACCATTGTGAGAATATCGTGCGGGACAGATCTGGATATTTATTACATTTAAAATGTGTTTCCTGTATCATCAGGATTGCACAATCCTCTTTTTTAATGTGAGAGAATATTTGGCTACTTTTCGATGGTGCGTTAAAACCCTTAACATTTAGAGTAGCAATACACAAGTCAGCCATTTGGTATTGAAATGTCCGACTGTGCACCGCTGAGAGAATTTTGCAGTATGTGCGTAAGTGCAGTCATATTGTACTTAACCATCCCAGGCTGAGCAACGAAGCTGCACACGAGTCCCCTTCTCACTTTAATGGGTAAGGTTGATTGTCTATGGAACCTGTCATGGAACCAACGATAAAGTAAAAATAACATTAAAAACAAACAAAAACATTGATCAGTAATATAGAACCAATGAGCAATACTGCTCCAACAATGAGGAGGGGGGGGGGGTACAATACACATTATAGTGTGATTTATGTACGTTCCCTTTG
This sequence comes from Bufo gargarizans, assembly GCF_014858855.1. Lineage (NCBI taxonomy): Eukaryota > Metazoa > Chordata > Amphibia > Anura > Bufonidae > Bufo > Bufo gargarizans. The sequence goes on from NC_058081.1 coordinate 400,473,397, forward strand.
ACTAATATGCATATAAGCACTTAAAAGAGGAAAATTAGAAGACAGTCCCAGAACTAAAAGAGACATATGGAAAATTATAATGAGCGAATACTTATGTTACTGGAAACCTTAATTGACCCAAGTTCCAACCAAGGTTCAGTCCCGTATCCAATTCAAGAATCAGGCAATGGTAGACGTCTTGGTGTAGAATGACGTCCTCTCCTGGATCTTTGAGGTTTGCCTGGACGAGGTGTTTCCCAGGGATCAGTAGAAGGAAGGACCGGAGGCGTGATCTTGCTTTGAATATAGTCCCAGTTCTCAATGGGAAGCTGATCTATTTGTAGAGCATCATATATTTTTGCCAAATCTGTGTATGAAGAGATGGATAAGCGTCTTCCTCCATATAAAAACGATAACCCAAAGGGGAACAACCACTTATATAGGATTTTCTTGTTGCGAAGCCAATCCGTAAGCGGCTTCAAAGCCCTCCTTTTCTTCAAGGTTGATTGGGCTAAATCCTGAAATATTGTAATAGGACTGTCCTCCACAGATAGCTGCTGGTGGTTTCTTGCTTTACTAAGTATCGCATCCTTCACTGGAAAATGGAGAAATTTACAGATGACATCCCTTGGGGGTTCTGCAGGCTGGGGTTTAGGTCTCAGGGCCCTGTGAGCCCTCTCTATGGCGATTTCAAAGGCTGAATCAGGGCCAAGTAGTTGTAGACAAATATTCATGACAGCCTCTTGTATATCAGCAGGGCCTATAGACTCGGGTATGCCCCTAAAGCGCAGATTGTTGCGTCTACTCCTGTTCTCCTGATCCTCCAGGAGTGTATATAGGGAGTTCAGGTGGAGCTGGTGCAAAGACATGGCGGAGGAGACAGCGCCCTGGTGAGATATAATCGCTGATTGATTTTCTTCTAGCGACTCGACTCTCCTCCCAATATGGTGCACGTCCTCTTTAATAGTGCTAAGATCCGACCTGAGGGGTTCCAGGGCTTCTAATAGCGCATCTTTCAGGAATGCCCTCGATATAGGCAGTGTGTCGGGACCAGGGGAGACCTCTCTTACCCTCTCTGCAGCTGTATTGCTCCTCGCAGCGCCCCCTGAGGCTTTCGGTGTTCCTGGTGCCGACTTGCTTTCTTTGGCCACATGCGTCTGGGCAACTTTCTTTATAAATTTCTCCATGGATTCGCTGTTTACCTGGGTTTTAGTCGGGACTGGAGCCTCAGTAGGTCTGGGACCGCCAATCTTGACCACTCTAGAGGCTAAAGTGCTGCTAATTAAGGCTAAGAGGGAAATCAGAACATCGGAGCCTCACTTCATGCTGCCATATAGCTCGGGTGCAGGTTCTGCCCCGGGGTGTTCTATTTCTTTATAAGATAGGCTCTAGGGCAATAACCGGCCCTATTGTGGTGCCCTTTGTCACTTGTGGGGCCCCCTCTGTAGCGCTCGTGTTAACCCCACACAGGAGACTTGATATAAGCGTGGTGGGATCTTTCAGGTTGCCTCAGTTTTTATGCAAATAGTGATGCTCCTCAAATGAGAGGTCTATTTCTTTATTATATGGTCACTGGGGCAAACTTCAACTCCACTAAGGTGCCCTTGAACTCTTGGACTGCGCTCTTTGCTGCGTGCGCTTATTTCCAGTCCTGTGTCTGCTAAGATTTATTCTTAATATTATCTGCAGACAGTCCAAGATTCGCGCCTCTCCCAGAGCCGGCGGAGTGATCCGACTAGTGATGCGGCTGCTAGGGCCTGTATGCAGAGTAACAATGGTGGTCAAATGGGGATCAGCAATGGGTCTGTATGTTGCTGCCGCTTGATGGGGACAGTTCAGGGCACTTACCGCTCCCAGGATCGATCAAGCGGGTGAGTTCAGAGCAGACTTTGATGGTCTTTAGTTGTCAGACCGGCCGAGATTCGCAGCCGGAACTACTTTCACCGGGCCTGGTTATAATCAGTCCAGCATCAAGCGATGCTAATAGTTCACAGTCTTTCTGGCCTACCGAGCCTCACACTATAAGGTGGTCCACTCGTCCGCCAAGAGTCTCTATACAATCAGGTAGCAGGTGGCACCTAAGCTGCGGGGAACAGCTTCTGTGGCAGAGTTGAGCTCTCAAATAAAGTCCGGTGCTCTTCTGGCTCCTATAGGCCGCAACTCCTTGCCGTTACAGATATGGGAGCAAATTATATCTCCCTGTTCCAGGCGATGATCTGATTCAGGATCTGGTGTTTCAGGCAAGAATAAGCCAAATTCTACCGAGTTATGACGGTTTTTATCCACTCTTCTTACGGAGCTCCCACAAGCTGCTTCTGGTCAGCTCTGCAGCTAGCTCCGCCCCCCCCAGTTTTTTTGAAGGGCAACTAATATATCACAACAGTAAAAATGATTTGTTCCAATAACGTTTGTCACTCTTGGTAGCTGCGGTAACGCAGCAAAACTGAAAAAAATGCTGCACTACCTAAATGTACTATATAGAAAGTATATTATTTGTATATAACACCCCTGCTTTAATCAGTTTTTTTGGGGGGGCAACTGATATATCACACTAATAGAAATTATTTGTTCCAATATCGTTTGTCACTCTGTGTAGCTGTGGTAAAGCACCAAAATGGCAAACAAATGCTGCACTACCTAAATGCACCATATAGAAAGTATATTATTAATATATAACACCACTGCTACAATCAGTTTTTTTTTTGGGGGGGGGGGATCAAAAGGTACATCACACAACTAGAAATTATTTGTTCCAATAGCGTTTGACACTCTGTGTAGCTGCGGTATTGCAGCAAAACCACATACAAATGCTTCACTACTGAAATTCACTATATAGAAAGTATACTATTGGTATATAACACCTCTGCTTCAATCAGTTTTTGTGGGGGGCAACTAGTATATCATACCAGTAGAAACTATTTGTTCCAATAGCATTTCACACTCTGTGTAGCTGCAGTATTGCAGCAAAATCTCAAACAAATGCTGCACTACCTAAATGCACTATAAAGAAAGTATATTATTGGTATATCACACCCCTGCTTCAATCAGATTTTTTGGGTGGCAACTGATATATTACACCAGTAGAATTTTTTTGTTCCAATAGCGTTTGTCACTCTGTGCAGCTGTGGTAACGCAGCAAAACCTCAAACAAATGCTGCACTACCTAGAAAGTATATTATTGGTATATAACACCCCTGCTTCAATCAGTTTTTTGGGGGGGGCAATTGGTATATCATACTAGTAGAAATTATATGTTCCAATAGTGTTTGTAACTGTCACGGGGCGTCAAAGGCGCACTCGGTCTCCCATCAGATGCAGACCTGCTGCTTAGCTTCGGCAGCAAGGATCTGTGTTTGGCCTCGTTCCTAAGGCAGCTTTGCTAGCTGGGAGGCTCACTGCTCCTAGGTCTGCCTTGAGTGCCGAGCTGATCACTGGGTGCTCGATTTGACTGTCTGTTGGTCATGTGATGCTGGCCACGTCACATGACCCTCACTCCCACCTATAAATACAGGCAGCCTGCCGGCCACAGGTTGCCTGTTAATTTTAGGTATCTGGTGATTGTTTTGTTCCTGCATACTTACCTGATCCTGTGTTCCCTGATGATTCTCTGCCTGCTTTTCCTGTACTGCGCATCTCTCCTGGTATCCTGACCCCGGCTTCCACCTGACGATTCTTTGCGGACTCCTGTTGTATTTCATTTCTCTCCTGGTATTTGACCTCGGCTTTTCCTGACTATTCTCTGCTCATTCCTTAGGTCTCTAGGTATTGACCCGGTCCATTCACGATCTGTTATTTGTCTTGTCTTTCTTCCCAGCACATATCCTAAGTTAGGGACTGCCATCTAGTTGTCCCCTGTCATTAGGACTTGCGAGGCAAGTAGACAGGGCCAGGGGTGAGGGTGGAGCGCAGTGGTCACTATCCTCCCCCCTGTGTGTAGTGTACGTTACCGTCACAGAGTAACAGGCCATAACCTAACCACTGTATCATGAATCCTCTGGTGACCCTGACTGACCATGTCTCTAACCTGACACAGATGGTGCAGGAGCTAGGGGAGAAACTCTGTTCTTTTGAGCTAAGACAAGGTACTTCCATCCCTCAGGCCTCCAGTCCACATTTAGAGCCCCAGATTAAGCTTCCTGAGCCCTTTTCTGGAGATCGGAAGAAGTTTCTTTCCTTTAAAGAAAATTGGTAACTTTTTTTTCAGTTTGCGCCATTGTAATTTCCCGGTTACCTGCTGACACCAGTTGTTTAACATCAGTGGAGTTTTTTTTCAGGCCCTGGGTACCCTGTATGATGAACCAGACAGGACACTGGTAGCCGAGACTGCTCTAAAGGTTCTGGTTCAGGGCGATCTACCTGCGGAAGAGTATTGCACCCAATTCAGAAGGTGGTGTGCTCCCTCAGGATGGAATGAACCAGCACTTAATAATCAGTTCAGGTCTGGTCTGTCTGATAACTTAAAGAATCTTCTAGTGAGTTATCAGCTTCCAGAGACTCTAGAGGAGATGATGACCCTTGTAGTCTGACTTGACTGACGGCTTAGAGAGAAACGACAGGAACAACAGTTTTCTTCTCAGATGGTGGTCCAGCCTGAGGACTATCCCAGAAACAACGCTGAGGTCTCTACTGAAGAACCCATGCAGGTCAGCATGACTCGAGGGAATATGTGCTGCAGACGTGGAGTGTGTTTTTGCTGCGGAGATCCTGACCATTGGATCAACCAGTGTCCTAAGAAGGCCCTCTCCGTTAAGTCTCCCAAGGCAAGGCAACCTAAAGACCAGGTACACCTGATATTACGTAATGTAAGCTTTTGGTACCTATAACAATATCTCTGGGGGTTAATAAATGGCCGGGTAAGGCCTTTATTGACTCTGGTTCAGCGCCCAGCTTTATTGACTCTGAGTACGCCATTAGACTGGGTATTCCATTTTTTTCTCTTCCTACACCTATCCATGTCATGGCTATTAACACAACTCCCCTGGTAGGTGGTATGGTGAGGTCATGTACTTCAGAGATTTCTTTAACCGTGGGGGTGTGCCACTCTGAGAAATGTTCCCTATTAGTCCTGGAGAACTTACCGGTCAAGATGGTACTAGGGTTGCCTTGGCTCCGATTACACAACCCCACTATTGATTGGTCCAGGGGGAAGTTGGTGAAATGGGGACCTAAGTGTGACTCGTGCTTGTCTGTGGTACAAGCTGGGGTCTCAGTAGAATCTGATATATTACCCACGGTCATTAGGGAATATTCTGATGTGTTCTCATCACCTACCCCGGAGGTTCTACCACCCCATAGACCTTATGATTGCACCATAGAGTTAGTAGAAGGTGCCAGGTTTCCTAAGGGGTGTATTTATAATCTCTCTAAGTCCGAATGCAAGACCATGAAGGTTTATATTAAGGATAGCCTCGGTAAGGGGCACTGTAGACATTGTGTCTCTCCTATGGGAGCGGGGTTTTTCTTTGTTAAGAAGAAGAATGGTGGTCTTAGGCCTTGTATTGATTACCGGAAATTGAATAAGATCACTATACAGAATAGATACTCTCTCCCATTGATTCCGGATTTATTTAACCAGGTTCTGGGGGCAACATGGTTTTCTAAGATTGACCTGAAAGGGGCATATAATCTAATCCGAATCAAGCAGGGAGATGAATGGAAGACGGCGTTCAATACTCCGACAGGACACTTTGAATATCAGGTTATGCCTTTTGGACTCAGCAATGCTACAGCTGTGTTCCAAAACTTTATGAATGATATTCTTAGAGAGTTTTTTAGGTAAATTTGTCATTGTTTATCTTGACGACACTGTGATATTTTCTCCTGATTTCAAATCTCATGTGTCTCATGTTAGACAAGTATTAGAGGTGTTGCGGGAGAATCAGTTGTCCGCTAAACAAGAGAAATGTGTCTTTGGTGTACAGGAGATACTGTTTCTAGGGCATGTCCTGACCCCTCACGCGTTCAAGATGGATCCTGGTAAGGTACTAGCTATTGAGGAATGGATAAGGCCTTCATCCTTAACCACCTCCCGACCGCCTAACGCAGATATGCGTCCGGGAGGTGGTTGCTTTACTCCTCCTGGACACATATACGCGTCATCTCGCGAGACGCGAGATTTCCTGTGAACGCGCGCACACAGGCGGCGCGCTCACAGGAACGGAAGGTAAGCGAGTGGATCTCCAGCCTGCCAGCGGCGATCGCTCGCTGGCAGGCTGGAGATCCGAATTTTTTTAACCCCTAACAGGTATATTAGACGCTGTTTTCATAACAGCGTCTAATATACCTCCTACCTGGTCCTCTGGTGGTCCCTTTTGTTAGGATTGACCACCAGAGGACACAGGTAGGTCAGTAAAGTCGCACCAAACACTACACTACACTACACCCCCCCGTCACTTATTAACCCTTTATGAACCCCTGATCACCCATGATCACCCCATATAAACTCCCTGATCACCCCCCTGTCATTGATCACCCCCCCTGTCATTGATCACCCCCCTGTCAGGCTCCGTTCAGACGTCCGTATGATTTTTACGGATCCACGGATACATGGATCGGATCCGCAAAACGCATACGGACGTCTGAATGGAGCCTTACAGAGGGGTGATCAATGACAGGCGGGTGATCACCCATATACACTCCCTGATCACCCCCCTGTCATTGATCACCCCCCTGTCATTGATCACCCCCCTGTAAGGCTCCATTCAGACGTCTGCATGATTTTTACGGATCCATGGATACATGGATCGGATCCGCAAAACACATGCGGACGTCTGAATGGAGCCTTACAGGGGGTGATCAATGACAGGCGGGTGATCACCCATATACACTCCCTGATCACCCCCCTGTCATTGATCACCCCTCTGTAAGGCTCCATTCAGACGTCCGCATGTGTTTTGTGGATCCGATCCATGGATCCGTAAAAATCATGCGGACATCTGAATGGAGCCTTACAGGGGGGGTGATCAGTGACGGGGGGTGATCACTCTGATCACCCCCTGTCATTGATAACCCCCCTGTAAGGCTCCATTCAGACGTCCGCATGTGTTTTGTGGATCCGATCCATGTATCCATGGATCCGTAAAAATCATGCGGACATCTGAATGGAGCCTTACAGGGGGGGTGATCAGTGATAGGGGGGTGATCACCCTGATCACCCCCTGTCATTGATCACCCCCCTGTAAGGCTCCATTCAGACGTCCGCATGTGTTTTGTAGATCCGATCCATGTATCCATGTATCCGTAAAAATCATGCGGACATCTGAATGGAGCCTTACAGGGGGGGTGATCAGTGATAGGGGGGTGATCACCCTGATCACCCCCTGTCATTGATCACCCCCCTGTAAGGCTCCATTCAGACGTCCGCATGTGTTTTGTGGATCCGATCCATGTATCCATGTATCCGTAAAAATCATGCGGACGTCTGAATGGAGCCTTACAGGGGGGGTGATCAGTGACAGGGGGGTGATCACCCTGATCACCCCCTATCATTGATAACCCCCCTGTAAGGCTCCATTCAGACTTCCGCATGTGTTTTGTGGATCCGATCCATGTATCCATGGATCCGTAAAAATCATGCGGACATCTGAATGGAGCCTTACAGGGGGGGTGATCAGTGACAGGGGGGTGATCAGGGAGTCTATATGGGTGATCACCCCCCTGTCATTGATCACCCCCCTGTCATTGATCACCCCCCTGTAAGGCTCCATTCAGACGTCCGCATGTGTTTTGCGGATCCGATCCATGGATCCATAAAAATTATACGGACGTCTGAATGGAGCCTTACCAGGGGGGTGATCAATGACAGGGGGGTGATCAGGGAGTCTATATGGGTGATCACCCCCCTGTCATTGATCACCCCCCAGTCATTAATCACCCCCCCTGTAAGGCTCCATTCAGACATTTTTTTGGCTCAAGTTAGCGGAAATTTTTTGTTTGTTTTTGTTTTTGTTTTTTCTTACTAAGTCTCATATTCCACTAACTTGTGTCAAAAAAATAAAATCTCACATGAACTCACCATACCCCTCACGGAATCCAAATGCGTAACATTTTTAGACATTTATATTCCAGACTTCTTCTCACGCTTTAGGGCCCCTAAAAAGCCAGGGCAGTATAAATACCCCACATGTGACCCCATTTCGGAAAGAAGACACCCCAAGGTATTCCGTGAGGGGCATATTGAGTCCATGAAAGATTGAAATTTTTGTCCTAAGTTAGCGGAAAGTGAGACTTTGTGAGAAAAAAACAAAAAAAATCAATATCCGCTAACTTATGCAAAAAAATAAATAATTTCTAGGAACTCGCCAGGCCCCTCATTGAATACCTTGGGGTGTCTTCTTTCCAAAGTGGGGTCACATGTGGGGTATTTATACTGCCCTGGCTTTTTAGGGGCCCGAAAGTGTGAGAAGAAGTCTGGGATCCAAATGTCTCAAAATGCCCTCCTAAAAGGAATTTGGGCCCCTTTGCGCATCTAGGCTGCAAAAAAGTGTCACACATGTGGTATCGCCGTACTCAGGAGAAGTTGGGGAATGAGTTTTGGGGTGTCAGTTTACATATACCCATGCTGGGTCAGAAAAATATCTTGGTCAAATGCCAACTTTGTATAAAAAAAATGGGAAAAGTTATCTTTTGCCAAGATATTTCTCTCACCCAGCATGGTTATATGTAAAATGGCACCCCAAAACACATTCCCCAACTTCTCCTGAGTACGGCGATACCACATGTGTGACACTTTTTTGCAGCCAAGGTGGGCAAAGGGGCACATATTCCAAAGTGCACCTTTCGGATTTCACAGGCCATTTTTTACAGATTTTGATTGCAAGGTACTTCTTACACATTTTGGCCCCTAAATTGCCAGGGCAGTATAACTACGCCACAAGTGACCCCATTTTGGAAAGAAGACACCCCAAGGTATTTCGTGAGGGGCACGGCGAGTACCTAGAATTTTTTATTTTTTGTCACAAGTTAGTGGAAAATGATGATTTTTCTTTTTTCCTTACAAAGTCTCATATTCCACTAACTTGCGATAAAAATTAAAAAATTCTAGGAACTCGCCGTGCCCCTCACGGAATACCTTGGGGTGTCTTCTTTCCAAAATGGGGTCACTTGTGGGGTAGTTATACTGCCCTGGCAATTTAGGGGCCCAAATGTGTGAGAAGAACTTTGCAATCGAAATGTGTAAAAAAAATGACCGGCGAATTCCGAAAGGTGCACTTTGGAATATGTGCCCCTTTGCCCACCTTGGCTGCAAAAAAGTGTCACACATGTGGTATCTCCGTACTCAGGAGAAGTTGGGGAATGTGTTTTGGGGTTTCATTTTACATATACCCATGCTGGGTGAGAGAAATATCTTGGCAAAAGACAACTTTTCCAATTTTTTTATACAAAGTTGGCATTTGACCAAGATATTTTTCTCACCCAGCATGGGTATATGTAAAATGACACCCCAAAACACATTCCCCAACTTCTCCTGAGTACGGCGATACCATATGTGTGACACTTTTTTGCAGCCAAGGTGGGCAAAGGGGCACATATTCCAAAGTGCACCTTTCGGATTTCACCAGTCATTTTTTACACATTTTGATTGCAAAGTTCTTCTCACACATTTGGGCCCCTAAATTGCCAGGGCAGTATAACTACCCCACAAGTGACCCCATTTTGGAAAGAAGACACCCCAAGGTATTCCGTGAGGGGCATGGCGAGTTCCTAGAATTTTTTATTTTTTGTCGCAAGTTAGTGGAATATGAGACTTTGTAAGAAAAAAATAAAAATAAAAAATCATCATTTTCCGCTAACTTGTGACAAAAAATAAAAAGTTCTATGAACTCACTATGCCCATCAGCGAATACCTTAGGGTGTCTACTTTCCGAAATGGGGTCATTTGTGGGGGTTTTCTACTGTCTGGGCATTGTAGAACCTCAGGAATCATGACAGGTGCTCAGAAAGTCAGAGCTGCTTCAAAAAGCGGAAATTCAAATTTTTGTACCATAGTTTGTAAACGCTATAACTTTTACCCAAACCATTTTTTTTTTGCCCAAACATTTTTTTTTTATCAAAGACATGTAGAACTATAAAGTTAGTGAAAAATTTATATATGGATGTCATTTTTTTTGCTAAATTTTACAGCTGAAAGTGAAAAATGTCATTTTTTTGCATAAAAATCGTTACATTTCGATTAATAACAAAAAAAAGTAAAAATGTCAGCAGCAATAAAATACCACCCAATGAAAGCTCTATTAGTGAGAAGAAAAGGAGGTAAAATTCATTTGGGTGGTAAGTTGCATGACCGAGCGATAAACGGTGAAAGTAGTGTAGTGCCGAAGTGTAAAAAGTGCTCTGGTCATGAAGGGGGTTTCACCTAGCGGGGCTGAAGTGGTTAAAGGCCTTACAACAGTTCTTAGATTTTGCCAATTACTACCGTAAATTTATTAAGAATTTTTTCAGTAATTGCTAAACCGTTGACAGACCTTACTAAGAAAGCGGCGGATTTGGAGAACTGGTCTACTGAGGCCATTACTTCATTTGAAACACTAAAAAAGGCATTCAGTAGCGCTCCCATTCTGATCCAGCCAGATCAGGAGAGACCTTTTATTGTAGAGGTGGATGCGTCTGAGGACGGCGCAGGAGCAGTCCTTTCACAAGGTCCTGCTAGTCTAATTTACCTGAGACCGTGTGCATTCTTTTCCAGAAAATTTTCTTCCACCGAGAGAAACTAAGAAATAGGGAATCGGGAGTTGCTGGCCATTAAGTGGGCATTTGAGGAGTGGAGTCATTTTCTGGAGGGGGCAAGGCATTGTGTAACTGTTGTCACTGACCATAAGAACCTTATGTTTCTCGAGTCTGCTAAGAGGTTGAATCCCCGTCAGGCTAGATGGGCACTGTTTTTTACTCGTTTTGAATTCTCCATTATTTTCAGGCCTGGAAGTAAAAACGTGAAGGCTGATGCATTATCTCGGAGCTGCCATGCTTTTCAGCATACAGAGGCACCGCCTGAATCCATCCTACCAGCAAATATCTTCGTAGCAGCCTTAACCCAAGATATCTCGGCTCTCAATAAGGCTGAACAACATCTGGCACCGACAACCACCCCAACAGATAAGTTGTTTGTTCCCATACAATTTTGTCTCCAGCTGTTGGGTGAGTGTCATGATTCTGCCTTTTGTGGACATCCTGGTTTTGAGGGCACTAGAGAGCTGGTTTCTAGATCCTATTGGTGGCCCACTCTATTTAGGGATGTCAAGTCCTATGTGTCTGCCTGTGAGGTTTGTGTTAGGTCTAAGACACCTAGGACTCACCCTGCTGGTAACCTACAACCCCTACCCATTCCCAGTAGACCCTGGTCCTATATCTCGATAGACTTTATTACTGACCTGCCAAAACCCTGAATGCCAAGACCCTGACATCTATTTTTGTGAAAGAAATTGTACGGTTAAGTGGTATCCCGGAAAATATTGTATCTGACAGGGGTGTGCAGATTGTGTCCAAATTTTTGAAGGCTTTCTGTCAAAGATGTCAGATTTTGTTGTCTTTTTCCTATGCTTACCACCCTGAGAGTAATGGGCAGACTGAATGCTTTAACCATCTCAGCTCCCCTAGCTAAACCCCTTAATGACCAGACCACTTTTTACAATTCTGCACTACACTATTTTCACGGTTTATTGTTCGGTCATACAACTTACCACCCAAATGAATTTTACCTCCTTTTCTTCTCATTAATAGAGATTTCATTTGGTGGTATTTCATTGCTGCTGACATTTTTACTTTTTTTGATATTAATCGAAATTGACCAAAAGTTTTGCAAAAAAATGACATTTTCACTTCCAGTTGTAAATTTTTTCAAATAAAACTACATTTCTATATAAATTTTTCTCTAAATTTATTGTTATACATGTCTTTGATAAAAAAAAAAATGCAATAAGTGTATATTTATTGGTTTGCGCAAAAGTTATAGCGTTTACAAACTATGGTACAAAAATGTGAATTTCCGCATTTTGAAGCAGCTCTGACTTTCTGAGCACCTGTCATGTTTCCTGAGGTTCTACAATGCCCAGGCAGTAGAAACACCCCAAAAATGACCCCATTTCGGAAAGCAGACACCCTAAGGTATTCACTGATGGGCATAGTGAGTTCATGGAAGTTTTTCTTTTTTGTCACAAGTTAACGGAAAATGATTGTAAGAAAAAAATAATAATAATAAAGTCTCATTCCACTAACTTGTGACAAAAAAATAAAATTTTACATTAACTCACCATACACCTCACGAAATACCTTGGGGTGTCTTCTTTCCAAAATGGGGTCACATGTGGGGTATTTATACTGCCCTTGCATTTTAGGGGCCCTAAAGCGTGAGAAGTAGTTTGGAATTCAAATGCGTAAAAATACCCTCCTAAAAGGTACTCATTGGAAGCTGCAAAAAAGTGTCACACATGTGGTATCACCGTACTCAGGAGTAGTAGGGCAATGTGTTCTGGAGTGTCTTTTTACATATACCCATGATGTTGTCATTTAACAGAGATATTTCTCTCACCCAGCATGAGTATATGTAAAAAGACACCACAAAACACATTGCCCTACTTCTCCTGAGTACGGCGATACCACATGTGTGACACTTTTTTGCAGCTTCCAATGAGTACCTTTTAGGAGGGCATTTTTAGACATTTGGATTCCAGACTTCTTCTCACGCCTTAAGGGCCCCTAAAATGCCAGGGCAGTATAAATACCCCACATGTGACCCCATTTTGGAAAGAAGACACCCAAGGTATTCTATGAGGGGAGAGATAGTTTGTGGACTCTCATTGCAGTCCTTGGTGACCTATTGGTGCCGGGAGTGGTGTGGAGTGGGCCCAGCATGCATGTTGGTACCTGCTTTACTTGGATATAGCGGAGGCCATTTTGGCAGCAAAAAATGACATGAATCAAAGCAGGCCCAGCATGCATTTGGAACCTACACTTGCTGAATTATATGGTAGCCGTCATGCCACATAACAAATAGAATTTAGTGTTAGGAACCCGTGTAACTAGAGATTGCCTGGACGTGCGGCAGACGGGCTCAAATAATTCTGTACAAAATGATTTGCCAAGCATCTCTAGCATTTGCAATTGCGACACAATTTTTGTACTTTATTTGGTTTGCAGTGAGCTGTTGCATTGAATTTTTTGTTTAACAGTCTTGTTCTCAGCCATAGCAACGTGATCCTGCGATTTGGGATGTGCTGACTGACACCCGCCTTTTTCTTTGCACCTTCTTATACCAGCGTCTGGTCCTGCGGGAAAGTAAATATTGAGCCAACATCTGGTCACTGAAGTCCACCCCTCCCATGAGCAAATTATAGTTGTGGACACAGAGCGGCTTTTCAATGACTCCAGTTGCTCGTTCAACTTTGATTGTCGTGTCTGCGTGAATGGAGGAGAGCATGTAAACGTCACGCTTGTCTCTCCATTTCACCACAAGCAGTTCTTCGTTGCACAAGGCAGCCCTCTCCCCCCTTGCAAGACGGGTGGTAACAAGCCATTGGGGGAAACCCCGACGACTAGGTCGCGCGGTGCCACAGCAGCCAATCTGTTCTAAAAACAAATGCCTGAAGAGGGGCACACTTGTGTAAAAATTGTCCACATAAAGATGGTACCCCTTGCCAAATAAGGGTGACACCAAGTCCCAGACTGTCTTCCCACTAGTCCCCAGGTAGTAAGGGCAACCAACCGGCTCCAGGGTCTGATCTTTACCCTCATAGACACAAAATTTGTGCGTATAGCAGCCTGTGGGCTTTTCACAGAGCTTATACAATTTGAACCCATACCGGGCGCGCTTGCTTGGGATGTATTGTTTGAAGCCAAGGCGCCCGGTAAAATGTATTAGGGACTCGTCTATGCAGATGTTTTGCTCAGGGGTATACAAATCTGCAAATTTGGTGTTAAAGTGATCTATGAGGGGCCGAATTTTGTGGAGCCGGTCAAAAACTGGGTGGCCTCTGGGACAAGAGGTGCTGTTGTCACTAAAGTGCAGGAAGCGCAGGATGGTCTCAAATCGTGTCCTGGACATGGCAGCAGAGAACATGGGCATGTGATGAATTGGGTTTGTGGACCAATATGACCGCAATTCGTGCTTTTTTGTTAGGCCCATGTTGAGGAGAAGGCCCAGAAAAGTTTTAAATTTAGAAACTTGGACGGGTTTCCACCGGAAAGACTGGGCATAAAAGCTTCCCGGGTTGGCGGCTATAAATTGAGTGGCTTACAGATTTGTTTCTGCCACGACTATGTCCAAGGGCTCCGCCATCAAGAACAGCTCAAAAACTGGGCGGTGAAAGGGGGAACTATTTGTGCGGCTGAAGTTGGGGGCTGCCAATCAGGGTTTGCCAGCACCTCAGGGACTTTAGGAGCTCTATGGGCCTGTCTGTGCAGTGGCTGTGACGGTGGAACTAATGCATGTGCCACCGTACCAGCTTCAACTGCCCTTCTGGTGCTCGCCACTTCCCCATGTTCTACGTCAGTGCTGGTACTAGGTCCAGGATGGGCTGCGCTGCTGGTGTATGCCTCACCACATAATCCGACAGCGCCAGCCCCTGTGCAACCTGTGGTCTAGCAACACGGGGACAGTTATGCCTGGTGGTATCAGGGACCTTAACCTCATCGTCCGAACTTTGTGTCAGACTGCCACTGCTTTCTACAGGTTCGCATTCTGACCCGCTGGATTCGTCAGATGAGGGTTCCCATTCCTCATCCGACTGGGTCAGAAGCCTGTTAGCCTCTTCAGAAGAATACCCCTTACTTGCCATTTGGTCAACTAAATTTAGGGGGTATTCCCTGAGACTACCCATCAGGCCTGATCGGGCAAACACTGCGTTTTGGGTGGAGGGCGAACTAAGGTGACACTAATGCTATTATAGAACTGACTGTGATCAGTTCTGATCACTTACAGATACGCTAATCAGCAAATCAGTGACTGCGGTGCGGTGGGCTGGGCGCTAACCGACGCTAACTACCTACCAAAGAGGCCTAAACTAACCTAAAACCTAACCGTCAATACTGGTGAAAAAAAGTGACAGTTTACACTGATCACTTTTATACCTTTCACTAGTGATTGACAGGGGTGATCAAGGGGTTAATTGGGGTGATGGGGGGTGATCTGGGGCTAAGTGTAGTGTTTGGTGTACTCACCGTGATGTGTGCTCCTCTGCTAGGACCAACTGACGAAAAGGAACCAGCAGAGGAGCACAGAAGCCATTTAACACCTTATATTTATAAATATAAGGTGTTAAATGGCTTCTGATTCGAGTTTTTAAAAGTCACCAACCTGCCAGCGATGATCATTGGCTGGCAGGCTGGTGAGAAAACTTGATGTAACGATTCCCAGCCTGCACTGCGCATGTGTGGGCCGGCTCTGCTCGAAATCTCGCGTCTCACGAGAGGACGCATCAGCGCGTCCAGGAGGAACAACAGGGCCGCTGCCAGGTCCTGAGGAGGTTAATCAGTCTGTGGAACAATTCCTGAGGTTGCATGTTGCTAATGACCAGCAATTATGGGTTAAATACCTTCCGTTGGCTGAATTTGCTTTGAATAACCGTGTTAATTATTCTGCTGGGGCCCCCTTTCTTTTGTAACCATGGTTTTCATCCCCATTTTAATTCTGGGTCATTCATCTTCTCCTCTAACCCTGAGGTGGATAGGCTCTCTTCTGAACTGTGCACAGTTTGGGCCCTAGTTCAAATGAACCTAGAAAAGGCTCAAAGTTCTCAAAGACTCAAAGCCAATAGGAAACGTTTAAGGGGCACAAATTTTCTGGTTGGGGATAAGGTGTGGTTATCCTCCAAGAATCTCTCTCTCAAGGTAGATTCTAAAAAAAATGCTTCTTGTTTTATTAGACCATATAATATCATGGAGGTGATTAACCCAGTATCGTTTAGGTTGGAGCTGCCCGAGTCATTCCACATTCATAATGTGTTCCATAAATCTCTACTTAAAAGATATGTTGAACCAGCAGTACCATCAAAAGCCTCGCCTCTTCCGGTTCTTGTTAATGATGCTGTAGAGTGTGTGGTATCTAAAATAGTGGATGTCAGGAAGGTGATTAATTCCTTGCAGTACCTGATTCACTACCTAAATGCACTATATAGAAAGTATACTATTGGTATATAACACCCCGCTTCAATTAGTCTTTTTGTGGGGCAACTGGTATATCACACCAATTGAAATTATTTGTTCCAATAGCATTTGCCCCTCTGTGTAGCTGTGGTAACGCAGCAAAATTTCAAACAATTTCTGCTCTACCTACTGTAAATGCACTATATAGAAAGTATATTATTGGTATTTAACACTCCTGCTTCAATTAGCTTTTTGGGGGGGCAACTGGTATATCACACTAGTAGAAATTATTTGCTCCAATCGTGTTTGTTACTCTGTGTAGCTGCAGTGACGCAGCTAAACTGCAAACAAATGCTGCACTGCCTAAATGCACTATATAGAAAGTATATTATTGGTATATAACACCCCTGCTTCAATTAGTTTCTTTTGTGGGGCAACTGGTATATCGCACCAATAGAAATGATTTGTTCCAATAGTGTTTGCCACTCTGTGTAGCTGCAGTAACGCAGCAAAACTGCAAACAAATGCTGCACTACCTAAATGCACTATATAGTAAGTATATTATTGGTATATTACACCCCTGTTTCAATCAGTTTTTTTGGGGGGGGTAACTGGTAAATCACACCAGTAGAAATTATTTGTTCCAATATTGTTTTGCACTCTGTGTAGCTGCAGTATCGCAGCAGAACCGCACACAACTGCTGCACAATACAAATGCATTATAGTATACTTTCTATTTTAGAAAGTATATTATAATTATATTATACCCCTCAGTATATCACACCTATCGATAGCACACCTATACCAGTCATTAAAAGGACTTTTGTGGCAGTATTAGCTAGCGTTTGGTGTCCCTAACAGGCTGTCCCTGCTCCACACAGCAACCTCTGCCTACACTGGCAAAAGACTGAATATAATATGGCGGCCAGATCGTTATTTTTTATAAGGTAGGGGGTATGTCGATGTGCTGAAACGTCTCACTTGGCTGTCCTGTACCAACTGATGGATGAGTCATGGGTCAAAGTTCTTCACAATGTAAAATTATATGGCGCTGGCAGACATCGTCATATGTTCGCCCGTTCGGCGAAACACGAACGAGCAAAGTTCGCTGCGAAACAACAGCCGGACGAACTGCAAGGCCATCTCTAATACAAATCAATGGCTGCTGACAAGCACCTATGTAATGATTGGGACAAGACCGCCTTTCAGTGTAGTAGGTATGCACAGAGGACAAATTGCAAAGCAATAACTTAATTCATAATCACATGAACGGAGAAAAGTGAAATTAATTTGTGACTTGCTCCAGTTCCCAATAGACAGGTGTCGTATATAGCAAACTATCACAATTGGCATTTACAACTGACAATTCACAAAGGGGTCTTAGAACTTAATGGCATGAAAACTTCATTACATTAAGCTGTTCTTGTTCCTACTTGGAAATGTTAAGTGGATGGAAAAGGATGTTTGCATGCCCACTTGTGTTCTGGCACATTTCAAATCATTGAGATTGCTCTGCAATTTCATGGACATTTTTCATACATCTAAAAGCTTTGCTTCATTTCTATGGGTTCATGTTCATGGCGTTTGAAATCTTAATTGAAGCTAGCTTAACATTGGGTTTAAATGTGATTTCCTATACATATCGCCATGGAGACAACCTGTGTGTGCCTCCGATCAAAGTAATGCTTAGGAATGCATGCTGGTACACTCCATTGCTAGATATTGTACTAAATTATAATGAAGTATGCAAGAACATGTACAGAACATCTGCAATAATGAAGTACTGGGATACACTTTATTTATATATCTATCTACATATGCATATGAGCAATTGTTTAAAACTGTTTCAATATCAAAATGTTAAGGAAGTATGTTGTGTGGTCCAAAGCCAATGTGTGGGTCATAATTAAAGGGATTGCCTGAGATAGTTCATAAAATTGTGGAATGGGGGATATTAGTGAAACAAGAAAACAAATAAAAATGACTTAGCCTTTTATTCCCCCGTCATGCCAAAGCGTCTCCTCAAGACTGGTCTGTTTACTTGGCTGCTGAGGTGATGAGCCTGGATACTGATGAAGCCAGTTATTAGGTGTAGCGATCATGGGTTATAAGGGCACAAAACTGTTGCAGCCAAGTAAACATAGACTGGAAGGACAAACTGGAGGAGTGGCACTGGCCAGTCAGGTGACAACATAAGTAATTATTCTTTTATTTTATCATATTATTTCCTCTTGCGCAATTTTCTGAACAAAGTTGGGCAACCCCTTTAAAGAGTTTTTTTTTTATTTTTTATCTGCAGTATTTATCATATATTCACAGTACCCCCTCCAATACCAAAAATAAGGGTTTCTGAGTTTCTTGTGTCAAAGGAGCAGTAGTGCACATTTGACCTTAACTCCATTCACTGTCTATGGGATTGATGAAAAAAGTGCAAATCTTGGTTATCATGTGCACTAATGCTACATTCGCACAGGGCATTTGGAAACATTCTTCTGATTGCTAGCAGTCTCAAATGATTGGACCACTAGCAATAATTTATCATTTATCTTGTGAGAATTAAATGGAACCCATTGGCCACCATATACCGGTATAATAGATGATAACAAATTACCATAATGAATAACCAGAGTGGTAGTTGCTCTCTCCAATACATGTTTACTCTGGCTAAAAGATGGAGCTCTCAAGTGGGAGATCTCTATAAACTCTACATCTATCAGCTATAGCATCAAAACCACTGACTGTTGAATTGAATAATGTACACTCCTTGCAGTTAATTAAGTTCTCGTTGCAATAGGATCATGGGGTACCAAGAAGTTGCCATGGCAGCCTCAGGCCTAACACTTGCCCACAAGCCTGCCATGCAAGAATGTCTTTGATAGGACTTTACAATAGGCATTTTTTCAGTTTTACTGTAACTTACATAAGAGTACACTGCAATGCTAAAGTATTATATGTATTTTATAGCTTTATATAAGTATTATCAGTATTACATTATAAGTATTGAGTGATCAGAGGATGACATGCTTAAGTCCCTTAGTGAAAAAAGAATGGTTTATAAAAACATGCCTTTTTTTTTCCATTTAGAACTACTATAACTATATATGCATTTCTAAAAAAAAAATATATGTATACATAATTATTATTGCCACAACCATATCAACCTACTACAATAAAGTGATCACGTTATTCATTCATATGGTAAAAAAAAAAAAAAATGCTCATGAATGGCAACTGTCTAATAATTCAATTTAATAATTGATTCTATTTAATACTGCTTCTCGTGTGTAAGATAAATAGAAGACCATATTAATTTTATGCACTATTATTATATATATTATTATTATTAAGTGACAAAACTCAGCTTATCTTTTTTTATATTATTTATAACTATTATTAAGAGTTGTATTTAAATCTTGCATTTACCCGGGAAAACATATTAAAGAGCCCTGTTGAGATTATTTGATGATTTTAATCATGTAACAATTAAACAGCATCCCTTAATAACGTTCATGCAAAGCCAGGTGAAATGACTACAAAGAGAACGTCTAAAACACCCAGGAGGGAACAGTTGATCACATCATTCACTACCAGAAAGTGTTCGTACTTAAATTTCAGCTTTCAAGTGATTGCTGTTTTAGGAAGTGATTAACTATAGAAGATGCTAAATGTGAGTAGGCAGAAAGTGAGAAAATTAAAAATGTATAACACAGACTAGAACTACTGAGTGAGCAGAAATCCTATTGTATTTTTATATTGAATTTCAATTAAACCCAGCTTTAACTAGATCCTAATTAAAATGAATGACAGGAATAGCTCACTCCTAAGCAATTAGGACCAGGTGCTCTAGGCCAGGGAACTGTATCACCCGTACAGGAGAAAATATAAAAAATAGGTAGATAAACTGGGCTGGCACTCTGTATGTGTGAAATAATACGGATAAAAATGCAATAAAATGATGTAAAATGCAATATAAGGTGATCACACAATTTGATTCAAATGACAATAAAATCAAATAACATGGCTAAAAATAAACGTGGCTAAAAATAAACGCTGCGCAGCAAAATAAGACTGCAATGACAATCGTAAAACTGATCATAAAACTAATGTATCCTTGGGACCAATATGAAATTCCTGCATATATGGGTCTTGTAGTGGAACAAAAAATGCAGATTATATGTCCTTCCTTTCAAATGCTAAATTAAGAGGAATATCGCATTGAATGTGCAGTAGTGAGTAATGTCCGTACTCAGAAAGGACTTTAAAAGGAGCAGGTTCCCAAAATGACTTTTTTGTTGATTATAGATAAAGTACTGTATGCTCTAAGTTAGCAATAAGTCTTACCTTGGCCCAGATGGTTTTCAAGGTAAAAGTAAATGCCGTCTACCTGATTATGTACGGTCTTGTCTTGTATGTCTCGGCAGACGCTGAGGTAGCGTGGTCTGTGGCGTACTCCTGGTTTGGTCCACAGCAAGGTGTCGTAAAGGCTGGCGACTGGACTGTTCGTATCCCAGGACGCCGCGTCTCACGTGATGTGTGACGTACCTCTAGTCCGTGACTGTGTCCAGGTATCGCGATAGCTGTGATCGGAAGTTTCTTCTATGAAAGAATTTTCTTGCTGGAGCGCTCCAATTTTTGAGGAAATAGTCACAGACTTTGTGTCATCTGTAGAAAGGCCTTTAGATGAAATGGGAGCTATCAGCTGGTTACGCCAAACGCGTTTCGGGGACCTCTGAAGAAGGGGAAGATTCTGACTGCACTGGTTGGTAAGATTATTATTTCCGCCAAAATACATACAAAATACTCTGGTAATGATATTATTTGCTGATATTAATAGCCTGTCAGTCAGAAATGCTAAAACCACAGAAGTTTTCAGGTTATATTTCTTATTCCTAATAGATTGAACATATGAACATACATTATTCATATTCATTCACTATCAGCTTGAAGTTTTACACATTAAGATGTTATTGATGAATGTATTATGTATTTTGCTCTGTTAAAAGCATAGTAAACATGTAAAATTCTATATGTAAAATTGCCGGCCGCATGTAAGCGGTGACAGTGGGAACAGACTCCCTCTGTTTTCCCTCAGCACTCCACAAATGGAATTGCAGGGTGCCAATGTGTGTGTATACACATAGGAAATCCACGGCACACCATTGTAATTTCAATAATTAATGTTTTTTTAATTCATAATAGTTCATACATCAGCTTTTTTGTCCCATCCAGAGTAATCATGCAAGCATCATAATTAATAAAGCAGTACACCCAACGTTTTGGTCGTGTCGACCTTTCTCAAGGGATCTGTGAGGAACATATAATAGACAAAAATAAATATTGACGGACGGAACAGTGATGTATCACTAGAGGCTGTAATTAAATTGAACAATAGAGAGAACAGATGATCTCGACATATACCGTATTTATCGGCGTATAACACGCACAGGCGTATAACACGCACCTTCATTTTAAGAGGGAAATTTCAGGAAAAAAAAATAAATTTCAAATAAAGGCTCTGATCTGCCCCCTCTGGTAACGCAAACCCCCCCCTCCCTCCCCAGTATTAATCATTGGTGGCAGTGACCACAGGGTCCCCCTCCTCCCCCCCATCATTGGTGGCAGTTTGCAGTTCCGATCGGAGCCCCAGCAGTGTAATGCTGGGGCTCCGATCGGTTACCATGGCAGCCAGGAGTCACGCTACTGAAGTCCTGGCTGCCATGGTATGTTAGTGAGCAGAGAGCAGCGCATTATACTCACGTGCGCTGTGGCCGCCGGTCGCTCCTTCTCATAGGTCTGTGTGGCGCATTGCTAATGCTGTAAGCATTAGCAATCCGCCGCACAGACAGAAGAAGGAGCGACCGGCGGCCACAGCGCACGTGAGTATAATGCGCTGCTCTCTGCTCACTAACATACCATGGCAGCCAGGACTTCAGTAGCGTGACTCCTGGCTGCCATGGTAACCGATCGGAGCCCCAGCATTACACTGCTGGGGCTCAGATCGGAACTGCAAACTGCCACCAATGATGGGGGGGAGGAGGGGAACCCTGTGGGATATGGCCGGCACATTCATTGGTGGCGCAGTGGCCACAGTCCCTCCCCTCCTCCTCCTACTCTGTCCTCGTTGGTCTTCAGCGGCAGCCGCGCACAGTGGGGAGGGAGGGACTCCCTCCTCCTTCCTCCTCCCTCCTCCTCCCTCCGCTGTGCCGGCCGACTCAGTCCTGCCTCTCTGGCCTCCGGAGGACACGTTTCAGCCCTAATCGGCGTATAACACGCATACATTATTTGCCCCCTATTTTCAGGGGGAAAAAGTGCGTGTTATACGCCGATAAATACGGTAGTACAAATTCTTTGAGAAACTGAGCGGACAAGCAGCAACTGCTCGGTGGTCCAGGACGGAAAAGGGAAAACATGAGTGGAGCAAGAAGTATATAATAGGGGAACTGAGGAGCAACCAACCTGTATAACACGTATGGTAATGGAGTATAAAGTATATCAATGTCTCAATACATACCTACATACACAATTAAATTTTATAGGACTAAATCTCAAACATTAACTATTAATAGCGACTATAGGAGGTATATATGAGTAGTCAGGAACCGTTATGGAGGGCGGGGGCATAGAATGATTAAGAGAAGAGTTAGATAAAGGAAAGACATTGGAAAATAATAGGAGAGATGAGAAGGTGCAAAATATAAGTTGTAAGATAGTCTAAGTAATGGTCTCAAATTGTGTCAGAAAGCGCATCCCGGAGGTCTTACCTGTGACTGTGGGTATGTAGAGTATGCTCTGGAGGTGAGTGTCTATCCTTACAAGCAGCCCTTATATACACTTGTAAAGTGTAGTGTCTCCCGTGTGGTGGCGCCGGCGTCTGACGTCAGTGGATGGCGCGCGCATGAGCAATCGCACAATCGAAAATGTTAGGAAGCAAAGTCTCTGACGTCATGCGTCAGTGTTACAGGAGCGGGCGCATGCGCGTTACATGATCTGAAAGAAGGGAAAGGACCAGGGAGGCGGGGAAGGGGGGAGAAGGGAGGGCAAGGAAGGGATAGGGAGGGGAAAGGGGGGTTTTGGGCGGGGAGGGTATAATTCTCACCCATAACTAGATCATATGGACCAGGAAGGCTAGCAAATCTGAAAAAAGAAAGGGGTAATGTATCAGACATATTATGAAAATATTATGACATCAATAATTATTGTAACAAGCATAATAGAATTAGTCTCTAGATGTGTTAACCTTCAGAAATTATAATAAAAGTCGCATTCCCTATTAAGTCCTTCCGGTGATAACGTATCCAGGCGTTGTATCCAATAGGACTCCCGTTGTTTAAGTAACAGTGTCCGGTTACCTCCCCTCCAGGGGATCGGGACCTGTTCCAGGACTTGAAACCGCAAAGAAGAAATTTGATGATTATATCTCTTAAAGTGAGCCGGGATTGGGAGCAAGAGTTGATCTGTTCTGATGGTGGATTTGTGTTTAGAGATCCTATCCCTAATATGTTGAGTGGTCTCACCAATATAAATCAGTCAGCAGGGGCATTTTATAAGATAAACTACATAGGTGGAATTGCATGTGAAGTATCCTTTGATAGAGTATTTCTTACCTGACTGGGGATGTGTGATAGTGTCTCCCTTAATGACACTAGAGCACTGTGCGCAATGTAGACAAGGAAATGTTCCAAATTTGGGGGGGCCTAAGAATCTCTGACGTGGTATTTTGGACCTATGTCTGCACGAACGAGTTGGTCTTTGATATTTTTTGATCGTCTGTAGCACATTAGTGGTGGGTTCTGAAATTCCTCTATTTCAGGAAATGCTCTTGAAAGTATATGCCATTGTTTTCTAATGGTATGCTGTAGTTTCGGGACCAGGGGGTGATAGGTTAGAATACATGGTATTCTTTTCTGTCTGTTTTGTCAGAGTCCCTGCCACGCCAGGGAACTCCTTGGAGCTGGCTTTGGTGTGCTCGGTCCCTTGCTGTGTTTCGTCATCATCCGAGACGTTCTGCGATGGTCCTCCCATGTACTCATCTTGAAAGATAAGTGGTTGGGCATCTTACACTACCGGGGCAGGGCTAGGTGGATGTCCCTGGGACACCCTGCTAATAGTCATCAAAAAGTAGAAGAGACTGCTGCATGACTTGGGGCTCAGACTGCTTGGCTAATTTGCAAGAGAGTGAGGTGAAAGACTGATGGACATCGGCTGCAGGTGCCAACTGTCATCTTTCAGCAGGAGACTGGGTGGGAGAAGATGTGAAGGAACTGGATCCACTGTCAGCAACCCAATCTTCTATCACATTTACTTGTTCAGGCCTCATAATTTGTAGTGCATCATTAGGCCCGACCAAATACTGCTGCAGATTTTGTCGCCTACTCGCAACCTGAGGAAGGGGTTTCACTTGTGCATGTAGCTGGCACAGATCAACCTCGTCCTCTCCCTGCAACAGGAGCTCCACCAACAGCACCACGACCTGGGCCACGTCCCTGTTTTGACGCTCTCCTCATAGCTTTGGAATTTAGGATCTTGCCCTAAATGGGTGTTTAATTAATAGCTGTATTTCAAATGCCTGATTCAAACCCCTGTATGTAGAGGGGGTATCTCACAGGGCCTGAACCACTCTAGGCCTGAAGTAAATATATATTTGCCCAAAATGCAGTATTTCAAATGCCTGATTCAACCCCCTGTATGTAGAGGGGGTATCTCTGAGGGCCTGAACCACTGAAGGACCTGAAGTAAATATATCTTTGCACAAAATGGCTGTATTTCAAATGCCTGATTCAAACCCCTGTATGTAGAGGGGGTATGTCACAGGGCTTGAACCACTGTAGGCCTAAAGTAAATATTTCTTTGCGCAAAATGGCTGTCTTTTAAATGTCTGTATTTCAAATGCCTGATTCAAACCCCTGTATGTAGAGGGGGAATATCTCACAGGGCCTAAACCACTGTAGGCATATAGTAAATATTTATTTGCCCAAAATGGCTGTATTTCAAATGGCTGTACTTCATATGCCTGATTCAAACCTCTGTATGTAGAGGGTGTATCTCACAGGGCCTGAACCACTATAGGCCTGAAGTAAATATATCTTTGCACAAAATGGCTGTAATTCAAATGGCTGTATTTCATATCCCTGAATCAAACCCCTCTATGTAGAGGGAGTATCACACATGGTCTGAACCACTGTAGGCCTGAAGTAAATATATCTTTGCACAAAATAGCTGTATTTCAAATGGTTGTATTTCAAATCCCTGAATCAAACCCCTGTATGTAGAGGGAGTATCTCACACGGCCTGAACCACTGTAGGCCTGAAGCAAATATATCTTTGCACAAAATGGCTGTATTTCAAATCCCTGAATCAAACCCCTGTATGTAGAGAAAGTATATTACACGGTCTGAACCACTATAGGCCTGAATTCTATATTTCTTTGCCCAAAATGGCTGTATTTCAAATCCCTGAATCATACCCCTGTATGTAGAGAGAGTATCTTACATGGTCTGAACCAGTGTAGACCTGAATTCAATATTGTTGCACCAAATGGCAGTATTTAAAATCTCTGAATGTAACCCAAATGTATAAAGGGTGTATCTCACAATGACATCTGCATCAAAGGCTGGCAACTAAATTTTTTGTGCACAAACAAGTGTTTAACAACTGAATTTGACAGCAGTATATAACCTGTCATTTCACACGTGCTGATGCTGCAAGGCCTGAAAATAGTGTTTTTTTGTCAATTAAGTGTGTTTTCTACCTTAAATTGCACTCTGACTAAAACAGAATTTGTTGATTGCCAAAAAAGTATTTTTTTGGTAACAGAATATAAAAGCTCTATATAAATTAAACTTGAAGTTAACACTTGCAGATCTGGAAAATACATTTTTTTTGAAAAAACAATAGTGTGTTTTTAAAACCCCAGAAAATGGGTGTATTTCTACCTTAAATTACACACTGACTAATACAGATGTTGTAGTTTGCCCCAAAAAATTGTGATTTGCAATGTCTTAAAAGCTCAGATGCAGTGCTGGTGAACTGAGCTTGCATAAAATGGCCGCCGCCACCCACCTAACAGAATTTTAAAAGTTTATATTTTTTTTGGTCATTGGCCTTAGGGCAGGGTAAAATGATTGTGTCCTGCACCCACGCAACTATTTCTAGGTAGATCGCTGAGTTAGATTCTCTCCTATTCTCTCCCTGAAATCACAAGTCCAGCAGCATCCTCTCCCTACACTTGCAACAGCAGAGTGACGTGCAGCGCTATGTGACTCAAGCTAATATAGAGCCTGGGTCACATGCTGCTCTGGCCAATCACAGCCATGCCATTAGTAGGCATGGCTGTGAAGGCCTCTTATGGCAAGTAGTATGACGCTTGTTGATTGGCTGCTGTGCAGCCTTTCAAAAAGTGCCAAGAAAGCACTGAACACCGAAACCGAACCCAAACTTTTATGGATATGTTCGGGTTCAGGTCCGGGGGTAAAAAAACTAAAGTTCAATACGAACCCGAACTTTACAGTTCGGGTTCGCTCAACGCTAATAATAACAATATGTTAGTAAGTGGCTTGCATTAAGTTTGTTTACATGATAAATGCCATCTACTGAAGAGATACAACCCCTTTAATGTGTGTTGAAATGTATTATTATTATAATTTTTTTCAGCAATTTTGCCAAGATACTAGTTGTGGTTGGCATCAGATGTGTATTGATTCCTATTCATTTTTCTATTCAGGTCCGCTTCTTTTGAACTCCTTTTGGAGATTTAACTGCACAGGTGTGGGTAATGCATGCTGTATTCACAGATCATAGAAACCTAGCCTACAGATGCATTAATCTAGTGTGTAATGGAGAATACAACTACAGCTTTTTAGGTTTGAAATTATGTTGTGTGCCAATGTGAATAGTGATGGGTGTAGTAAAGTCCTGGGGAAGCATGAACAAGGGATGCTGTTTCCAGGAGTGTGTCACCAAGTGTGTCAGCCTTGGTGGAGTAAAGGCCCTTGATATAAGTGGCCACTAAGCTAGTTGGTGGACACCAAGCTACTTAGCTTAGCTGGCTCCTTTTAGTCCAGGGCAGGCTTTTACTGGGAACAGGCAATGTGTTGGGTAGGTGCCTGTTCCCCATGCTCTAGTCCGGGATTTTGGAATATGCCCATTTCCAGGGATGGTATTTAATCCTGTTGCTGGACTTGGGTGTGGCTCCCAGTCTGGGGAAGGAGACAGAGGTTGTGTGAAACCCAGTTTAGGCTCTATGAGTGTGGTCTCAGATGGACAAGGCTAAAAGACCATGAAGCTGGGAGATAGTCTGGACAACGTGCTACAGCCTGGAGGCTGGTGGACTACTGGCTGAGAAAGCCGCACCAGAGACAGTGTGTGAACTGTGCTCTGTATAGGTGAGTCAGGGATTTTTGTTATATGTTTAGGTCCTGCCCAGATGGCACATCCTGCACAAGGCATATCCACAGATAAAGGAATTCAGCCAACCAATCTTACCCTGCAATAGTGCCCATTTGGACTTATATATGTAGGGGAGACCACCCAAAAGATATGCAACAGAGTATGCCAGCACAAATCCACTATCAGGATAAATAATCTACTTTTACCAGTCCCGGCTCACTTCCATAACACTATTTATCAGTTTAGATTCCAGGTCATAGAACATGTTCCTCCACTCAGACGAAGAGGCAACAGTGCTAAACATCTAAGAATCAGGGAGGCATACTGGATCCACAGGCTACAAAGTCTTTCACCAAAAGGCCTAAATAGAGAATATGAAATTCAGAGTTTTCTGTGATAAAAAAAATCTTTTTCTTTTTCTTTTTTCTGTACTTAAGTGTGGACTTCTCTTCGTGTACAACAACAACTAACACATGCATTCTCTAATTTCGTTTACAGGCCCATGAAACTGTGCTGAGTTTGCCCTATGCCGCATAGCTGTATTCAGGGTTGTGTTGGTGGGAGGAAGCTGATGCTGTGGACGAGAAGGGGAGGGATGCTGGCTAGCGTGCGCCGAGGAGAAAAACACAGCCTGGCTCACTGCCATGCTGGGTGGAAAAACATGGCAGTTCCTCCATTCAGGCTGATGTTGGCTCCATGAAACATGGAGCAGGCTCAGCATGTTGAACCCACTAAACCACCAATGATACATCGGTACCATGGTGGGGTAAGAGGGGTTATTTATCTTATTGCTTTATCTTATTGCTTATTTATCTTAAATGCTTATGGGGTCATTTATTGTTGCTTAGGTTTCAAAAGAGTCTTCTAGGAAGACCTTCAGAGTAAAAGGAAAGGGGATGTGGTGTGTTTAAGAAGAAACTTCCTTCTGCCTGGGCAAAACCCCTATGTCAGGGGTGTATCAGCAAATTAATGGAGGAGGAAGCTACGTCTTTTATAGGCAGCATTAAACACATGATATGTGAAGAGGTCAGAGAGTCAGTTAGTGGTTTGATAAAGCACCACCCCAGTACTTTTGCTGCTACTGCTAAAGACTCCCCCTCCAGTGACAGTGATATACTTTCTGGTCTGGAAGAAGGAGTGTGGGGGTTATCAGACGAGTCTTCCGAGGACAAGGTGGCAGGGAGACCACTATTTCATGTGGAGAACACTAACTCCCTAGTAAAGGTGGTTAGGGATACTATTGGGTTGGATGATCAGAGGCCACAGCATTCAGTCCAGGACTCTATGTTTAAAGGTTTAGCTCCCAAGAAGAGAAAGGTGTTTGATTTGCATAAGAACATTCAGAAAGTGATTGCCAAAGAATGGAAAAGACCAGATAGGAAGTTTTTTGTCCCTTCTTCAGTGAAGCGCAAGTATCCATTTGATGAAGAACTGCTCCCTGGCATAGGGCCCCAAAACATGATGCCCCGGTAGGTCAGCTGTCCAAGAAAACTGAACTCCCCTTTGAGAACATGTGCTCACTCAAGGATCCAATGGACAGGAGGGCAGAGGTTTATTTAAAGAAAAATTGGGAAGCCTCTGCAGCGACTTTTAAAGCTGCTATTGCCGCTACGTCTGTTGCAGGTCCCTGAAAGTGTGGATGGGGGAGTTAGAGGCTCACATTAAAGGGGATACCTCTAGGGAGCAGTTACTTACTTTCTTCCTTCCCTAATATAAACAATGCCTTGGATTTCTTAGCTGATGCTTCTGTGGATACCTTAAGATTTTCCTCTAGTGCTTTCGCCTTATCCAACTCTGCCCGGCGGGCTATTTAGTTGAAATTTTTTTAGCTGGAATGGGGATCCTAGTTCCAAGGCAAAACTTTGTGCTATTCCGTGTCAAGGAGAGTTTTTGTTCGGGTCTGTCCTTGACAATTTACTAGAAAAGGCCTCAGACAAGAAGAAGGGCTTTCCCTCTGTTAGTCAGACACGCAGAAAGTCTTTCCGTCCCAGATTTAATAATGGGGGCTTTAAGGGGAAAGAAAGAGCAAAACAATTTCAGGTCTGGGTAAGAAGAGTAAGGGATTTCTTTCTTCCAGGTCAGATGCCACAAAAAAGCAGTCTCAATGACGCCAGAGCACCTGTCAGGGGTAGTCTGTCTCTTTTTTCAGCTCAGTGGCAGCAGATCTCCAACAGCCCTTGGATACATTCTGTGATAGGGAAGGACCTAAAACTAAATTTTTTGAGTTTCCTAGTATGAAGATTTGTAATTACAGATTACCTTTTAGATCCCGCAAATCAATCTGCCATCCTCTGAGGTTATTTCCTTGATAGAAAAAAGGGTGCTAGTAAGAGTCCCAGAGCAGGAATTGACAGAGTGGTTTTATTCAACTTTTTCTGGTCAACAAGCCAAATGGTTTGTTTCGGACTATAATAAACTTGAAGTGTTTGAACCAATTTCTGCAGTACGAGAGATTTTGTATGTCCATCAAGTCAGCAGTGAACAATCTCTTCCCGGATTGCTTTATGGCCACAGTAGACCTGAGGAATGCGCACTATCATGTCCCATTCATCCCAACCACCAGAGGTTTTTGAGGGTAGCAGTTCAGTTAGAAAAAGAGATTCTGCATCTTCAATTCTGGGTGTTATCCTTCGACCTCGCTCAAGCTCTGAGTGTTTTCACAAAGATTGTTTTGGAAATGATGGTCCACAACAGGGAGAATGAGATCATCGTTATACCATACCTAGACGATTTTCTGCTGGTGGCCCGGTCAGGTCAGATTCTTTAGGGTCAGATTGCCTGGTTGAGGGTAATTCTAGAGAAGCTAGGATAGGAGATAAACCTAGAAAAATCCAGTTTATGTTCAGGCCAGAGATGCAAGTTCCTAGGAATGATTTTGGACTCCAGTTCCGAGAAGTGCCTGCTACTCCTGCAAAAAGCTTTACTAATCAGATGAAAAGTTTAGCTTCCTCACTCGTCTCCATCAGTCACCATAAGAGAGGTAATGTCTGTACTAGGTTTCATGACAGACACTGTTCCAGAGGTGGAATGGGCCCAGTACCATTCAAGGCTTCTTCAGCTTCAGATCCTGCGGGATTGGGACGGAATTCTCTCTTCTCTGCACACAGAGATATCTCTATCCTCCCAGATCCTAGATTCCTTGGTGTGATGGATGAATCTAAAAAACCTAGAAATAGGAGTTCCTTGGACCAGGGAGGTGGTTCTCCCCTTAACCACAGATGCGTGCCCATCCGGTTGGGGAGCCCATGTGGGGTCCCTGCTATTGCAGGATAATTGGGACAACAAATCTCCGTCCCATTTACACAATTTTAGGGAATTGGATGCAATCAGGATAGCCTTAGTACAGAGTCTCACGGTCATCAGAATCAGAAACGTAAGGGTCTATTCGGACAACACGACAGTAGTGGCCTATATCAACCAGCAGGGAGGTACAAGGGCTCAGGGCTTCATGTCTCTCACTCATCAGATTTTCAGTCTAGCAGAAGCTACTCTAGTATCTCTTTCTTCAGTACATCTAAGGGGTTCAGACAATGCAAAAGCGGACTTCCTCAGTTGTCAACAAATATACCAGGGAGAGTGGTCCCTAGATCAGGGAATTTTCTATCAAGTGACAGCATTGTGGGTTACTCCGAAGATAGATCTCTTTGCCACCAGGGTAAACAGGAAGGTAGAGGTCTTTTTTCCCCCTTTCTCTGGAGGAGCATCCGAGATCAGTAGTGTTGGGTGCAAATATTTGAATTGCAAATATCGGCACTTCAAGAATTCACAAATATTTAGAATATAATTATATATATTCGTAATTTTAAATATTCTAGATTTTTTTTTATATTAGTGCTATATTGGGCCAATGAGAAGGCTGCAATGTCTTTGTCTGAGCTTAGCAACATCTCTAGCAACCAATAGGAAAGTTGCCTACCTCTTACTATATAAGAACCTCCCCAGCAGCCATTTTCTACAGTTCTTTAAAGTTATGAGAGAGACCTCAGTGTCATTGCTGTGCTCTGTGCTTTGGATAGTTGGATAGCTAATATATATATATATATATATATATATATATATATATATATATATATATTACAGATAGTTAGTGGGTTATATCCTGATATAGTGTAGCTGTTGCAGTGCAGGGTGTTAGGTAGTGTGATAGGTTCTGCTGCCCATACATACATGCAGACCTGCTAAAATGTGAAGTTTCACGTATTGCACCAAAATAGCTTAATCTTTAGTGCCGATTAGCGCAATCGCGAATATATTGGAGCACTCTAACAGCATTTTTAATGTGCTGCTGTGCCAACCATTTTCTCCAGTCTCAAGAAACTTCTAGCAGCTTGGAAAATGTAGCAAAAGTGACCCACGCCTGTATTTTGAGTGCATTATGCGAATATTACTTTGCTGATTTTTCGCAATCAAGAAATAATCTCAAATTTGAAAATTCACTAATATTTGCCCAAATATTTGTGAAATATAGTGAATTTGAATATAGCCCCTTCCGCTCATCACTAGAGATCAGTGGATGCACTGACTCAGTCTTGGAGACAGGGCCGTCTGTATGCCTTTCTCCCACTAAAATTGCTACCAAGAGTCCTCAAAAAAATCAGAGAGGAGGAGGAGGCCACGGTAATAGTTATAGCTCCCTTTTGGCCTAGAAGGGTGTGGTTTTACTTGCTCTGCAAGATGTCGATAGCAACACCATGGGTACTTCCAGAATCTCAGGAGCTTCTGTCCCAGGGTCCAGTTTTTCCCATAGGTAAACAATCTGCCCCTGACTGCCTGGTTATTGTGAGGGAGATTTTAAAGAAAGAGGTCTCTCCGAGGATATGGTAAACACTCTGTTGGCTAGTAGGAAAAATGTCACTTCTGAGATCTACCTTAGAGTTTGGAGGACCTTTTTCAGATTCGCCCAAAAAACTGTGGGTGTGCTAGAATCTCTTGACATCCCGCTTGTATTAGAATTCCTACAGGAAGGTTGGAACAAAAACCTTAGGCCCAGCACTTTGAAGGTCCAGATTTCTGCCTTAAGCGCCTTATTTGAGTTTAAGTTAGCTGAACATCCTTGGATTAGGAGTCTTATAATTGCAGTTATCCCTGTCTGTAAAAATAGAATTCCCTCTTGGGATTCAAATTTGGTCCTCTCTAGAGTTGAGCGAACACCTGGATGTTCGGGTTCGAGAAGTTCGGCCGAACATCCCGGAAATGTTCGGGTTCGGGATCCGAACCCGATCCGAACTTCGTCCCGAACCCGAACCCCATTGAAGTCAATGGGGACCCGAACTTTTCGGCACTAAAAAGGCTGTAAAACAGCCCAGGAAAGAGCTAGAGGGCTGCAAAAGGCAGCAACATGTAGGTAAATCCCCTGCAAACAAATGTGGATAGGGAAATGAATTAAATTAAAAATTAAATAAATAAAAATTAACCAAAATCAATTGGAGAGAGGTTCCATAGCAGAGAATCTGGCTTCCCGTCACCCACCACTGGAACAGTCCATTCTCAGATATTTAGGCCCCGGCACCCAGGCAGAGGAGAGAGGTCCCGTAACAGAGAATCTGTCTTCATGTCAGCAGAGAATTAGTCTGCATGTCATAGCAGAGAATGAGGCTTCACGTCAGCCACCACTGCAACAGTCCATTGGCATATATTTAGGCCCAGCACCCAGGCAGAGGAGGGAGGTCCCGTAACAGAGAATCTGTCTTCATGTCAGCAGAGAATTAGTCTGCATGTCATAGCAGAGAATGAGGCTTCACGTCAGCCACCACTGCAACAGTCCATTGGCATATATTTAGGCCCAGCACACACACAGGCAGAGGAGAGAGGTCCCGTAACAGAGAATCTGGCTTCATGTCAGCAGAGAATCAGTCTGCATGTCATAGCAGAGAATGAGGCTTCACGTCAGCCACCACTGCAACAGTCCATTGGCATATATTTAGGCCCAGCACACACACAGGCAGAGGAGAGAGGTCCCGTAACAGAGGATCTGGCTTCATGTCAGCAGAGAATCAGTCTGCATGTCATAGCAGAGAATCAGGCTTCACGTCAGCCACCACTGCAACAGTCCATTGTCATAAATTTAGGCCCAGCACCCAGGCAGAGGAGAGAGGTCCCGTAACAGACAATCTGGCTTCATGTCAGCAGAGAATTAGTCTGCATGTCATAGCAGAGAATGAGGCTTCACGTCAGCCACCACTGCAACAGTCCATTGGCATATATTTAGGCCTAGCACACAGGCAGAGGAGAGAGGTCCCGTAACAGACAATCTGGCTTCATGTCAGCAGAGAATCAGTCTGCATGTCATAGCAGAGAATGAGGCTTCACGTCACCCACCACTGCAACAGTCCATTGGCATATATTTAGGCCTAGCACACAGGCAGAGCAGAGAGGTCCCGTAACAGACAATCTGGCTTCATGACAGCAGAGAATCAGTCTGCATGTCATAGCAGAGAATGAGGCTTCACGTCACCCACCACTGCAACAGTCCATTGGCATATATTTAGGCCTAGCACACAGGCAGAGCAGAGAGGTCCCGTAACAGACAATCTGGCTTCATGTCAGCAGAGAATCAGTCTGCATGTCATAGCAGAGAATGAGGCTTCACGTCAGCCACCACTGCAACAGTCCATTGTCATAAATTTAGGCCCAGCACCCAGGCAGAGGAGGGAGGTCCCGTAACAGACAATCTGGCTTCATGTCAGCAGAGAATTAGTCTGCATGTCATAGCAGAGAATCAGGCTTCATGTCAGCCACCACTGCAACAGTCCATTGGCATATATTTAGGCCTAGCACACAGGCAGAGGAGAGGTTCATTCAACTTTGGGTAGCATCGCAATATAATGGTAAAATGAAAATAAAAATAGGATTGAATGAGGAAGTGCCCTGGAGTCCAATAATATATGGTTATGGGGAGGTAGTTAATGTCTAATCTGGACAAGGGACGGACAGGTCCTGTGGGATCCATGCCTGGTTCATTTTTATGAACGTCAGCTTGTCCACATTGGCTGTAGACAGGCGGCTGCGTTTGTCTGTAATGACGCCCCCTGCCGTGCTGAATACACGTTCAGACAAAACGCTGGCTGCCGGGCAGGCCAGCACCTCCAAGGCATAAAAGGCTAGCTCTGGCCACGTGGACAATTTAGAGACCCAGAAGTTGAATGGGGCCGAACCATCAGTCAGTACGTGGAGGGGTGTGCACACGTACTGTTCCACCATGTTAGTGAAATGTTGCCTCCTGCTAACACGTTGCGTATCAGGTGGTGGTGCAGTTAGCTGTGGCGTGTTGACAAAAGTTTTCCACATCTCTGCCATGCTAACCCTGCCCTCAGAGGAGCTGGCCGTGACACAGCTGCCTTGGCGACCTCTTGCTCCTCCTCTGCCTTGGCCTTGGGCTTCCACTTGTTCCCCTGTGACATTTGGGAATGCTCTCAGTAGCGCGTCTACCAACGTGCGCTTGTACTCGCGCATCTTCCTATCACGCTCCAGTGCAGGAAGTAAGGTGGGCACATTGTCTTTGTAGCGTGGATCCAGCAGGGTGGCAACCCAGTAGTCCGCACAGGTTAAAATGTGGGCAACTCTGCTGTCGTTGCGCAGGCACTGCAGCATGTAGTCGCTCATGTGTGCCAGGCTGCCCAGGGATAAGGACAAGCTGTCCTCTGTGGGAGGCGTATCGTCATCGTCCTGCCTTTCCCCCCAGCCACGCACCAGTGATGGACCCGAGCTGCGTTGGGTGCCACCCCGCTGTGACCATGCTTCATCCTCATCCTCCTCCACCTCCTCCTCATCCTCGTCCTCCTCGTCCTCCAGTAGTGGGCCCTGGCTGGCCACATTTGTACCTGGCCTCTGCTGTTGCCAAAAACCTCCCTCTGAGTCACTTCGAAGAGACTGGCCTGAAAGTGCTAAAAATGACCCCTCTTCCTCCTCCTCCTCCTCCTCCTCCTGGGCCACCTCCTCTTCCATCATCGCCCTAAGTGTTTTCTCAAGGAGACATAGAAGTGGTATTGTAACGCTGATAACGGTGTCATCGCCACTGGCCATGTTGGTGGAGTACTCGAAACAGCGCAACAGGGCACACAGGTCTCGCATGGAGGCCCAGTCATTGGTGGTGAAGTGGTGCTGTTCTGTAGTGCGACTGACCCGTGCGTGCTGCAGCTGAAACTCCACTATGGCCTGCTGCTGCTCGCACAGTCTGTCCAGCATGTGCAAGGTGGAGTTCCACCTGGTGGGCACGTCGCATATGAGGCGGTGAGCGGGAAGGCCGAAGTTACGCTGTAGCGCAGACAGGCGAGCAGCAGCAGGATGTGAACGCCGGAAGCGCGAACAGACGGCCCGCACTTTATGCAGCAGCTCTGACATGTCGGGGTAGTTGTGAATGAACTTCTGCACCACCAAATTCAGCACATGCGCCAAGCAAGGGATGTGCGTCAAATTGGCTAGTCCCAGAGCTGCAACGAGATTTCGCCCATTATCACACACCACCAGGCCGGGCTTGAGGCTCACCGGCAGCAACCACTCGTCGGTCTGTTGTTCTATACCCCGCCACAACTCCTGTGCGGTGTGGGGCCTGTCCCCCAAACATATGAGTTTCAGAATGGCCTGCTGACGTTTACCCCGGGCTGTGCTGAAGTTGGTGGTGAAGGTGTGTGGCTGACTGGATGAGCAGGTGGAAGAAGAGGAGGAGGAAGCCGAGAAGGAGGAGGTGGCAACAGGAGGCAAAGAATGTTGCCCTGCGATCCTTGGCGGCGGAAGGACGTGCGCCAAACAGCTCTCCGCCTGGGGCCCAGCTGCCACTACATTTACCCAGTGTGCAGTTAGGGAGATATAGCGTCCCTGGCCGTGCTTACTGGTCCACGTATCTGTGGTTAGGTGGACCTTGCCACAGATGGCGTTGCGCAGTGCACACTTGATTTTATCGGA
Source organism: Bufo gargarizans (assembly GCF_014858855.1). Taxonomy (NCBI): domain Eukaryota; kingdom Metazoa; phylum Chordata; class Amphibia; order Anura; family Bufonidae; genus Bufo; species Bufo gargarizans. Next base: position 400,509,736 of record NC_058081.1, read on the forward strand.
TACTTGGTTGTGCAGGGAAGGCACGGCTCTCTTGGAGAAGTAGTGCCGGCTGGGAACAACATACTGTGGGACAGCAAGCGACATGAGCTGTTTGAAGCTGTCTGTGTCCACCAGCCTAAATGACAGCATTTCATAGGCCAGTAGTTTAGAAATGCTGGCATTCAGGGCCAGGGATCGAGGGTGGCTAGGTGGGAATTTACGCTTTCTATCAAATGTTTGTGAGATGGAGAGCTGAACGCTGGCGTGTGACATGGTTGAGACGCTTGGTGACGGAGGTGGTGGTGGTGGTGTTGGTGGTACATCCCCTGTTTGCTGGGCGGCAGGTGCCAACGTTCCTCCAGAGGCGGAGGAAGAGGCCGAGGCGGCAGCAGCAGAATAGGCCGAGGCGGCAGCAGCAGAAGAGGTAGCAGGGGGAGCCTGAGTGACTTCCTTGGTTTTAAGGTGTTTACTCCACTGCAGTTCATGCTTTGCATGCAGGTGCCTGGTCATGCAGGTTGTGCTCAGGTTCAGAACGTTAATGCCTCGCTTCAGGCTCTGATGGCACAGCGTGCAAACCACTCGGGTCTTGTCGTCAGCACATTGTTTGAAGAAGTGCCATGCCAGGGAACTCCTTGAAGCTGCCTTTGGGGTGCTCGGTCCCAGATGGCGGCGGTCAGTAGCAGGCGGAGTCTCTTGGCGGCGGGTGTTCTGCTTTTGCCCACTGCTCCCTCTTTTGCTACGCTGTTGGCTCGGTCTCACCACTGCCTCTTCCTCCGAACTGTGAAAGTCAGTGGCACGACCTTCATTCCATGTGGGGTCTAGGACCTCATCGTCCCCTGCATCGTCTTCCACCCAGTCTTGATCCCTGACCTCCTGTTCAGTCTGCACACTGCAGAAAGACGCAGCAGTTGGCACCTGTGTTTCGTCATCATCAGAGACATGCTGAGGTGGTATTCCCATGTCCTCATCATCAGGAAACATAAGTGGTTGTGCGTCAGTGCATTCTATGTCTTTCACCGCTGGGGAAGGGCTAGGTGGATGCCCTTGGGAAACCCTGCCAGCGGAGTCTTCAAACAGCATAAGAGACTGCTGCATAACTTGAGGCTGAGACAGTTTCCCTGGTATGCATGGGGGTGATGTGACAGACTGATGGGGTTGGTTTTCAGGCGCCATCTGTGCGCTTTCTGCAGAAGACTGGGTGGGAGATAATGTGAACGTGCTGGATCCACTGTCGGCCACCCAATTGACTAATGCCTGTACCTGCTCAGGCCTTACCATCCTTAGAACGGCATTGGGCCCCACCATATATCGCTGTAAATTCTGGCGGCTACTGGGACCTGAGGTAGTTGGTACACTAGGACGTGTGGATGTGGCAGAACGGCCACGTCCTCTCCCAGCACCAGAGGGTCCACTAACACCACCACGACCATGTCCACGTCCGCGTCCCTTACTAGATGTTTTTCTCATTGTTATGGTTCACCACAACAACAAATATATTATTTGGCCCAATGTATTGTATTCAAATTCAGCGGGATATAAATTTGAGGCCTAGTATTTAGGCGCTGGGTGACCGGTATGGATTTAGTGACAGAATTAGACTTGGAAATGCACAGAAGCGTGTGTGTGAAGTTATTCTGAATGACCCTATGTGCACCTTCAATATGATCTACCCTTTTAGGGATAGATTTCAAATAGCTCTGATATAGCAGAAACGACTAAATTATGAAATTGCTAAATTGGGAATTGTATTTCAACCCAGAACAAAAAATGTGCTTTGACGGACACTAAATAACTTTCCCAGCCACAACAGGACAGCGGTAATGAGAGATTTAGCGGGATATAAATTTGAGGCCTAGTATTTAGGCGCTGGGTGACAGGTATGGGTTTAGTGACAGAATTAGATTTGGAAATGCACAGTAGCGGGTGTGTGAAGTTATTCTGAATGACCCTATGTGCACCTTGAATATTATATACCCTTTTAGGGATAGATTTCAAAAAGCTCTGATATAGCAGAAACCACTAAATTATGAAATTGCTAAATTGGGAATTGTATTTCAACCCAGAACAAGAAATGTGCTTGAACGGACACTAAATAACTCGCCCAGCTACAGCACTAGGGACAGATTTAGCTGGATATAAATTTGAGGCCTAGTATTTAGGCGCTGGGTGACCGGTATGGATTTAGTGACAGAATTAGACTTGGAAATGCACAGAAGCGTGTGTGTGAAGTTATTCTGAATGACCCTATGTGCACCTTGAATATTATATACCCTTTTAGGGATAGATTTCAAATAGCTCTGATATAGCAGAAACCACTAAATTATGAAATTGCTAAATTGGGAATTGTATTTCAACCCAGAACAAAAAATGTGCTTTGACGGACACTAAATAACTTTCCCAGCCACAACAGGACAGCGTTAACGAGAGATTTAGCAGGATATAAATTTGAGGCCTAGTATTTAGGCGCTGGGTGACAGGTATGGGTTTAGTGACAGAATTAGACTTGGAAATACACAGTAGCGGGTGTGTGTGAAGTTATTCTGAATGACCCAATGTGCACCTTGAATATTATATACCCTTTTAGGGATAGATTTCAAATAGCTCTGATATAGCAGAAACCACTAAATTATGAAATTGTTAAATTGGGAATTGTATTTAAACCCAGAACAAAAAATGTGCTTTGACGGACACTAAATAACTTTCCCAGCCACAACAGGACAGCGTTAACGAGAGATTTAGCAGGATATAAATTTGAGGCCTAGTATTTAGGCGCTGGGTGACAGGTATGGGTTTAGTGACAGAATTAGACTTAGAAATACACAGTAGCGGGTGTGTGTGAAGTTATTCTGAATGACCCAATGTGCACCTTGAATATTATATACCCTTTTAGGGATAGATTTCAAATAGCTCTGATATAGCAGAAACCACTAAATTATGAAATTGCTAAATTGGGAATTGTATTTCAACCCAGAACAAGAAATGTGCTTGAACGGACACTAAATAACTCGCCCAGCTACAGCACTAAGGACAGATTTAGCGGGATATAAATTTGAGGCCTAGTATTTAGGCGCTGGGTGACAGGTATGGGTTTAGTGCCAGAATTAGACTTGGAAATACACAGTAGCGGGTGTGTGTGAAGTTATTCTGAATGACCCAATGTGCACCTTGAATATTATATACCCTTTTAGGGATAGATTTCAAATAGCTCTGATATAGCAGAAACCACTAAATTATGAAATTGCTAAATTGGGAATTGTATTTCAACCCAGAACAAGAAATGTGCTTGAACGGACACTAAATAACTCGCCCAGCTACAGCACTAAGGACAGATTTAGCGGGATATAAATTTGAGGCCTAGTATTTAGGCGCTGGGTGACAGGTATGGGTTTAGTGCCAGAATTAGACTTGGAAATACACAGTAGCGGGTGTGTGTGAAGTTATTCTGAATGACCCAATGTGCACCTTGAATATTATATACCCTTTTAGGGATAGATTTCAAATAGCTCTGATATAGCAGAAACCACTAAATTATGAAATTGCTAAATTGGGAATTGTATTTCAACCCAGAACAAGAAATGTGCTTGAACGGACACTAAATAACTCGCCCAGCTACAGCACTAAGGACAGATTTAGCGGGATATAAATTTGAGGCCTAGTATTTAGGCGCTGGGTGACAGGTATGGGTTTAGTGCCAGAATTAGACTTGGAAATACACAGTAGCGGGTGTGTGTGAAGTTATTCTGAATGACCCAATGTGCACCTTGAATATTATATACCCTTTTAGGGATAGATTTCAAATAGCTCTGATATAGCAGAAACCACTAAATTATGAAATTGCTAAATTGGGAATTGTATTTCAACCCAGAACAAGAAATGTGCTTGAACGGACACTAAATAACTCGCCCAGCTACAGCACTAGGGACAGATTTAGCTGGATATAAATTTGAGGCCTAGTATTTAGGCGCTGCGTGACAGGTATGGGTTTAGTGACAGAATTAGACTTGGAAATACACAGTAGCGGGTGTGTGTGAAGTTATTCTGAATGACCCAATGTGCACCTTGAATATTATATACCCTTTTAGGGATAGATTTCAAATAGCTCTGATATAGCAGAAACCACTAAATTATGAAATTGCTAAATTGGGAATTGTATTTCAACCCAGAACAAGAAATGTGCTTGAACGGACACTAAATAACTCGCCCAGCTACAGCACTAGGGACAGATTTAGCGGGATATAAATTTGAGGCCTAGTATTTAGGCGCTGGGTGACCGGTATGGATTTAGTGACAGAATTAGACTGGGATATGGCCAAAAAATAAACAGACTATTGCTGGTTAAATGCACTTGGTGTGACAGCTTCACCCTGATGTAGGCTTTAGCCAAAAAACAACCACACCATTGAGGGTTAAATGCACTTGGTGACAGGCGCAGCTTGCCCCTGATTTAGTATATGGCCAAAAAATGAACAGACTATTGCTGGTTAAATGCACTTGGTGTGACAGCTTCACCCTGATGTAGGCTTTAGCCAAAAAACAACCACACCATTGAGGGTTAAATGCACTTGGTGACAGGCGCAGCTTGCCCCTGATTTTGTATATGGCCAAAAAATGAACAGACTATTGCTGGTTAAATGCACTTGGTGTGACAGCTTCACCCTGATGTAGGCTTTAGCCAAAAAACAACCACACCATTGAGGGTTAAATGCACTTGGTGACAGGCGCAGCTTGCCCCTGATTTTGTATATGGCCAAAAAATGAACAGACTATTGCTGGTTAAATGCACTTGGTGTGACAGCTTCACCCTGATGTAGGCTTTAGCCAAAAAACAACCACACCATTGAGGGTTAAATGCACTTGGTCGCAGCTTGTGCTGGCGCACCACAAGACTCAAAATGGCCGCCGATCACCCCAGAAAAATGTGACTGACAAACGGTCTGTGCAGCCTAAAAACAGTGAGCAATTGAGGATCAGCAGCTCAATGATCCACAGCTGCAGATCGATCAGTTAATCAAGTCCTTTGGAGGAGTTAATCTGCCTAATCTCGCCCTACTGTCGCAGCCGCAACCTCTCCCTACGCTAATCAGAGCAGAGTGACGGGCGGCGCTATGTGACTCCAGCTTAAATAGAGGCTGGGTCACATGGTGCTCTGGCCAATCACAGCCATGCCAATAGTAGGCATGGCTGTGATGGCCTCTTGGGGCAAGTAGTATGACGCTTGTTGATTGGCTGCTTTGCAGCCTTTCAAAAAGCGCCAAGAAAGCGTCACAAAAGCGCGAAGAAAGCGACGAACACCGAACCCGAACCCGGACTTTTACGAAAATGTCCGGGTTCGGGTCCGTGTCACGGACACCCCAAAATTCGGTACGAACCCGAACTATACAGTTCGAGTTCGCTCATCCCTAGTCCTCTCCTTTCTCACTTCAGACCCTTTCGAGCATATAGATAAAATCTCCCCAAAGTTGCTCTCCCTTAAGCTTGCTTTCCATCTGGCCATTACTTTGGCTAGAAGAGTTAGTGAGATTTCTGCTTTCTCGATTGACCCTCCCTATTTGGTGATCCTGGAAGATTGGGTAGTGATTTCTCCTGATCCTTTTTTTACCAAAAATCTCTTTACATTTTCACTGTTCTGAGGAATTACCTTCCTTCTGTGCTTCCTCTAAAAATAAAAATGAATCAGAGTACTAATGTCTAGATGTTAAGATGTATTTTACAATATCTACAGGTCACTCAGCCTTGGAGACCCTCCTCACGTCTGCTGATTTTGTTTCAGGGAGCAAAGAAGGGATCTGCAGCCTCTTCTCACACTATTGCTAGGTGGATTAGACAGGCAATTTCCCTAACTTACTGTTCTAAAGGGATTGTGATGAGTCCAACAGAGCCTCCGCTGGAGTGTCTCCCACCTCAACCTGGCACAGGTAGCTCAGAGTCTCCCAAACACCCACTGCACACAGTTTTGTGGCATACAATGACTGACAGAAGCCATAGTTCGTGTCCATGAGTTCCCCCTGATGTGGACAGCCAGCTCAAACATGGCCAGGCTCCCGACAATGCCAGCAGATTATTAGAGCGGGGTCCACAGCGGTTACATCCCGGGCGGGTTTGGGGGGCACCAGTCGCCGGGGTGGAGAGTTATGGGATTTGACTGCCCCCCTGCCAGAGGAACTCCCCTGCAATTTCTGGGTCACCTCATAGTGCTCCACCAAGTCGACCATCTCAAGCGCATTACCTGGAGAGACCTGGCCAATCCATTGTTGGAGAGGGAGTGGCAGAGCCCTTCAGAACATATCTGCTAACAAGTGGTCCAGCATAGCAGTGGGGCTCAGCACATCAGGCTGCAGACACTTTTGCAAAAGGTTGAGCAGGTTATAATACTGGGGTCTCACAGGCTCAGCTGGGTTAAACCCCCACTGATGCAACCGCTGGGCCCGGACCAGCTTACTTACCCCTAGTCTTGCCAAAATATCACCCTTTACCTTTGGGTAGTCTGCCGCTTGATCATCCGGCAAGTCAAAAAACACACACTGAAATTCTAATGTCAGGAAAGGAGCGACAACCTCAGCCCACTGGTCCTGGGGCAGCCTTTCCCTGGTGGCCACTTTCTCATACATCGCCAGGTAGGTTTCAATGTCATCTATGGGTGTCATCTTAGGGATCACTGCACGGACTGCTTTCCGGGCATCGTGGTTGCTTGGGGTTACTCCTGCTGACTGCAAAGCCATCACGTGTTCTAGCAGCAACTGGTTGGTCTCTTGCTGCTGCTTGTTATCCTCTCACTGGTGCACAACAGTCTCCATTTTGTTGTGTGAAACAGGTTTGAATTTTGATAACTGACACGCTATGAAATTGCAGGATAATCCACACCCAGCTGTGACTGCTGGCTGGGTTTTTATTCCTTGGCCTGGAGGTGGGGAACAGCCACCCACCCTGCTGTTTGGCTGCTCCCAATAAGTACCGGCCCGGATTGGCTTTACAGCCACACTAAGTAAAACAGTGTCAGCGAGCACTAGCTTCCGCTGACACACACAATTACTGGTTCTTATCTCAACAAGGCCAGGAACCTCGGTGTCACGTACCTTCCGTCAATGACGGATCCTTTGCTCTGGTAGACAGGTTTAGCGGATACAGTATAGAGGCAAGGAACCAGGTTGTAAATTAAACTTCTGTGTTTTATTCACACCCAGCAACACATAACAGTCTTGGTGCTTGTTCACATACAGCAAAAACAAAACAATGTTCACCTGGAATCCTAGGTGTCAGTTCACACCTGGCTGAATGCTCTGCCACAGAATAGTTCACTGGCAGGCTTCCAGGCGGCCTGCACTCCTGTTTGCAGTCTTCAGCCTAGAGGACTCCACAGCTTCACTGTCAGATGGAGGGAAATCTACCCCACCTGACAGTGCTGACTGCTTTTATAAGCCTGCCAAGACCCGGCCTGGAAAGTGGGGAGTAGCCACCCACCCTGCACTTTGGCTACTCCCAATAAGAGCCGTCCAACCCAATGCAGCCAATGGAGGCATCATTAGTTGCGCTGAACACTATTAGACTTGCTGACGAGGCTTATAGTGTTCATGCTGCAATTCTTATTTAGGCCAGGAAAAGAAATGATACATTTTTAGTCCAAAAAACATTTTAAAAATCCCTGATAGTATAAAATGAAAATAAAAATAACAATTTATAGGCTTATATATAAGCTTCAAAATCATTACAATAAAAAAAGTTAAATATATAAAAAAGTTTAAATCAACCCCCTTGCCTTATAATTAATAAATACCTAAATAATAATAAATATAAACATCAGAGGTATCACTGTGACCGAAAACGCCCATACTATGGGTGGAAAAGAAAATCAAAATGGTCAATTTGGCATTTTTTTCATTGCTTCTGTTATCCCAAAAAATTTAATAAAATATAAAAAGTCACACACACTCCAAAACTGTATTATTAAAATCTACGGATTTTCAGTAGACATAAGTATAATAAAGGCCCAAGGAAGATAAGGAAGAAAAATGAAAATGAAAAAATGAAAAAACCTTTGCTATCCTAAGGGTTAAAGAGTAACTAAACTTTTCTATAATTTTTTGTGAGCATGTCCCTAACGCCCCAATAACCGTTTTTGTAACATACTTTATTATGGTATTTTGTATTTTTAAGAGACTTCCCACTCCCCTCCCTCCAAACTGCACCTTTCCCTGTGCTTCCGCTTCTTCCTGCTACAATAAGATGAAAGTCCTTAGCAAAGCAGGCAGAACCTCCACTCCACTAATCCTGGCATAGCACATGGTTACAGGGTACCGATGTGCTATGCCAGCATTTAGTAAAGCTCCAGAGGGCACAGGCAGGAGGAGCAATATGCACTCCTGCCCCTACTCCCTGTGCTGCAACCCCATTGGTAAAGTCTCAACTCTGTACTCAATACACCGCTGAGAAGTCAGCAGTGTGCTGAAAAGTGGATTTTAAGCGTACAGAAAAAGGTGCGCTTTGGGGGTTTAAGTCTATTAAAAATGCAAAATACATTAACAAAGTATATTACAAAAAACTGTTATTAGGGCATTAAGGACATGTTAACTAAATGTATTCAAAAGTTTAGTTACTCTTTAAGGGGTTAACCTCTTCCTGACTAGACTTTTTTGTTTATTACTTCCTGCTTTTTTTTCTGTTCACGTAGCCATATGTCAGCTTGTGTTTTGTGGAACAAGTTGTGCTTAATGTAATCATTTAATATTTCATACAATGCAGTGAGAAACTGGTAAAAACTAACATGTAGGGAAATAAAAAATACAAAAACACAGTTTTGTAAGTTTTGTTTATACTCCGTTCTGTATGCTATAAAGCGGACAACTTTATTCTTCCAGTCAGTATAATGACAGCAATGCTACATTTGTAAGCAAAGCGACAAAAAATCAGCAAATTGGCCATTTAGATTTTTTGGGGGGATACATATGTTTTTATTTTAAAAGTACTGGCGTTTTGCCACATGGCAAAGCAAATCTTTATTTTTTATTTAACATGAGGAAAGATGGATGATTAGATTTTTTTATAACATTTTTAAAAACATTTTTACATTTTTTTTTTTTAAGTCCCCCAATAGGACTTAAACATGCGATTTAACCATCTAAAACCATTGAATTGCCATTGCAGTCTATGGGAGATTTACTATGTTCCTTTGGAGTCCTGCCACAACTAGGACTCCATACGAACATCTATGTGGAAGGCCTTGGAGCCTGCAGAAGGCCTGGGGCTGCCACAGCAAATTAATGGCTCCTCTGATCTCAGAGCGGGGGAGCCATTCAGGGCCCAGGAGAGCAGAACTTTGGGGGCAAGACCTCTCAGATTCAGTAGACACAATTGACCATGGATGAGTCAAGATCTGAGGTGTTAAAAGTCTGTCTCTGCTATGGTACTTTCTCCGCTTCTAAGAGGACGTCATCTTTAAATACAACACATGTCTGCAAAGGGTTAAGAGTACCATCAGCAGAGAGATACTATGAACAAGATCTTTTTTTCTTTTTTTTTCTTTTTTTGGAGGGTGGGGGGCTGGAAAGCAATCCACATCAATTTCTTGTCAAATCAGTAAATAAATAACCTGATAATACTGATCTTAGCCGAATATAGTTAAAAGTATTTTCTCACTTTAAACCGAACGCCCATAAGTTTTGAAAGTTGAGTATTACCATTGATAGAGGGCCCAATTCAAGAACTTTAAGTCTGGCATGAAGAAAATTTAGTGTGGAAATTCTACCAACCTGCTTCTGTTATCTGTGATATATAGTTTATAGAATGTAAATCACTTCTCATCTGAACCACCTGTATATGGACTATACACTATGGTTTTGCCTTTATCTGTGTACTCCTATCTAAGTTTATTCTTGAGAAAGGCTAACTTTTAAGTGGATATTACACTCCTAAAATCACCCTATTTATGTAACTAACACAAAGCTGTGACAAGAGATACATATTTTCAGCCAGCATAAAAGTTCATTTGCACAGCAGAAATACATTAGAAATCCACAATTAACTAAAACTGTTAACGTAGAGGGAACATATTTACAACATAAATGGCTCACCTAACCCACTGCTAAACATTATAAATAAAATATATGACATATATTTGCAGCAATTTATAGCTCAAGCTTTTCTTATTGAAGTCAGTTTATAACATCTTCTAGTTATAGTTGGCAATCAAGTCAGTAGCAGAATTTTGAGTTTAGATTGAGAACTTTCTGCATCTCAACAGATGGTGATTATCAGAGCTCTGAAGCACACTAAGACTCATTATGGGGATCAATTTTCCTCCCCATAATTGTTGAGCTACAAGTGTTTGTTCAGTCTTCACAATAAATAGAAATGAAAGAGAAACAAGTCAAACTGTAAGATTATAAATTCTTGCCAAAAGTGTTCTCATTCCCTTCTGCATCTGTGTCTTGTATGTTTCTTTTGTTAAATTCTTTTATGTAGTATTCCAAAGTGCAAAACCATAACATATGGCGACACAGTAAATTGATTCAAAAAAGCTAATTTCAGAAAAAACAGAAAGACAATTATATTCTTATGTATTATATGTTACAATATTTTACAAAAAGGTTTTCTATATAAAATATTGACTTTTTAAAATATTTTAATAAACTTTCTAATTTTAAAATGGAAATCTTTCATGATGTGATATTATAAAGGGATATATTGTCTAGAAGAATTTCTCTAAAAATTCTAGACTGTAAAAGAAAGAAATAAAGGCATATGCTCATATCTTTTTTTGCAAAAATGTATATATACTGTAGTTGTAGTGCATTTTTTTTTTTACTAGTAAGAAAACTACCATGCATAAAACTACCAGACAGCTATAAATATTCCTTAGTTGTATTTTATTGCAATTAGTTTTGGCTCATCTGTGTTCTCAATTTGCTCAATAAAAAATCTAAATGCTTTTTCACAGGTACATTAACTTTTTACATATAAAACCAACACGTTTAATAAAAAATATCTCATCCTCAGGTATTTTATTGGAAAGTTAATCAGGTTTGTAATAGAACATTGTTAAAGATGCTGTAAGTAAGAGGATAATTAATTCTTCTAAAGAGCATTATTAATTTTTATCAGAATTTTAGCTAAATCTGCATTTGGAAAGCAATACTACCGTTCTCTTCATCTGATTTATTTTCATTGTCAGAATCAGTCAGTGTCAGTGCTGAGTTTTCTCGACTTGACAGACCAGAGCTTCTCTGGGATCTTTTACTTCTCCCCCATAAACAAATTGGATGTTCAGGAGACATTTCTCCTTCGGGATCAGGGTCAATGTCAGACCCGACATTAACCCTGGGTTCAGACCTGAGCGTTCTGAAACGAGCGCTCTGTATGCGCGATTGTACGGGCGTTTACAATCGCGCATACAGAGACAGGCGTGCACACATTGTCGCGCGTTCCCGAATATCTATGTGCGGGAACGCGCGACAAACGCCCCAAAAAAAGCTAAAGAACTTGTTTGAGCGTCGGGCGTTTTACAGAGCGATCGTACGCGCTGTAAAACGCCCAGGTGAGAACCATTCCCATAGGGAATCATTGGTTCTTGCCTGTTGTGCGTTTTACAGCGCGTAGGAACGCGCTGTAAAACGCTCAGGTCTGAACCCAGGGTAAAAGCATAAGTTTGGTGGTGTATTCCAATATCTGAGCAATAGCCACCTTGATGTGGGGAGTGGTGCTGATCCCAAATATTCAAATTGAAAATTTTTATAAAAAATATTGCCACTTCGAGAATTTGGGAATATATATAATATGGTGATATATATTCGTCATTTTGAATATTCAAGATTTTTTTTTTTTTTTTTATCAGTACACATGATCCCTCCCTGCTTCTAGCTTGTGGGCCAATGAGAAGGCTGCAGTATCTTTGACTTTAGGAGTAGTGTTGATTGTGAATTTCCGTAATGCAAATTTTTATCACAATTTTTCAATTGCCGATTTCCGCAATCAAGAAAATAATGACTGGAGATAAACAATTCTCAAAATTGCGAATATATGGCGAATATTCACCCAAATATTCAAGAAATATGACAAATTTGAATATTGCCCCTGCCGCTCATCGCTACTAAAAACATGATTCCTCCCTGCTTCTTGCATGTGGGCCAATGAATCATTGGCCCACAAGCTACTTAAGCAGGGAGGAATCATGACTTAAGACAGGAAAAATGACGACTATTGTAAAAAACGAATATATTGCATTATATCGAATATATTAGTTTTTTCGAATATTCGTAATTTTCTAAAACAAGAATATATAGCAATATAGCGAATATTCGAAAAAAAATGAATATTGAGCAATTTAGCTAATATAGTGCTATCATCTTCTTTGTCTAATAGTTGTAATTTTTTTCTCATCTGAAGTTCATATTATAAAAAAACTGCAACTATAAAAAAAAAAAGATTATAGAACTATATTAGCTAAATTTGTTTTTGACCCACAACTGTATCGATCGCATAATATTCACATATACAATACAGACCAAAAGTTTGGACACACCTTCTCATTCATAGCGATGCTCGAACCGAACAGGTATTTGGCCGAGCATGCTCGCTCATCACTAGTGGCAGCTACTGCTGAATAAAGGGGTCAGGTTCTGTGGAATAATGTAGAAGGTGGTGAATAGAAAAGAGTTAGATTACCAAATGTGGTCTGCCTACATAGCTGGGCTTGGCTGGTTTCACTCACAGTTTTGTTTGGTATTTCACAGGGCTTTTTCTAATGAAGATTTTAACCCCTTCCTGACATCTGCCGTACATTTATAGGGGTTGTCGGGTCTTTAAAGATGGCGCCTATTTTGGAGTGGAGCAAGCACCATTGTCGCCAGGTGTTTCATACAGCAGATACTCGTGGCTACTTTTACTTTTTTAGATGATGTGGTCCAATTAGGTACCTAATAAAGAGTACATAAAAAAGTTTTAAAAAAAAAGTTTTTAAAAAAAAATGAAAAAAATATAAAAATTCAAATAAATATATATTTTCCCCAAATTAAAATAAATAAACCTTTTAAAAAAAAAAAAAAAAACATATATACAGTACAGACCAAAAGTTTGGACACACCTTCTGATTCAAAGAGTTTTCTTTATTTTCATGACTATGAAAATTGTAGATTCACACTAAAGGCATCAAAACTATGAATTAACACATGTGGAATTATATAAATTATATACATAACAAAAAAGAGTGAAACAACTGAAAATATGTCATATTCTAGGTTCTTCAAAGTAGCCACCTTTTGCTTTGATTACTGCTTTGCACACGCTTGGCATTATCTTGTTGAGCTTCAAGAGATAGTCACCTGAAATGGTTTTCACTTCACATGTGTGCCCTGTCAGGTTTAATAAGTGGGATTTATTGCCTTATAAATGGGGATGGCACCATCAGTTGCGTTGTGGAGAAGTCAGGTGGATACACAGCTGATAGTCCTACTGAATAGACTGTTAGAATTTGTATTATGGCAAGAAAAAAGCAGCTAAGTAAAGAAAAACAAGTGGCCATCATTACTTTAAGAAATGAAGGTCAGTCAGTCCGAAAAATTGGGAAAACTTTGAAAAAGTGTCCCCAAGTCACAAAAACCATCAAGCCCCACAAAGAAACTGGCTCACGTGCGGACCACCCCAGGAAAGGAAGACCAAGAGTAACCTCTGCTGCGGAGGATAAGTTCTTCCGAGTCACCAGCCTCAGAAATCGCAGGTTAACAGCAGCTCAGATTAGAGACCAGGTCAATGCCACACAGAGTTCTAGCAGCAGACACATCTCTAGAACAACTGTTAAGAGGAGACTGTGTGAATCAGGCCTTCATGGTAGAATATCTGCTAGGAAACCACTGCTAAGGACAGGCAAGAGACTTGTTTGGGCTAAAGAACACAAAGAATGGACATTAGACCAGTGTAAATCTGTGGTTTGGTGTGATGAATCCAAATTTGAGATCTTTGGTTCCAACCACCGTGTCTTTGCGCGACGCAGAAAAGGTGAACGGATGGACTCTACATGCCTGGTTCCCACCGTGAAGCATGAAAGAGGAGGTGTGATGGTGTGGGGGTGCTTTGCTGGTGACACGGTTGGGGATTTATTAAAAATTGAAGGCATACTGAACCAGCATGGCTACCACAGCATCTTGCAGGGGCATGCTATTCCATCTGGTTTGCGTTTAGTTGGACCATCATTTATTTTTCAACAGGACAATGACCTCAAACACACCTCCAGGCTCCATTTGACCATGAAGGAGAGTGATGGGGTGCTGCGCCAGATGACCTGGCCTCCACAGTCACCGGACCTGAACCCAATCAAGATGGTTTGGGGTGAGCTGGACCGCAGAGTGAAGGCAAAAGGGCCAACAAGTGCTAAGCATCTCTGGGAACTCCTTCAAGACTGTTGGAAGACTATTTTAGGTGACTACCTCTTGAAGCTCATCAAAAGAATGCCAAGAATGTGCAAAGCAGTAATGAAAGCAAAAGGTGGCTACTTTGAAGAATAGGGATGAGCGAACCCGAACTGTATAGTTCGGGTTCGTACCGAACTTTGGGGTGTCAGTGACACGGACCCGAACCCGGACATTTTCGTAAAAGTTCGGGTTCGGTGTTCGTCGCTTTCTTGGCGCTTTTTGAAAGGCTGCAAAGCAGCCAATCAACAAGCATCATACTACTTGCCCCAAGAGGCCGTCACAGCCATGCCTACTATTGGCATGGCTGTAATTGGCCAGTGCAGCATGTGACCCAGCCTCTATTTAAGCTGGAGTCACATAGCGCCGCCCGTCACTCTGCTCTGATCAGTATAGGGAGAGGTTGCAGCTGCGACGTTAGGGCGAGATTAGGCAGTGATTAACTCCTCCAAAAGACTTCATTCAGAGATCGATCTGCAGCTGTGGATGATTGAACTGCTGCTATTCAATTGCTCAATGTTTTTAGCCTGCCCAGAGAGTTTTTCAGTCACTTTTTTCTGGGGTGATCGGCGGCCATTTTGTTTCTTGTGGTGCGCTAGCACAAGCTGCCACCAAGTGCATTAAACCCACAATAGTGTGGTTGTTTTTTTGCTAAATCCTACATCAGGGTCAAGCTGTCACACCAAGTACATTTAACCATCAATAGTCTGGTTATTTTTTGGTAATATACTACATCAGGGGCAAGCTGTCACCAAGTGCATTTAACCCTCAATGGTGTGGTTGTTTTTTGTTGCTAAATCCTACATCAGGGTCAAGCTGTCGCACCAAGTGCATTTAATCATCAATAGTCTGGTTATTTTTTGGCATATACTACATCAGGGGCAAGCTGTCACCAAGTGCATTTAACCCTCAATGGTGTGGTTGTTTTTTGGCTAAATCCTACATCAGGGTCAAGCTGTCACACCAAGTGCATTTAACCAGCAATAGTGTGGTTATTTTTTGGCCATATACTACATCAGGGGCAAGCTGTCACCAAGTGCATTTAACCCTCAATGGTGTGGTTGTTTTTTGGCTAAATCCTACATCAGGGTCAAGCTGTCACACCAAGTGCATTTAACCAGCAATAATGTGCTTATTTTTTGGCCGTATACTACATCAGGGGCAAGCTGTCACCAAGTGCATTTAACCCTCAATGGTGTGGTTGTTTTTTGGCTAAATCCTACATCAGGGTCAAGCTGTCGCACCAAGTGCATTTAATCATCAATAGTCTGGTTATTTTTTGGCCATATACTACATCAGGGCAAGCTGTCACCAAGTGCATTTAACCCTCAATGGTGTGGTTGTTTTTTGGCTAAATCCTACATCAGGGTGAAGCTGTCACACCAAGTGCATTTAACCAGCAATAGTGTGGTTATTTTTTGGCCATATACTACATCAGGGGCAAGCTGTCACTAAGTGCATTTAACCATCAATAGTGTGGTTATTTTTTGGCCATATACTACATCAGGGGCAAGCTGAGCCTGTCACAAAGTGCATTTAACCCTCAATAGTGTGGTTGGTCAAGCTGTCACACCAAGTGCATTTAACCATCAATAGTGTGGTTATTTTTTGGCCATATCCCAGTCTAATTCTGTCAGTAAACGTATACCTGTCACCCAGCGCCTAAATAATAGGCCTCAAATTTATAGTCAGCTAAATCTGTGGTTATTGCTGTGGCTGGGCAAGTTATTTAGTGCCGTCAAAGCACAGTTTTTGTTCTGGGTTGAAATACAATTCCCAATTTAGCAATTTCCTAATTTAGTGGTTTCTGCTGTATCAGAGCTACTTTAAATCTATCCCTAAAAGGGTATATAAGATTCAAGGAACACATAGGGTCATTCTGAATAACTTCACACACACGCTACTGTGCATTTCCAAGTCTAATTCTGTCAGTAAACCTATACCTGTCACCCAGCGCCTAAATACTAGGCCTCAAATTTATATTCAGCTAAATCTGTCGTTACTGCTGTGGCTGTATTAGTGTAATGCGGTACCTAAATAGATAGCCAGATAGTGTTAGGTGTCTGTAAAAAAAGGCTTGAATTCAATACATTGGAACAAATAATATTTTTCTTATTGTGGTGAACGGTAACAATGAGGAAAACATCTAGAAAGGGACGCGGACATGGTCGTGGTGGTGTTAGTGGACCCTCTGGTGCTGGGAGAGGACGTGGCCGTTCTGCCACAGCCACACGTCCTAGTGTACCAACTACCTCAGGTTCCAGTAGCCGCCATAATTTACAGCGATATTTGGTGGGGCCCAATGCCGTTCTAAGGATGGTAAGGCCTGAGCAGGTACAGGCATTAGTCAATTGGGTGGCCGACAGTGGATCCAGCACGTTCACATTATCTCCCACCCAGTCTTCTGCAGAACGCGCACAGATGGCGCCTGAAAACAAAGCCCATCAGTCTGTCACATCACCCCCATGCATACCAGGGAAACTGTCTGAGCCTCAAGTTATGCAGCAGTCTCTTATGCTGTTTAAAGACTCCGCTGGCAGGGTTTCCCAAGGGCATCCACCCAGCCCTTCCCCAGCGGTGGAAGACATAGAATGCACTGACGCACAACCACTTATGTTTCCTGATGATGAGGACATGGGAATACCACCTCAGCATGTCTCTGATGATGACGAAACACAGGTGCCAACTGCTGCGTCTTTCTGCAGTGTGCAGACTGAACAGGAGGTCAGGGATCAAGACTGGGTGGAAGACGATGCAGGGGACGATGAGGTCCTAGACCCCACATGGAATGAAGGTCGTGCCACTGACTTTCACAGTTCGGAGGAAGAGGCAGAGGTGAGACTGAGCCAACAGCGTAGCAAAAGAGGGAGCAGTGGGCAAAAGCAGAACACCCGCCGCCAAGAGACTCCGCCTGCTACTGACCGCCGCCATCTGGGACCGAGCACCCCAAAGGCAGCTTCAAGGAGTTCCCTGGCATGGCACTTCTTCAAACAATGTGCTGAAGACAAGACCCGAGTGGTTTGCACGCTGTGCCATCAGAGACTGAAGCGAGGCATTAACGTTCTGAACCTTAGCACAACCTGCATGACCAGGTGACTGCATGCAAAGCATGAACTGCAGTGGAGTAAACACCTTAAAAACAAGGAAGTCACTCAGGCTCCCCCTGCTACCTTTCTGCTGCTGCGCCTCGGCCTCTTCTGCTGCTGCCGCCTCGGCCTCTTCTGCTGCTGCCGCCTCGGCCTATTCCTCCGCCTCTGGAGGAACGTTGGCACCTGCCGCCAAGCAAACAGGGGATGTACCACCAACACCACCACCATGTCACACGGCAGCGTTCAGATCTCCATCTCACAAACATTTGAGAGAAAGCGTAAATTCCCACCTAGCCACCCTCGATCCCTGGCCCTGAATGCCAGCATTTCTAAACTACTGGCCTATGAAATGCTGTCATTTAGGCTGGTGGACACAGACAGCTTCAAACAGCTCATGTCGCTTGCTGTCCCACAGTATGTTGTTCCTAGCCGGCACTACTTCTCCAAGAGAGCCGTGCCTTCCCTGCACAACCAAGTATCCGATAAAATCAAGTGTGCACTGCGCAACGCCATCTGTGGCAAGGTCCACCTAACCACTGATACGACCAGTAAGCACAGCCAGGGACGCTATATCTCCCTAACTGCACACTGGGTAAATGTAGTGGCAGCTGGGCCCCAGGCGGAGAGCTGTTTGGCGCATGTCCTTCCGCCGCCAAGGATCGCAGGGCAACATTCTTTGCCTCCTGTTGCCACCTCCTCCAACTCAGCTTCCTCCTCATCTTCTTCCACCTGCTAATCCAGTCAGCCACACACCTTCACCACCAACTTCAGCACAGCCCGGGGTAAACGTCAGCAGGCCATTCTGAAACTCATATGTTTGGGGGACAGGCCCCACACCGCACAGGAGTTGTGGCGGGGTATAGAACAACAGACCGACGAGTGGTTGCTGCCGGTGAGCCTCAAGCCCGGCCTGGTGGTGTGCGATAATGGCGAAATCTCGTTGCAGCTCTGGGACTAGCCGGTTTGATGCACATCCCTTGCTTGGCGCATGTGCTGAATTTGGTGGTGCAGAAGTTTATTCACAACTACCCCGACATGTCAGAGCTGCTGCATAAAGTGCGGGCCGTCTGTTCGCGCTTCTGGCGTTCACATCCTGCCACAGCTCGCCTGTCTGCGCTACAGCATAACTTTGGCCTTCCTGCTCACCGCCTCATATGCGACGTGCCCACCAGGTGGAACTCCACCTTGCACATGCTGGACAGACTGTGCGAGCAGCAGCAGGCCATAGTGGAGTTTCAGCTGCAGCACGCACGGGTCAGTCGCACTGCGGAACAGCACCACTTCACCACCAATGACTGGGCGTCCATGCGAGACCTGTGTGCCCTGTTGCGCTGTTTTGAGTACTCCACCAACATGGCCAGTGGCGATGACGCCGTTATCAGCGTTACAATACCACTTCTATGTCTCCTTGAGAAAACACTTAGGGCGATGATGGAAGAGGAGGTGGCCCAGGAGGAGGAGGAGGAGGAGGAAGAGGGGTCATTTTTAGCACTTTCAGGCCAGTCTCTTCGAAGTGACTCAGAGGGAGGTTTTTTGCAACAGCAGAGGCCAGGTACAAATGTGGCCAGCCAGGGCCCACTATGGGAGGACGAGGAGGACGAGGATGAGGAGAAGGTGGAGGAGGATGAGGATGATCCATGGTCACAGCGGGGTGGCACCCAATGCAGCTCGGGCCCATCACTGGTGCGTGGCTGGGGGGAAACGCAGGACGATGACGATACGCCTCCCACAGAGGACAGCTTGTCCTTACCCCTGGGCAGCCTGGCACACATGAGCGACTACATGCTGCAGTGCCTGCGCAACGACAGCAGAGTTGCCCACATTTTAACGTATGCGGACTACTGGGTTGCCACCCTGCTGGATCCACGGTACAAAGACAATGAGCCTACCTTACTTCCTGCACTGGAGCGTGATAGGAAGATACGCGAGTACAAGCGCACGTAGGTAGATGCGCTACTGAGAGCATTCCCAAATGTCACAGTGGAACAAGTGGAAGCCCAAGGCCAAGGCAGAGGAGGAGCAAGAGGTCGCCAAGGCAGCTGTGTCACGGACAGCTCCTCTGAGGGCAGGGTTAGCATGGCAGAGATGTGGAAAAGTTTTGTCAACACGCCACAGCTAACTGCACCACCACCTGATACGCAACGTGTTAGCAGGAGGCAACATTTCACTAACATGGTGGAACAGTATGTGTGCACACCCCTCCGCGTACTGACTGATGGTTCGGCCCCATTCAACTTCTGGGTCTCTAAATTTTCCACGTGGCCAGAGCTAGCATGTTATGCCTTGGAGGTGCTGGCCTGCCCGGCGGCCAGCGTTTTGTCTGAACGTGTATTCAGCACGGCAGGGGGCGTCATTACAGACAAACGCAGCCGCCTGTCTACAGCCAATGTGGACAAGCTGACGTTCATAAAAATGAACCAGGCAGGGATCCCACAGGACCTGTCCATCCCTTGTGCAGATTAGACATTAACTACCTCCCCTTAACCATATATTATTGTACTCCAGGGCACTTCCTCATTCAATCCTATTTTTATTTTCATTTTACCATTATATTGCGAGGCAACCCAAAGTTGAATGAACCTCTCCTCTGTCTGGGTGCCGGGGCCTAAATATATGCCAATGGACTGTTCCAATGTTGGGTGAAGTGAAGCCTGATTCTCTGCTATGACATGCAGACTGATTCTCTGCTGACATGAAGCCAGATTCTCTGTTACGGGACCTCTCTCCTCTGCCTGGGTGCGTGGGCCTAAATATATGACAATGGACTGTTACAGTGGTGGCTGACGTGAAGCCTGATTCTCTGCTATGACATGCAGACTGATTCTCTGGTGACATGAAGCCAGATTCTCTGTTACGGGACCTCTCTCCTCTGCCTGGGTGCCTGAGCCTAAATATATGACAATGGACTGTTACCGTAGTGGGTGACGTGAAGCCTGATTCTCTGCTATGACATGCAGACTGATTCTCTGTTGACATGAAGCCAGATTCTCTGTTACGGGACCTCTCTCCTCTGCCTGGGTGCCTGGGCCTAAATATATGACAATGGACTGTTACAGTGGTGGGTGACGTGAAGCCTGATTCTCTGCTATGACATGCAGACTGATTCTCTGCTGACATGAAGCCAGATTCTCTGTTACGGGACCTCTCTCCTCTGCCTGGGTGCCTGGGCCTAAATATATGACAATGGACTGTTACAGTGTAGGCTGACGTGAAGCCTGATTCTCTGCTATGACATGCAGACTGATTCTCTGCTGACATGAAGCCAGATTCTCTGTTACGGGACCTCTCTCCTCTGCCTGGGTGCCTGGGCCTAAATATATGACAATGGACTGTTACCGTGGTGGGTGACGTGAAGCCTGATTCTCTGCTATGACATGCAGACTGATTCTCTGCTGACTTGAAGCCAGATTCTCTGTTACGGGACCTCTCTCCTCTGCCTGGGTGCCTGGGCCTAAATATATGACAATGGACTGTTACAGTGGTGGCTGACGTGAAGCCTGATTCTCTGCTATGACATGCAGACTGATTCTCTGCTGACATGAAGCCAGATCCTCTGTTACGGGACCTCTCTCCTCTGCCTGGGTGCCTGGGCCTAAATATATGACAATGGACTGTTACAGTGGTGGCTGACGTGAAGCCTGATTCTCTGCTATGACATGCAGACTGATTCTCTGCTGACATGAAGCCAGATTCTCTGTTACGGGACCTCTCTCCTCTGCCTGGGTCTAAATATATGACAATGGACTGTTACAGTGGTGGGTGACGTGAAGCCAGATTCTCTGCTATGGGACCTCTCTCCAATTGATATTGGTTACTTTTTATTTATTTTATTTTTATTCATTTCCCTATCCACATTTGTTTGCAGGGGATTTACCTACATGTTGCTGCCTTTTGCAGCCTTCTAGCTCTTTCCTGGGCTGTTTTACAGCCTTTTTAGTGCCGAAAAGTTCAGGTCCCTATTGACTTCAATGGGGTTCGGGTTCGGGACGAAGTTCGGATCCCGAACCCGAACATTTCCGGGAAGTTCGGCCAAACATCTCGAACCCGAACATCCAGGTGTTCGCTCAACTCTATTGAAGAACCTAGTTGTTTCACACTTTTTTGTTATGTATATAATTCCACATGTGTTAATTCATAGTTTTGATGCCTTCAGTGTGAATATACAATTTTCATAGTCATGAAAATAAAGAAAACTCTTTGAATGAGAAGGTGTGTCAAAAATTTTGGTCTGTACTGCAATTTGTGACTAGTCAACGAATATTCCACAAAATATTCTCTAAATATTGCAAATTCGAATATGACCCCTCCCGCTCATCACTAGTTGGGAGGGCTCACATATTCCTAGTTCAGCCAGAGCAAAATTTGTCCCTAGAAGAAGATAACATGCACGACATCCGCTCGTGTGAAACATCTGTGGAGTTAGGCAGAGGGAGAGCCCAAAAAATTCAACAAGAGTGGATCCAAAACGGTGATGATATGTGATTGGAAAGTTTGCATGTCTTCTGTGTTTTGTACCCACTCTTGCTTTTGGCTTCCAAATCATGAGCATAACCTAATGCAAAATAGGGACCATGTGATACAGGCCTTACGGATGCTCCAAAGATAGGATACGTTGTGTTTTTCATTTTTCTGTCTCTGTGACAAATCAGAAGAAGCGCAACATAAATAGTGATGTCAACAATGCCAAACATGGACAAAAGTGGTCATATTTAGTGTTGGGCGCGAATATTCGAATTGCAAATTTCAATTGCGAATATTGCCACTTTGAGAATTTGCAAAGATTTAGAATATCGTGCTATATATTCGTATTCATGAATATTCTAGATTTTTTTTATTTTTTTCATCTGAACCCATGATCCCTCCCTGCTTCTTGCTTGTGGGCCAATGAGAAGTCTGAAATGTCTTTGTCTCTGCTCAGCAACATCCCTAGCAACCAATTGGAAAGTTGCCTACCCCTAACTACACTGGACAAAAAAATAAAAACTTTTGGTTTTGCTCCCATTTTGCCAGAGCTGAACGCAAAGATCTGAAACAGTTTATACATACACAAAATACCCATTACTCTCAAATGTTGTTCACAATCTGTCTAAATCTGTGTTAGTGAGCACTTCTCCTTTGCCAAGATAATCCATCCCACCTCACAGGTGTGGCATATCAAGGTGCTGATTAGACAGCATGAATATTGCACAGGTGTGCCTTAGACTGCCCACAATAAAAGACCATTTTGAAACGTGCAGTTTGATCACACAGTACAATGCCAAAGATATTGCAATGTTTGAGGGAGTGTGCAATTGGCATGCTGACTGAAGGAATGTCTACCAGAGGTGTTGTCCGTGCAATAAATATTCATTTCTTTACCATAAGCCGTCTCCAAAGGCATTTCAGAGAATTTGGCAGTACATCTATCCGGCCTCACAACCGCAGACCACATGTAACCACAACAGCTCAGGACCTCCACATCCAGCATGTTCACCTCCATGATGGTCTGAGATCAGCCAGCCGGATCTGGACCTGATTGCAGTTTGTCGTCGTAACCAACTTGCATTTATATTTTTGTTCAGTGTATATAAGAACCTCCCCAGGAGCCATTTTCTGTAGTTTTTTTTTTTTTTTTCAGTTATGAGAGAGAGAGACAGCAGTGTCATTGCTGTGCTTTGCTGTGTCATTACATTAGTTAGTTAGTTAGCTTCTATATATAATAAGGATAGTTAGTGGGAGCTAGTCAGTGTAGGTTAGATCCTGATATAGTGTAGCTGACAGGTTCTGCTGTCCATACATACATGCTACAATGCTACAGACATAGTGCTGTAATGTCACATGTTCACAAAAATAATATGTACACAAATCAGTAATATGTAGTCAGACCTAGTGATGAGCGGCAGGGGTCATATTTGAATTTGCAATATTTTGTGAATATTTCGTAGAATATTTGTTAAATATTTGCAAATTCGAATATTCGTTAGAAGTAGCGTTGATTGCTAATTTTCGTAATGCAAATTTTCGCAATGAGAATCAATGAGATCGTGAAAACTCAGATCCGATGGTATATTCTTACCCCTTAGGCATTCCCATGGTGACGGAGACACTTGTCGGGGAGGAATATGCCAAAGTGGAACTGTACAGATAAAAAATAAATAAAAAAAATGACAAATAATCTAGAAAATGAATATTTGTTTTTTAGAAAATTTGTAATATTCAAAAACAAGAATATATAGCAAAATAGCGAATATTTGAAAAATAACGAATCTAGAACAATTTAGCTAATATAGTGCTATAATCTTCTTTGTCTAATAGTTGTAATTTTTTCTCATCTGAAGTACAGATTGAAAAAAAAATTACAACTATAAAAAAATTATTATAGCACTATATTAGCTAAATTGCTCTCTTTTTTTCACTATATGAATATTCACTATATCGCTATATATTCTTGTTTTTGAATATTACAAATGTTCTAAAAAACAAATATTAGTTTTTTAGAATATTTGTCTTTTTTTAAATCTGTATAGTTGTCCATTTTGGCATACTCTTCCCTGACAAGAGACCCCGTCACCATGGGAATGCCTGGGGGTTAGAATATACCATCGGATCTGAGTTTTCACAATCTCATTGATTCTCATTACGAAAATTTGCATTACGAAAATTCTCATTACGAAAATTTGCATTACAAATATTTGCAATCAACACTACTCCTAAAGTCAAAGATATTGCAGCCTTCTCATTGGCCCAAAAGCTAGAAGCAGGGAGGGATCATGTGTACTGATAAAAAAAAAAAAACTCAAATATTCGAAATTACGAATATACTGTATATCACTATATTCTAAATATTCGCAAATTCTCAAAGTGCCGATATTTGAGATAAAAATTAACAATTTGAATATTTGTGATGAACACTAGTTTTGCACGCATTGTGGCAAAATATGTGCATCATTAATTGCCGATTTGCGCAATCGCAAATATATTGGAGCACTCTATCTGCATATAAAGCTATTGTAATGGTCTGCCGTGCCAACCATTTTCTCCAGTCTCAGGAAACTTCCAGCAGCTTGAAAAATGTAGAAAAAGGGACCCACACCTGTATTGCATGCACTTTATGCAAATATTACATTGCTGATTTTCGCAATCTAGAAAATAATGGCAAATTCTCAAATTTGCAAATTTATGATAAATATTTGCAAAAATATCGAAACATTCAAATATTGCTCATCACTAGTCATATTTTATTTACATATAGTCCTATAGGACAAAAAATTGCCTTTTTTTCCACCTGCTAGTAGAATTAAAACTTAACCTTTATTCCTCTCTGTTTTAATATATCTTCTTGATGAGGAGATATTTAAAAGTATCAGTAGGAGCACAGTTTTGGCACCGTGACCAACAAACGCTACCCCCCCCCGACATGTTTCGACGGATTACCTTGTTTTCAGGGGATCGGGCAGTGCGTGTGTGTGTCATCAAGCAAAGTAACCTATACGATTGCTCGTTGCTATGATCTAGTGAACGGTGGGAGAGATGTAATCACTGATAGAAGTATTCTCACTATCCATCCCCTCTGGTGACGTATACTTACCTTTCCCCTCCTCCCTCAGCACTGTGTTATACTCACCAATGCGTTCTGAAGAGCACCATCTTTCTTATGTGCAAGAACTTAGACATAGTTTCATAGGCATGGGCACGGGGTGTGCCGGGTGTGCCTGGGCACACCCTAATCACACCTATGTGCTCCTACACTGCCGCCTGCCGCAGCTGCCTCTTGAACCCCGGCTGCCTCGCACACTCGCACAGCTTCAATGACATCTGCTTGACTGCTCCTGGGGAGTCCTGTGCTCCGTGTTCCGGCGGCTGGCTGCGTAACATCACTCACTCTGACGTCACGCGCCTGCTCCGCCTGCTTCATCAATAAAGTGTGAGGAGCAGGCGTGTGTGGCGTGACGGAGTGAGTGACGTCATGTTATGCTGCTGCCGGCCTAGTTTGAATGTTTGAGAGCCCGCCCAGTGCTTGTGTGAGTACTAGCTGGAGGGAGTCCCACTGTCCCAGTAAGTTAGTAATAGTAGTACAACTACAATTTTACAACACTTTACATAAGGAACGAGGCGGGGTCTAACAATAGTTGCCGGCCTGAGGCCTCTACTCCCTGTTGGGGGTCACTGTCAGGGACACTGTTATGGGGGAATCTGTGGATGATGACACATATATAGCACAAGATGCTGCTATATATGTGTCATCCACAGATCCCCCCGGCCCCCCATAACAGTGCCATCCACAGATAGCCCCTTAGGGGATATCTGTGGTCTGTGGATTACACTGTTATGGGGGCATCTATGGAATATGACACTGTTATGGGGATCTGTGGATCACACTGTTATGGGGGCATCTGTGTGGAATATGACACTGTTATGGAGATCTGTGGATGACACTGTTAGGGGGATCTGTATGATACTGTTATGGGGGGACCTGTGGATGACACACTGTTAATAACAGATGCCCATAACAGTGCCATCCACAGATATCCCCTTTACAGTGCATCATCCACAGATGCCCCCATAACAGTGTCATCCAAAGATGCCCCCATAACAGTGTCATCCACAGATCCCCCATAACAGTGCTATCCACAGATGCCTCATAACAGTGTGTCATCCACTGATGCCTATAACAGTGTCATCCACAGATCCCCCATAATGGTGTGTCATCCTCAGATCCCCCATAACAGTGTGTCATCCACAGGTCCCCCATAACAGTGTGTCATCCACAGGTCCGCCATAACAGTGTGTCATCCACAGATCCCCCATAACAGTGTGTCATCCACAGATCCCCCATAACAGTGTCATCCACAGATCCCCCATAACAGTGTGTCACCCACAGATCCCCCATAACAGTGTGTCATCCACAGATCCCCCATAACAGTGTGTCATCCACAGACACCCCATAACAGTGCACCTGCGCACTGAGGAGAGACTGAAAGGAGGGCAAGATCTGCGGAAGCAAGAAGAGGACAGCACAGCAGACGACTGAATAGCTTCTTTTGTAAGTAAATTATTTTATTATAGTGCTGAAACTGCTTTAAACTCTAAAGAAAAGTTTTGGAGAATGTTTCTCTCTTTCTCAGGTCTGAAGCAATACCTAGGAAGAAAGGAAAACTCTTGAAAGCTTGTCTTTTAAGTATTAGGATAGTACAAACCAGATTCCCAAAAAGTTGGGACACTATACAAATCGTGAATAAATACTGAATGCAATGATGTGGAGCTGCCAACTTCTAATATTTTATTCAGAATAGAACATAAATCACGGAACAAAAGTTTAAACTGAGAAAATGTACCATTTTAAGGGAAAAATATGTTGAATCAGAATTTCATGGTGTCAACAAATCCCCAAAAAGTTGGGACAAGGCCATTTTCACCACTGTGTGGCATCTCCCCTTCTTCTTACAACACTCAACAGACGTCTGGGGACCGAAGAGACCGGTTTCTCAAGTTTAGAAATAGGAATGCTCTCCCATTCTTGTCTAATACAGGCCTCTAACTGTTCAATCGTATTGGGCCTTCTTTGTTGCACCTTCCTCTTTATGATGCGCCAAATGTTCTCTATAGGTGAAAGATCTGGACTGCAGACTGGCCATTTCAGTACCTGGATCCTTCTCCTACGCAGCCATGATGTTGTGATTGATGCAGAATATGGTCTGGCATTATCTTGTTGAAAAATGCAGGGTCTTCCCTGAAAGAGATGACGTCTGGATGGGAGCATATGTTGTTCTAGAACCCAAATATATTTGTTCTGCATTGATGGTGCCTTTCCAGACATGCAAGCTGTCCATGCCACAAGCACTCATGCAACCCCATACCATCAGAGATGCAGGCTTCTGAACTGAGCGTTGATAACAACTTGGGTTGTCCTTGTCCTCTTTGGTCTGGATGACATGGCGTCCCAGATTTCCAAAAAGAACTTTGAATCGTGACTCGTCTGACCACAGAACAGTCTTCCATTTTGCCACACTCCATTTTAAACGATCCCTGGCCCAGTGAAAACGCCTGAGCCTGTGGATCTTGCTTAGAAGCTTAGAGTTTCAGCTGGCAACGGTGGATGGCACGCTGGATTGTGTTCACTGACAATGGTTTCTGGAAGTATTCCTGAGCCCATTCTGTGATTTCCTTTACAGTAGCATTCCTGTTTGTGGTGCAGTGTCGTTTAAGGGCCCGGAGATCACGGGCATCCAGTATGGTTTTACGGCCTTGACCCTTACGCAAAGAGATTATTCCAGATTCTCTGAATCTTCGGATGATGTTATGCGCAGTTGATGATGATAGATGCAAAGTTTTTGCAATTTTTCGCTGGGTAACACCTTTCTGATATTGCTCCACTATCTTTCTGCGCAACATTGTGGGAATTGGTGATCCTCTACCCATCTTGGCTTCTGAGAGACACTGCCACTCTGAGAAGCTCTTTTTATACCCAATCATGTTGCCAATTGACCTAATTAGTGTTAATTGGTCTTCCAGCTCTTCATTATGCTCAAATTTACTTTTTCCAGCCTCTTATTGCTACTTGTCCCAACTTTTTGGGGATTTGTTGACACTGTGAAAATTTGAATCAACTTATTTTTCCTTTAAAATGATACATTTGCCATCTCCACATCATTGCATTTAGTTTTTATTCACAATTTGTTTAGTGTCCCAACTTTTTGGGAATCTGGTTTGTACAATAAAAAGGTATCCCTGCATACCGCAATACTCTCGTATTTTGTAATCTTATTTATATATACTTATTTAGTTTTTTTCAGTAGTATGATTAAGTGGTGAAAATTAGTGATGAGCGTGAGGTGCCATAGTCGATTTTGCGATATTTCGCAAATATTCATTATATTTGTATAATATTCGCCAAAATCAAATATTCGCAAATTTTTATTTATTTCGTATAAATATGCAAATTTTTAGTTGCATGTTGCGATTTCCTAAATGTCTCTAATTTCTAGTGTTCAGTTCACTGTTCAGTGTATACAATACAACTTTCCCATATTTACGGTTTCGAATATTCTCAGTATTGCAATATAAAATCAGACGAATATTATAAAAAACAATGTTATTGCAATATAGCATTAGCCATTAGCCAATAATAGTAAAAATTTAATTAAAATGTAATTAAATTAAAGATTTTAAAAATACTAATGCACTACATCCGCTGTGTGTTTTACGAATATTCTAGATATTCACACATAATTGACCACAAATATTACGAATATTCTAAAACCTGATATATCAGCAATACGTTGAATATTCGTAAAAATACACATAGCTTAAACTGCAATGAAATGTTCGTATGCTCATGCGCATGCGCGTGATTCACTCCCGGCTGGAAGTAACCAGTTTCATCTTGAATTCATTGTGCGTCAGTAAGTTCCATGCGATTGGAAAGATTGTGGCCAGCAAGTTTAACCCCTTCACGTCTGCAATCTGTATATATACGTGATAGCTGCACATACCCCGTGCAGCTACCACGTATATAAACGTTCTGGCAGCTCTTTAATCCAAGCGCTGCAAAACGCTTGGATTAAAGCTTCTGCCCCTGGCCTGTATGCTGTCACGGACAGCATACAGTGCAGAAATTCCGGCAAGGGACCAATCAGAGTGGTCCCTTGCCGGCAATCGATCCGATTGGTTAGTCTGTGCAGACTAACCAATCGGATCGCGTCAGTGTTAAAATGCCGGTTTCAGGCTCTGATCTGCACTCTGCAGATCAGAGCCTGAAATCGGTAATGTGTCCTGAAGCCCCCGATCTGGGCCCCCTTGAAGCCCCCGATCTGTGCTCCTTGTTCTTGATCTGCCCCCCGATGCGGTCCGCCCCTTCTGCCCCGATCTGTGCCCCCTTCTTGTCAATATTCTTATGCTGACCCCCCCCCCCCCGATGCGGTCCGCCCCCTCCTGCCCCCATCTGTAAGTAAAATGCTGTCCCCCTATCCCCGTTTCCAGCACTCTCCGCTGTCCCCTGCCCCCGATGCGGTCCCCCTTGTGTGTGTGATGGCGGCGGCTCCATTCCTGAGCCGCCGCCATCAGCAGCATGTGTCAGCTCTATGCTGACACTGCTGCAACCCCATAGATGCCGCAGTAGCGGCATCCATGAGGTTAATAGAGGGAGGGGGCTCCCTCTCTCTCAACCATCAGGGCTGCTGCGATCGCAGCGCCCGATGGTTGCCATGGCAACTGGACGCTTTGCAAAGGCGTCCGGTTGCCATGGTATAGGCGTCCAGTGCTGCCACCTACAGGCATCTGATTGTATTATACTTTGCAATGCAAGAGCATTGCAAAGTATAGTACAACCATCAGCCTCAATGGATCTTCAAGATCCAAGAGGGAACTGATAATAAAAATGTGAAAATAATAAAAGTAAAAAATAAAAATGTAAAAAATAAATTTACTTTTCCTATAAAAACAAAACAAAAAAACAAACAAAAAACACACATATTAGGTGTCACCGCGTCCGTAACGACCATCTCTATAAATATATCACATCATCAACCCCGTCCAATAAACACCATAAAAAATAAAAACGGTGTAAAAAATAAGCCATTTTTGTCACCTTACATCACAAAAAGTGCAACACCAAGCGATCAAAAAAGGCGACTATACCCCAAAATAGTACCAATCAAACTGTTACCTCATCCCGCAAAAAATGAGCCCATATTTAAGACAATCACCCAAAAAATAAAAAAGCTATGGCTCTCAGACTATGGAGACACTAAAACATCATTTTTTTGGTTTCAGAAATGCTATTATTGTGTAAAACTTAAATAAATAAGAAAAAGTATACATATTGGGTATTGCCACGTCCGTAACGATCTGCTCTATAAAACTGTCACATGACCTAACCCCTCAGATGAACACTGTAAAAAAAACAAAAAAAAAACTGTTCCAAAACAGCCAATTTTTTGGCCACCTTGTCCCATAAAGTGTAATAATGAATGATCAAAAAATCCTATGTACCCAAAATGGTACCAATAAAAACTTCAACTCTTTCTGCAAAAAATGAGCCATTGCACAAGACGATCGGTATAGAAATAAAAAAACATATGGCGTTCAGAAAACCAATCCAGCAAAATCTGCCTTCCAAAAACCATACAGTGTTCCTTTCCTTCTGCGCCCTGCCGTGCGCCCTTACATCAGTTTACGACCACATGTGGGGTGTGTCTGTAAACCGCAGAATCAGAGTAATAAATATTGAGTTTTGTTTGGCTGTTAACCCTTAATGTGTTAAAGAAAAAAATGTAATAAAATAGAAAATCTGTTAAAAAAGTGAGATTTAGAAATTTCATCTCCATTTTCCTTTAATTCTTGTGGAACACCTAAAGGGTTAATAACGTTTGTAAAATTGGTTTTAAGTAACTTGAGGGGTGTAGTTTCTACAATGGGGTCATTTATGGGGGGTTTCCACTATGTAAGCCCCACAAAGTGACTTCAGACCTGCACTGGTCCTTAAAAAGTGGGTTTTGGAAATTTTCTTAAAAATGTTAAGAATTGCTTCTAAACTTCTAAACCTTGTAATGTCCTAAAAAATGTAAATAACGTTTCCAAAATGATGCCAACATAAAGTAGACATGTGGGGAATGTTATGTAATAAATTTTTATGAGGTAACACTTTCTGTTTTAGAAGCAGAGAAATTGAAATTTAGAAAATTGCTAATTTTTTAAATTTTTTGGTAAATTTGGGATTTTTTCCAAAAAAAGGAGATATATATTGACTCAAATTTATGACTGTCATGAAGTACAATGTGTCACGAGAAAACAATCTCAGAATGGCGTGGATAAGTAAAAGTGTTCCAAAGCTATTACCACTTAAAGTGATGCATGTCAGATTTGTAAATTTTGACCTGGACACTGGGGCATCAATGACCTTTGGTCATGAAAGGGTTAAAGAAGCTGAGGAAGAGATCCTCATCATAGTAAGTATAAGTAAATTGTACATTCTATCGCACACGCTTGTTTGGCGTATCTTACTAATATTCTTATGTAGGTTTATTGAATTGAATTTTTCGGATGTCTTTGTATGTGGAAACTATTTTCGGATGGCAATTAAATTTGCATAGCACAGACTTTGATTAGATATAAATGATAGGTTGAAACAAGTATTGTTGACATTCAAAGGTAATATTTTTTTCATATAATCATTAACATCTACTCATACTAGATAAAATGTGATTTTATTTGTATTACTAAAATAAATAGTAAAGCATTTTTGATATGACAAATGTTTGGTCTGCCATCAAAGCACTATCTCAGTGGCATCTGCTATATATTTATATGCTATCCATACATACATGTGGCCGACGTGTCATTATGTATGGATAGCTGACAAATATATATCAGAAGCACATTGCACATCTAATTTCCTGCCTCACATAATATACCCACACTGCACACCAACAAACCCGCCCTCAAACCCACACCCCCTCTGACCACCCCCCCCCACCCCCAACACACAAACACACACACGCAGTCTATTCAAACAGCGGTCCAGTTGTTCTTAAACTAGAACTCCCATTATGCCCTATTATACAATAGCTGTAGGCTGTCATGGAATGATGGGAGTTGTATTTTTGCCACAGCTAGAGGGACGCAGTTTGCTGGAGAGCCGCAGTGTGCAGATGGCTAGTCTAAAGATCCTAATAAGTGTCCTGTTGGTCAGGAGCCATAATTTTTTACATTCTATATTCGCTGGTTCATTTAGCGTTACCCAGGGTGCACCACGTGGAGGTGGACTAGCTTTACACCCCATACTATGACTGGTACATCTCTCCTCAGATGGACAATATCTAATAGCTTATACCCCAGACACATAAAATTTCAATACAATTTATATTTTATACGTTTACGGTACTTAAATTGTAGTATTTCACTCTCAAACAATAATTGTTGGTTTGGTGGTTGAGATGATGATGACATGGTGGTAGTCAGTTACTGCGGCATCAAGGCAGCTCATGGCGAGCGGTTCCCAGTAATTAAACTACAACATGCAGAGCTTTTAGTTAGACTGCCTCTCGCCGTGTGCTGCCTTGCTGCTGCTGGAACTTTTCCCTCGCCGCCAGAGATGTAGCTGAAGGCCCGGCAGCTGTTCCATCCGTTTCCTTCACTGTCTCTGTGTTACATAATTTCATTGTGTAATACTGCCGAGGGGGGCTTGACCAAATCTTTAAGTCCCCCTCCTTCTGTGGGATGGGCCTCTTCTGGGTCAGGGCCGCAAAGCAGACGCTTCTCCTGCTTCCCGATAGTTACACCCCTGGCCGCCACCATTATAGTAAATGTTGACGGATCGTCATTCTTGTCGCTGTGGCATATTTAGAAGGGCTGCTTGGGGGCCCTGACCCAGAAGGGGCCCATCCTGGAGGAGAAGGACTAAAAGATTTTTTCAGGGCCCCCTCGACAGTATTACACAATGAAATTATACACAATGACAGTATAGACAGTGTATGAAACGTCTGAAACTGCTGCGGGGCCTGGTCTGAGAGAGCTATCTTTACTATCCACAGTTATGTGGGTGGCATAAAATGAAGGGCTTGTGAAAATATTTCTGTGGTAGGTAGGTTGTCCCCATTAAAAAAATTGCTGTGGGGCAAAGTCATTTCTAGTTACACCACTGTCTGGGGGCATAAGTGAACTAGCGGCATGACGGATCCGACCGCTTGTTCAACTTTCTGGAATAGCCTGACGTACTTCACTTCTAATGTTAAAGTTGCCTAATATTAGTTTTATTAAATGTTTTTGATTAAATGATTCCTTTTTTAATCACACAGCGCCTGTTAGAGAGAGGTTATGATGACCTCCGTTCACACGCGGACAAGAAGGTCATCATGCATGACATCAGGAATGAGTTGAGGAGGGAGCATGGGGGGAAACATACCCCATTGGCCATGCTTAAGAAATGGTCGGATCTCAAGCGGCGGCATCATGAGAGAATCCGCCAGATCCGGGATACTCACTGTCCGGGTACAATGATTACTGAGTGTTGGTGAAATAAACAAACGTAACGTAATGCTGAGGTACATTTATTATTTGTGATTATTATTTTTACATAAGTCTAATTTGTTATTATAGGTGCTCACCTTCCCTCGGTCAGATGCAGGCCTGCCAGTAGGGATTCGTGGGAGGTCTCTGCGTCTGAGGGGGAGGAGCAGCCAGGACCCTCAGGACCCACAAATGCCCCTGCACCACCACAGGAGGGGGTTTCAATGGAGGAGGAAGAGGCTGGACCGTCAGCCCTACCAGAGTCCCCCCCCCCCAATTTTGGAGGATGATGAAGAGGAGGAAGAGGATGATGACGGAGTTGTCACCACCCCACACAAGGAGGGTAAATATATGCTTTTGTTGTTTAAACTCATTCACAAACACAGACACGTATTAGTTTAGTTATATTGGATAACAGAAAGTCCCACACTTACAGTTCATTACAAGCAGGGTAACAAGACAGTACTATTGCAACACTCTTTACAGTCTGTCACCGTTCTGGTTCCCTTCTCAGATTGTTCTGCGTTGAGATGGCCTGTCCACACTTTATCTGAACAGCCTTTTTAACAGCACTGTTATGAGAACATACGATGGAGTACGTGTGAGACCTGTCCCACCCAATGTCTATGTTAACTATTTAAAACCTGTTCAAAAATCAATATTAAAGACAAAACCCCAGAAACAAAACAGGTGTGCTGATTCCAGACGTACTGATTAACCTAAATTATCTCCATGAGGCATACATTCCCTTTGAGACATACCAAGCATCCCTGATTCTCCCCCTTTTGTTTACTACAGTGCATATAGCAACTTCAATCCTTAGTTTCTAAATATAATATTGTTTAAATACATTTTTTTATAATTATGGCAAAAATAAAGTTATAACAAGAACACTACTGTGCCAACGACCTGTCTTACTTTGCCACAGTCGCCATACATGGCTCTTTTACTCAAGAGTAAAGACTCTATATATAAAAAAATTTTTTTAGGAGTACTTAAAGCAATGAAAAAAATAAATGACAGTCCTTCAACGGGACTAGAGGACCCTAATCAGGTAGTTCCGGGAGCAGCACTGGCGAAAAATAAGGGAGATCAGGCTGCAGGGCTCCCACCAGATGGCTGTTTTGGAGGAGCAGCACAACAAGGCCATGGAGGAGCTCATGAACCTCCATGATCAATTAAAGGCCTTGCCTTAATGCACATTGTTAACTTATTTTATTTTGTTAATTTTTTATTAATATACTATTTTAATGGTTAAAAAATATTGTGTGTTTGTTTTTATTTGATTAATTGAAGTTTTCTTATTAATTTCAAAACATTAGGTTACAGTAAGGCCCCTATACTCCATCACAAACTCATCAGTAGACTGACAAACATCACCTGTAGGTACATATAAAAGGGACATTATTTGTCCTACACAGAACTTCAATGCATATTGATAATAGCAGTAGTCCTTGATAATCGTTGAGTATATGGCCTACACATAATTATTAAGCAATTGGATAATAACAGCATTTATGGTTGGTGTAGAATCATCTTGACAAACCAGCAGCAGGCATATGGTTACTTAACGTTGTAGTTTAAGGTCTACACATAACCCTGACTCACTCTGCAGGAACAGACAGCAAAATGTTATTTGTTTTTAGCGTTAAGTGTAAAAGAAAATTCAAATTACATCAAATTTCACCTATAAATAAAAGAAATAGCTACTTTCAACATAAATACATTATTTTTAAAATTGACACAAACTTGACGGAGTGATAATATTTAAAATAAATAAATAATAATTTTATATCCAGCAAATTAAATCATTAGTAACAAAAACTTTATTATTATTATTATTATTATTTATTATTAATAAGACTGAGAACTAATTTCAAATTTATTTATAAATAATTGTGAGATACCCCACAAAAAAAAAAAAAATCGGAAATAATAAGCAAAATGGTAAAGGCATGTTGTAAAAACTAAACAGCACGGATCCTTTATAGCGTCCTTAAATGTCCTGGCATTGCTTCCGCCGAACAAACCGAAAAATGTGATTACATGACTCAGAGTATAATAATTCTGAAACTGGTAAGGAACATTATATAGTAGGTATTTTTTTAAAGCTGTGTCTATATACAGGTCCTTCTCAAAAAATTAGCATATTGTGATAAAGTTCATTATTTTCTGTAATGTACTGATAAACATTAGACTTTCATATATTTTAGATTCATTACACACCAACTGAAGTAGTTCAAGCCTTTTATTGTTTTAATATTGATGATTTTGGCATACAGCTCATGAAAACCCCAAATTCCTATCTAAAAAAATTAGCATATCATGAAAAGGTTCTCTAAATGAGCTATTAACCTAATCATCTGAATTAACTAATTAACTCTAAACACCTGCAAAAGATTCCTGAGGCTTTTAAAAACTCCCAGCCTGGTTCATTACTCAAAACCGCAATCATGGGTAAGACTGCCGGCCTGACTGCTGTCCAGAAGGCCATCATTGACACCCTCAAACAAGAGGGTAAGACACAGAAAGAAATTTCTGAACGAATAGGCTGTTCCCAGAGTGCTGTATCAAGGCACCTCAGTGGGAAGTCTGTGGGAAGGAAAAAGTGTGGCAGAAAACGCTGCACAACGAGAAGAGGTGACCGGACCCTGAGGAAGATTGTGGAGAAGGATCAATTCCAGATCTTTGGGGACCTGCGGAAGCAGTGGACTGAGTCTGGACTAGAAACATCCAGAGCCACCGTGTACAGGCGTGTGCAGGAAATGGGCTACAGGTGCCGCATTCCCCAGGTCAAGCCACTTTTGAACCAGAAACAGCGGCAGAAGCGCCTGACCTGGGCTACAGAGAAGCAGCACTGGACTGTTGCTCAGTGGTCTAAAGTACTTTTTCCGGATGAAAGCAAATTTTGCATGTCATTCGGAAATCAAGGTGCCAGAGTCTGGAGGAAGACTGGGGAGAGGGAAATGCCAAAATGCCTGAAGTCCAGTGTCAAGTACCCACAGTCAGTGATGGTCTGGGGTGCCATGTCAGCTGCTGGTGTTGGTCCACTGTGTTTTATCAAGGGCAGGGTCAATGCAGCTAGCTATCAGGAGATTTTGGAGCACTTCATGCTTCCATCTGCTGAAAAGCTTTATGGAGATGAAGATTTCATTTTTCAGCACGACCTGGCACCTGCTCACAGTGCCAAAACCACTGGTAAATGGTTTACTGACCATGGTATTACTGTGCTCAATTGGCCTGCCAACTCTCCTGACCTGAACCCCATAGAGAATCTGTGGGATATTGGGAAGAGAAAGTTGAGAGACGCAAGACCCAACACTCTGGATGAGCTTAAGGCCGCTATGGAAGCATCCTGGGCCTCCATAACACCTCAGCAGTGCCACAGGCTGATTGCCTCCATGCCACGCCGCATTGAAGCAGTCATTTCTGCAAAAGGATTCCCAACCAAGTATTGAGTGTCTAACTGAACATAATTATTTGAAGGTTGACTTTTTTTGTATTAAAAACACTTTTCTTTTATTGGTCTGAGGAAATATGCTAATTTTTCGAGATAGGAAATTTGGGTTTTCATGAGCTGTATGCCAAAATCATCAATATTAAAACAATAAAAGGCTTGAACTACTTCAGTTGGTGTGTAATGCATCTAAAATATATGAAAGTCTAATGTTTATCAGTTCATTACAGAAAATAATGAACTTTATCACAATATGCTAATTTTTTGAGAAGGACCTGTATATATATACATATATATATATATATATATATATATATATATATATATTTTGCATGTGCAAATTATCATTACATAATTGTCAATATTTAAAAAAATATATATAAAAGTAACTATCCCTATATACATGTGTCATTCAGGCTTCATTAACAAAACCGGATTGTCATACGGATGAGTATAACGCCAGTCAGACTGTAATGTAAGGCACCAACAAACAGACCAGTGATGAAAGCAAAAAGGTGTTTATTCACCAGAAACATAAACGTCCAGGACACTTGCTGGTAACAAGGAATAATAACAAAAAACCAGGCAAGGAGATTCCAGGAATAGTCCCAACCAGTGCTGAATGATGCTATGCACTTGGCAGTCGAGTCACTCCAGATCTTGGGTCCACTGTAAAGGACAAAGTTCCTGGCAGTCTTCAGTCACTAGGAGTTGTGACCTATACCTGGTTGAGGGAAAATAACAGTGGGCACTGATCACCCTGAGAGACCTCCTTTTAAATGCCTGCTGACCAATCCCAGGGTGCCAAGTGTCCACTACCATAGGTGAACAAATTGCCCTGCACCTGAGTACAAGGCCTAAGGCAATCACATGTTGATTAACCCATGGCTGGCTCCCTAATCCACTTTGCTCTTGTGAGTCAGTATAATATGCGCCACTGGTCGACGAAGTGCATAAGAAGCGCATACTCGCGACCGTGTATCCCTTTGCGAACCTGCCCTTGTGCGTACGCACAGACGCATGATTGACTCAGCGCGAGTATGCGAGCGCGTGGACCCAGATGCGGAAACGGAAGTCGCAGGAGACACCGGAGACAACCCTGGTCGCGGCGTCTTGTCACTCGCCTGGCCACTCTGTCCCCGGGACTCCGACGGTCCTCCCCTCCGATGTCCACGCGAACACATCTCCGCACTGGCTCGCAAAGGGGTCAGCGCTGGTGCATCAGAGACACGCATAACCTGTCCCGCAACTCCACGAGGACCCCTCTTGGTTCCCCTGGAGTGCAAAGCAGGTGAGGATCTTACATTACCCCCCCCCCCTCGAGGAGGCGGCTCTGAAGACTCCAAGCAAGCTTTCCCCGGATTATCCCGGTGAAAGGCTGCCACCAACTCATCTGCATGCACCTGGCGAGCAGGTATCCAACATCTCTCCTCTGGACCAAAACCCTTCCAGTCCACCAAGTATTGAAGAGACCTTTGGACAAAACGAGAGTCCAAAATCCTGTTCACTTCGAACTCCGGTACCCCTTGGACCTCCAGCGGGGATGGGGTCTGAATGAAGGGAGCGGAGTCGGCTGCCGATTTGAGAAGTGAAACATGAAAGGTGTTCACTCCTCGGATCGATGGTGGAAGAGCAACCTTGTACGTAACTCGGTTGATCTTTTGTGTCACTGGGTATGGGCCAATGAATCGAGGACTTAACTTGGAAGATGGCTGACGCAGCGGAATGTTCCAGGTGGAGACCCACACCTGATCTCCCACCTTAAACTTTTGCTCTATGGTGCGATGACGATCAGCAAATTTCTTCTGTTGCCCCACCGCACTGCGGAGATTCCGCTGGGCCGACGACCAAATGGGACGTCTATCCTTGAACCACTGATCCACCACCGGTGAGTCAGTGGAGGGTCCGGCCAAAGAAGAGAGTGTCATGGAACCATGAACCAGACGTACAACAAGAGATAAGTGGAAATAAGAAGGCTTTATTGAAAATCAAGCTGTAAGGCAAAAGTCCAAACGGATGGCTAAACCGAAGCAGGGTCTTGCGAAGCCAGAGGTCAGGAACCAGAAGGGTAGTCAGACGAAGCCTGGATCAGGAACCAGCAGGGTAGTCAGACGAAGCCTGGATCA
Source organism: Bufo gargarizans (assembly GCF_014858855.1). Taxonomy (NCBI): domain Eukaryota; kingdom Metazoa; phylum Chordata; class Amphibia; order Anura; family Bufonidae; genus Bufo; species Bufo gargarizans. Next base: position 400,548,764 of record NC_058081.1, read on the forward strand.
GGAACCAGCAGGGTAGTCAGACGAAGCCAGGATCAGGAACCAAAAGCAGCAGCAGTCTTAGAAGCATGTGAACACAGGAGGACCAAGCAAGGAACTGAAGCCACAGACCTCCTATATATATGAGCTAGGCATCCAGCTCCTCCCAGTGGGAAGGAGAAGCCGCAGGGTGGGAGGCTACAAGAAACCCAGAAACCCAGAAACCAAGATGGCCGCCAGCACATGTCAAACGAAGGAGAACAGCAAGAAGGTAAGACCATGACAGAGAGTCTTGGATCCCTGCCCCCCACGCACCTGAACGGAGACATCTTAGTGGAAGCATGCTCAGAGTTATTATAAGCCACCTCCGCAAAGGGTAGATACGCTACCCATTCCTCCTGGCAGTCTGACACGAAGCACCGGAGATATTGCTCCAGGGTCTGGTTAGTCCTTTCCGTCTGACCGTTGGTCTCTGGGTGAAAACCAGAAGAAAAAGACAAATTAATACCCAATCGGGAGCAGAAAGAACACCAGAAGCGGGAGATGAATTGCACTCCTCTGTCTGAAACAATGTCATCCGGCGCTCCGTGTAATCGAAAGACATGATTCAAGAACAGATCTGCCAATTCTCTGGCCGAGGGCAATCCAGGGAGTGGGATAAAATGGGCCATTTTGCTAAAACGGTCCACCACTACCCAGATTACCGTACTTCCAGAGGACCTTGGCAAATCTGTGATGAAATCCATGGAAATGTGAGTCCATGGAGCCTGGGGAATAGGCAGTGGGAGTAAAGTCCCAGAAGGGGCAGACCGGGACGGTTTACATCTGGCGCAAACAGTACATGCCTGGATATAGGCCTTAACATCCACGGACATGTTGGGCCACCACACGTGACGTTTAACAAGGGCAAGTGTTTTTTTAACACCCAAATGCCCGGCAGACTTTGAGTCATGAAGCTGTCGGATGACCTCCAATCGAAGGTTAATGGGTACGAACCATCGACCCTCGGGTTTGTCAGGTGGACTCTCTGCCTGTGAGGGCTCAAGAAGAGAGGACAAGTCCTCCATTACTTCTGCGGCCCCCAGGGCAGCAAGAAAACATTTAGTTGGGAGAATGGTTTCTGGCTCTGCAGCCTCAGGGAAGCAGAGGGACAGGGCATCTGCCTTCACGTTTTTGGAACCTGGTTTATAAGTGAGGCGGAAATTGAAGCGGGTGAAAAACAATGCCCACCTGGCTTGTCGGGAGTTGAGTCTTTTGGCACTCTCTAGATACTCCAAATTTTTGTGGTCAGTGTAAACCGTGATGGGATGTTCTGCACCCTCTAGCCAATGTCTCCACTCTTGAAAATCCAATCTTACTCCCAGAAGCTCTCTATTGCCGATATCATAATTACACTCAGCTGGAGAGAGCTTCCGAGAGAAGAAGGCACAGGGATGTAACCTCTCGGGGTCCCCAGAATACTGTGAGAGAACTGCCCTACACCGACCTCTGAGGCATCGACCTCAAGAACAAAAGGTCTGGAGGTGTCTGGATGAGTAAGAATTGGTGCCGTGCAAAAGGCCTGTTTCAGCGTCTCAAAGGCTCTGACTGCCTCTCTCGTCCACTTAGAAGGATTAGCTCCCTTCTTAGTGAGGTTGGTGAGAGGTACTACTATCGCAGAAAAATTCTTAATAAACTTGCGGTAGAAGTTGGCAAAGCCTAAGAAACGCTGCAACCCCTTAAGATCCTTAGGTTGAGGCCAATCCAAGACAGCAGAAAGTTTGGATGGGTCCATAGCCAATCCCTTTTCTGAGATAATGTACCCCAGGAAAGGCAACTCCTTCACCTCAAACAGACACTTCTCAAGTTTGACATAGAGGCGGTTCTCCCTCAGCTTCTGGAAAACCTGACACACGTGTCTCCGATGAGAGACCAGATCCGAAGAGTAGATTAGTATGTCATCTAGATAGACAACAACACATCTATCCAAGAAATCTCTGAGAACATCGTTGATGAACTCCTGGAAGACCGGGGGAGCATTACAGAGACCGAAAGGCATCACGAGATACTCGTAATGCCCGTCTCTGGTATTAAATGCGGTCTTCCATTCGCCACCCTCTCTAATGCGAACTAAATTATAAGCACCCCTTAAATCGAGTTTGGTGAAGACTCGGGCCCCTGCCACCTGAGAAAACAGATCATCAATCAGAGGCAGTGGATACCGATTCTTCACCGTAATCCGATTAAGGGCACGATAATCGATGCAAGGTCTCAAGCCTCCATCCTTCTTCTCCACAAAGAAGAATCCAGCTCCAGCAGGGGAAGTGGATGGACGAATGAAATTCTTCTCAAGGTTCTCTTTAATATACTCCCGCTGAGCCTGAACCTCAGGCCCAGTGAGATTATAAAGATGCCCTCGTGGTGGCATGGTGCCTGGCAACAGGTCTATAGGACAATCATATGACCTGTGGGGAGGTAATACATCAGCCCCCTGAGGACTGAACACATCTCGGAAATTATGATACTGCTGTGGTAAAGTACTTAATACTTCCATGGAGGCTAGTGACAGGTCGGGACGAATGCACTTAGTAAGGCATTCCGTACTCCACTGACAGCTAAGACCCGAGCGCCAGTCCACTACTGGATTATGGAGCCTTAACCAAGGGAGACCCAAAATCACGGGAGTGGATGGCATGTCAAGGACAAAAAGGCTTAAGGTCTCCCGATGATCAGCCCCCACCGTTACCTGTATTCCCGGAGTCATCCACACTGCACGACCATCTTGAAGAGGGGAACCATCAATCGCGGTCACTGACATGGTGGTTTTCGGCTGGATCAACGGGATGACAAGTCGACGAACCAAGGTTGAGTCCACAAAATTCCCAGCGGCCCCAGAATCGATTAGTGCTGAAAACTCATGGACCTTGTCTTGCCACCGTAAGGATATGGATACCATCACCCGGCTTGGAGGAGGGATAATAGCACCTAGGGGGTTCTCCTCTATGCCCCCTAGGTTCATTCGTTTCCCGCCGGCAGGAGGGGACAGGTTTTAACGAGGTGTCCAGACTTTCCGCAAAATAGGCACAGGCCTTTCTGTTGGCGACGAGCTCGTTCTGCCTGTGTGAGATGGGGGGATCCAACCTCCATTGGCTCTTCGGCCGATTTTAGAGGCCCTGGATGTGGTCGAGAGGATGAAAACCGAGACGACCGTTCCACTCGCCTCTCACGGATTCGCCTATCGGCATCGATTGCCTGAGAGATAGCCATTTCCAACGAGAAGGGGGTAGGCAAGGCCAAAAGAAGATCCCGGACCGCATCCGAAAGTCCCAAAAGGAAGCGATGGCGTAGGGCTGCGTCGCTCCAGGTGGTGAAAGCTGCCCATCGCCTGAATTCTGCAGCGTATTCTTCAGCTGGGCGGCGGCCTTGTTGAATATGCTCAAGATTGGTCTCTGCGGTGCGAGTACGATCCGGGTCATCGTAAATCACAGCCATAGCCTCGAAGAAGGCATCCACTGACGAAAAAGCTGTATGGTCTTGAGGCAAGTTAAATGCCCAACGTTGAGGGTCTCCACGTAGCAGTGACATTACAATCCCAATTCTCTGCCTGAGAGTGCCAGAAGCCATCGGTCGTAACTGGAAATAAAGGAGACAGGAGTCCCTGAAGTTTAAGAACTCCTGTCGCTCTCCTGTGAAGGGGTCAGGCAGAGGGATCTTAGGTTCTGTTTGATGCCTTGCGATAGTGACGGGTAGTGCTGAGGCTCCCTGGATAAGCTGCTGAACCTCCTCCATCACAGTTGTCAGTTGCTCTTGGATTTGCGCTGCAGCGGCTGCTAGTATATTTGGGCGTCGTTGGAACAGCAGGTTAACGGCTCCCGTTAATTCATTCAGCTGCTGCTGGATCTTGTCCATGGCAACTGTTAGTTGGGCCCACTTTTCTGTAATGCAAGGCACCAACAAACAGACCAGTGATGAAAGCAAAAAGGTGTTTATTCACCAGAAACATAAACGTCCAGGACCCTTGCTGGTAACAAGGAATAATAACAAAAAAACAGGCAAGGAGATTCCAGGAATAGTCCCAACCAGTGCTGAATGATGTTGTGCACTTGGAAGTCAAGTCACTCCAGATCTTGGGTCCGCTGTAAAGGACAAAGTTCCTGGCAGTCTTCAGTCACTAGGAGTTGTGACCTATACCTGGTTGAGGGAAAATAACAGTGGGCACTGATCACCCTGAGAGACCTCCTTTTAAATGCCTGCTGACCAATCCCAGGGTGCCAAGTGTCCACTACCATAGGTGAACAAATTGCCCTGCACCTGAGTACAAGGCCTAAGGCAATCACAAGTTGATTAACCCATGGCTGGCTCCCTAATCCACTTTGCTCTTGTGAGTCAGTATAATATGCGCTACTGGTCGACGAAGTGCATAAGAAGCGCGTACTCGCGACCGTGTATCCCTTTGCGAACCTGCCCTCGTGCGTACGCACGGACGCATGATTGACTCAGCGCGAGTATGCGAGCGCGTGGACCCAGATGCGGAAACGGAAGTCGCAGGAGACACCGGAGACAACCCTGGCCGCGGCGTCTTGTCACTCGCCTGGCCACTCTGTGCCCGGGACTCCGACGGTCCTCCCCTCCGATGTCCACGCGAACGCATCTCCGCACTGGCTCGCAAAGGGGTCAGCGCTGGTGCATCAGAGACACGCATAACCTGTCCCGCAACTCCACGAGGACCCCTCTTGGTTCCCCTGGAGTGCAAAGCAGGTGAGGATCTTACACAGACCCAACCATGTAGATAGGTCAACACGGAAGTCAGCCATCCCTCCCAGGACAACAGACAACACCATGTTCGAACCTTAATCTGTAGCAAAAAAAAAAAAAAACATTAACAAAAATAACATTTTTTGATTAGGTTCATCAATAAGTCCAGTACAATTTTTAGTGCACAAGACCTTTTGACAAGGGAAGGCCACATGCGGTCCACAACTTGCTACATCGTGAACCACAACACTGGCGCCCCAAACCCAATAATAAAAAAAAAAAAACATAATAAAATAAAATAAAGTAAAATAAATTAATTTTGTACATGAAACCTAACAACAAAGGATTCTTTTTTAAAATATTATTATTTAGATACATATTTATTTGTTTATTTGACAATACATAATTAACACAGCACATGCATGAATATGAACAATTCAAACCATGTTTTTAGAATTCTACATTCTAGACTTGTTATAGTGCAAAGTAGAAAAAGTGATCCATGCTGGTTGCCTACGCAGGATTAAGAACCTTCATGTTTTAGAGTTAACACTGTAGTAAAATGTAGACTCAAAAGTTATGATTCATAACTATTCCGAATAAGGGAATTAAATAACCGTTAAGTACACTATTATTTAAAAATATATATACTGTCGTAAAGGTCTCAAATATCTGGTTTGTACCTAGATTTAAATTATGTCTAATGCTCCCTGAACCACTAGTTCATATTTGATACAAGATGCATGATGGCATTGTCTTCTTGAAGACTGCTCATGGCATCACAGCAGAAAACATTAATTAATGTATTATTAACCTGGTCACTTGATCTGTTGAATTAGTCCTGTGACCTAATTCTTTCAAAACATACTGTTGCTCAATGCTGAACATACATTTGAACAACTGTAGCAACGCTAGAATATAGCACTGGACCCACAGGCTTGTACAGTTTGCACTAGGCATGATGGGTGAATCACTTCATCATCATCTTTTTTTGTTGAGCGTATCACTCTGGATGTTAAATCCTGAATCATCCAACAACATAAAATTATGAAATTGCTCCAGTGTCCGATCTATAAGCTCCCTAAGCATATACATTTTTCACAGATCAAAATTAAATAAATATTATATGTTTTTTCATAAGGGTATTGAAAACAAATGTTCAGTACCAATGTCTTGAGTTCCCTTTTCATTGTGCTTTAAAAAAAAAAAAAAAAAAAAAAATTACTGTTAAACATTTCAAAGGATTTGTATTGTGGTTTTAGTAAGATTTTTTTCCCCAAAAATTTTTTAGTTATTGCCAATCAGGATAATAAAGTTTATATTTACATATATCTTAAATATCCACCTTTTACTTATCAGTTCTACACTTACATTTTTTTAAAGTGTTTATAACATTTATTACACACATTTTAGGACTCAGGTCAATCTACGCTCTATGTTTAATACTTGACACTGTATTGACTTTTCTGTAAATTAAAAACATAATTTTTACAGAAGCAGAAGATATATATTTCTGCATTGTTGTTTATGAAATTAAAAGAATAAGAATACGGAGCAGAAAAATATATAAACACATTACTTAATTTTCCAATTGGTGGCTCCAATAATATTATCTAATAAAAATAACATATTTAATTTTGTAAGTGTACTAAAGAAATAGTATTAAAGCTACAATTTAAGGCCAAAATAAACTGTAAACCTGCAAGACATCAGCATTGAAATGTAAACTATGTAGTTAAATTAATAGAAAAAATAGTATACACATCAAAGCACAAATTGTAGTCTTATTAGGCCCCTACATGACTCATATAGATCAGGACAGTCAGCTGCATCAACCAGAGGATATTTTAAAATGGTATAGTATGAGGCCCACATATAGCTAGGCTCAAAGAAGCAGGACATGCAGCAGCAGCAGTAGATCGAGTGTTTTTAGGCCCCTAGATGACTCAGATATATCAGGAGTCTGGACAGGCGGCAGCATCCAACAGAGGATATTTTAAAATGGTATAGAATGAGGCCCACATATAGCTAGGCTCAAATCAGCAGGACATGCAGCAGCAGCAGCGGTAGATCGAGTGTTATTAGGCCCCTAGATGCCTCAGATAGATCAGGAGTCTGGACAGGCGGCAGCATCCAACAGAGGATATTTGAAAATAGTATAGAATGAGGCCCACATATAGCTAGGCCCAAATCAGCAGGACATGCAGCAGCAGCAGCAGCAGTACATCGAGTGTTTTTAGGCCCCTAGATGACTCATATATATCATGAGTCTGGACAGGCGGCAGCATCCAACAGAGGATATTTTAAAATGGTATAAAATGAGGCCCACATATAGCTAGGCCCAAATCAGCAGGACTTGTAGCAGCAACAGTACATCGAGTGTTTTTAGGCCCCTAGATGACTCAGATATATCAGGAGTCTGGACAGGCAGCAGCATCCAACAGAGGATATTTGAAAATGGTATTGAATGAGGCCCACATAAAGCTAGGCTCAAATCAGCAGGACATGCAGCAGCAGCAGCAGCAGTAGATCGAGTGTTTTTAGGCCCCTAGATGACTCATATATATCAGGAGTCTGGACAGGCGGCAGCACCCAACAGAGGATATTTTAAAATTGTATTGAATGAGGCCCACATATAGCTAGGCCCAAATCAGCAGGACATTAAAGCAGTAGATTGAGTGTTTTTAGGCCCCTACATGACTCATATATAATATGAGTCTGGACAGGCGGCAGCATCCAACAGAGGATATTTTAAAATGGTATAGAATGAGGCCCACATATAGCTAGGCTCAAATCAGCAGGACATGTAGCAGCAGCAGTAGATCGAGTTTTTTTAGGCCCCTAGATGACTCATATATATCATGAGTCTGGACAGGAGACAGCATCCAACAGAGGATATTAGAAAATGGTATTGAATGAGGTCCACATATAGCTAGGCTCAAATCAGCAGGACATGTAGCAGCAGCAGCAGCAGTAGAGCGAGTGTTTTTAGGCCCCTAGATGACTCATATATATCATGAGTCTGGACAGGCAGCAGCATCAAACAGAGAATATTTGTAAATGGTATTGAATGAGGCCCACATATAGCTAGGCCCAAATCAGCAGAACATGCAGCAGCAGCAGTACATCAAGTGTTTTTAGGCCCCTAGATGACTCATATATATTATGTTTCTGGACAGGCGGCAGCATCGAACAGAGGATATTTGAAAATGGTATTGAATGAGGCCCACATATAGCTAGGCCCAAAATCAGCAGGACAGGCGGCAGGAACAGCTAAATGTGCATCTGGAACATATTACCATGAATGGCCCCACCAACAAACAGGGGCAGCACCAACACTAAAATAATACACCTTACATTGTATCATTTTCTAACTAAGCAGCATGGATGTGAATTCATGAATGGACCACCCATCAGACCATGAACACAACCCAAAACTTAATAAAAACAAGTAAAATTTGTAATTTCATAGTCTAAAACTGTAATGTCGTAACATATATAATAAATTAAATATTTACATTGAAAAAATATTTTTACTAAAGCAATTTGACATTTTGAACACACTCTATTTTCAATTAATCAATCAGGTATACTTTATGCCAGCAACATTCATCTATAATTTTCGATATAAGGCGCAGCAATTATGTAGCAGACCACTGCGTTAACGCAGCATGACTCAACGTGTTCTGATTCCTCTGAGCCAGAGGGATAAAGTACTGCAAGGGTTAAGTAGTGTCTCTGTTGTCCTCCGTTTGTGAGGAGGGATGTGTAACGCAGGTCGCCAGACCCATACACGATTGTCGCTGCTCACATCCAGCGCTAACGACATGTGCACGTCCACACCGTCCTGAGATCAAACAGAGCCCAGAAGTCAGTGAAGAAGTTGCTTTGCCTGGGCCAGTTGTGTTAGTGCCCATGTCTCCGCCACTTGGGTCAGTTCTCATTCCCCTCGTTCATGACTCTGTCATGGTCCCCCTCTACTGTCGTTGTTCATCGTCAGCTGCTTTTAGTGCTCAGCATGGTTCATTTATTGCCGATCATGCAGCTAAATAAGGCTATAGTTGCAACTTGCAAGGCTTGACTACACACGGTGAGTAGTGTCACACATCCCGTATTATACTTCACTTAGGAGGGGGTGACAAACACAGGGGAGCACCTACACTGTCATCCTGCAGAGCAATGTTTGTATACTTTTTGGAAGGCAACATGCGTGCTGGAGTGACATTGAACAGCAGTTACTATTAAACCACCTAACTTAAGTTACAGTGCTTATTGGATGTGGACTTTGCATCTATAAAGTATTATCCAGTTTCTTTGTGAAAAATGCATAGTGATCCATTTCTCTATAATGGTGATATTTTGATTTATATATAATTTCCAGTCTACTTTGTAGAGATAGGGTACCTAGATAATTTATCCCAGGATGGACCACTTGTATAGATCTTTGTACCCCATCTCTAACGGAAAACCCCTGCTTTATTCTTCCACTTAAAGAGAACTGCATTACAGAGGAATGGGTGGCAGTCTTGTTTTACAGATCTTAAAACAATACTAATTGAAATGTCAAATCGATCTAAAATAACTCCACTTCTGAGTAGCAACAGCACACATGTTGGCTTAACCTCCTGAGGACCGCCGTACGCAGGATTGCGTCCTGCCGGCGGCCCTGCTCTTCTGGGTGGACGCATATACGCGTCCTCCCGCGAGAGCCGAAATTCCTGTGAACGCGCGCACACAGGCGCGCGCGCTCACAGGAACGGAAGGTAAGAGAGTGGATCTCCAGCCTGCCAGCGGCGATCGCTCGCTGGCAGGCTGGAGATCTGATTTTTTTTAACCCCTAACAGGTATATTAGACGCTGTTTTGATAACAGCGTCTAATATACCTGCTACCTGGTCCTCTGGTGGTCCCTTTTGTTAGGATCGACCACCAGAGGACACAGGTAGGTCAGTAAAGTCGCACCAAACACTACACTACACTACACTACACCCCCCCCCCCTGTCACTTATTAACCCTTTATAAACCCCTGATCACCCATGATCACCCCATATAAACTCCCTGATCACCCCCTGTCATTGATAACCCCCCCTGTCATTGATCACCCCCCTGTCAGGCTCCGTTCAGACGTCCGTATGATTTTTACGGATCCACGGATACATGGATCGGATCCGCAAAACACATGCGGACGTCTGAATGGAGCCTTACAGGGGGGTGATCAATGACAGGCGGGTGATCAATGACAGGCGGGTGATCACGCATATACACTCCCTGATCACCCCCCTGTCATTGATCACCCCCCTGTCATTGATCACCCCCCTGTAAGGCTCCATTCAGACGTCCGCATGTATTTTGCGGATCCGATCCATGTATCCATGGATCCGTAAAAATCATACGGACGTCTGAATGGAGCCTTACAGGGGGGTGATCAATGACAGGGGGGTGATCACCCAGATACATTCCCTGATCACCCCCTGTCATTGATCACCCCCCTGTAAGGCTCCATTCAGACGTCCGCATGATTTTTACGGATCCATGGATACATGGATCGGATCCGCAAAACACATGCGGACGTCTGAATGGAGCCTTACAGGGGGGTAATCAATGACAGGCGGGTGATCACCCATATACACTCCCTGATCACCCCCCTGTCATTGATCACCCCCCTTTAAGGCTCCATTCAGACGTCCGCATGTGTTTTGCGGATCCGATCCATGTATCCATGGATAGGTAAAAATCATACGGACGTCTGAATGGAGCCTTACAGGGGGGGTGATCAGTGACAGGGGGGTGATCACCCTGATCACCCCCTGTCATTGATAACCCCCCTGTAAGGCTCCATTCAGATGTCCGCATGTGTTTTGCGGATCCGATCCATGTATCCATGGATCCGTAAAAATCATACGGACGTCTGAATGGAGCCTTACAGGGGGGTGATCAATGACGGGGGTGATCAGGGAGTCTATAAGGGTGATCACCCCCCTGTCATTGATCACCCCCCTGTCATTGATCACCCCCCCCCCCCCCCCGTAAGGCTCCATTCAGACATTTTTTTGGCCCAAGTTAGCGAAAAATTTTTGTTTGTTTTTGTTTTTTCTTACTAAGTCTCATATTCCACTAACTTGTGTCAAAAAATAAAATCTCACATGAACTCACCATACCCCTCACGGAATCCAAATGTGTAAAAATTTTTAGACATTTATATTCCAGACTTCTTCTCACGCTTTAGGGCCCCTAAAAAGCCAGGGCAGTATAAATACCCCACATGTGACCCCATTTCGGAAAGAAGACACCCCAAGGTATTCCGTGAGGGGCATATTGAGTCCATGAAAGATTGAAATTTTTGTCCTAAGTTAGCGGAAAGTGAGACTTTGTGAGAAAAAAACAAAAAAAATAATTTCCGCTAACTTATGCAAAAAAAAAAAAAATTTCTATGAACTCGCCAGGCCCCTCATTGAATACCTTGGGGTGTCTTCTTTCCAAAGTGGGGTCACATGTGGGGTATTTATACTGCCCTGGCTTTTTAGGGGCCCGAAAGTGTGAGAAGAAGTCTGGGATCCAAATGTCTAAAAATGCCCTCCTAAAAGGAACTTGGGCACCTTTGCGCATCTAGGCTGCAAAAAAGTGTCACACATGTGGTATCGCCGTACTCGGGAGAAGTTGGGGAATGTGTTTTGGGGTGTCATTTTACATATACCCATGCTGGGTGAGAAAAATATCTTGGTCAAATGCCAACTTTGTATAAAAAAATTGGAAAAATTACACCCCAAAACACATTCCCCAACTTCTCCTGAGTACGGCGATACCAGAAGTGTGACACTTTTTTGCAGCCAAGGTGGGCAAAGGGGCACACATTCCAAAGTGCACCTTTCGGATTTCACAGGCCATTTTTTACACATTTTGATTGCAAAGTACTTCTTACACATTTGGGCCCCTAAATTGCCAGGGCAGTATAACTACGCCACAAGTGACCCCATTTTGGAAAGAAGACACCCCAAGGTATTCTGTGAGGGGCACGGCGAGTTCCTAGAATTTTTTATTTTTTGTCACAAGTTAGCGGAAAATGATGATTTTTCATTTTTTTTCTTTTTTCCTTACAAAGTCTCATATTCCACTAACTTGCGACAAAAAATAAAAAATTCTAGGAACTCGCCATGCCCCTCACGGAATACCTTGGGGTGTCTTCTTTCCAAAATGGGGTCACTTATGGCGTAGTTATACTGCCCTGGCAATTTAGGGGCCCAAATGTGTAAGAAGTACCTTGCAATAAAAATGTGTAAAAAATGGCCTGCGAAATCCGAAAGGTGCACTTTGGAATATGTGCCCCTTTGCCCACCTTGGCTGCAAAAAAGTGTCACACATGTGGTATCGCTGTACTCAGGAGAAGTTGGGCAATGTGTTTTGGGGGGTCATTTTACATATACCCATGCTGGGTGAGAGAAATATCTTGGCAAAAGACAACTTTTCCCATTTTTTTATACAAAGTTGGCATTTGACCAAGATATTTTTCTCACCCAGCATGGGTATATGTAAAATGACACCCCAAAACACATTCCCCAACTTCTCCTGAGTACGGCAATACCACATGTGTGACACTTTTTTGCAGCCTAGATGCGCAAAGGGGCCCAAATTCCTTTTAGGAGGGCATTTTTAGACATTTGGATCCCAGACTTCTTCTCACACTTTCGGGCCCCTAAAAAGCCAGGGCAGTATAAATACCCCACATGTGACCCCACTTTGGAAAGAAGACACCCCAAGGTATTCAATGAGGGGCATGGCGAGTTCCTAGATTTTTTATTTTTTTTGCATAAGTTAGCGGATATTGATTTTTTTTTGTTTTTTTCTCACAAAGTCTCACTTTCCGCTAACTTAGGACAAAAATTTCAATCTTTCATGGACTCAATATGCCCCTCACGGAATACCTTGGGGTGTCTTCTTTCCGAAATGGGGTCACATGTGGGGTATTTATACTGCCCTGGCTTTTTAGGGGCCCTAAAGCGTGAGAAGAAGTCTGGAATATAAATGTCTAAAAATGTTTACGCATTTGGATTCCGTGAGGGGTATGGTGCGTCCATGTGAGATTTTATTTTTTGACACAAGTTAGTAGAATATGAGACTTTGTAAGAAAAAACAAAAACAAAAACAAACAAAAAATTTCCGCTAACTTGTGCCAAAAAAAATGTCTGAATGGAGCCTTACCGGGGGGGGGGGGGGGGGGGTGATCAATGACAGGGGGGGTGATCAATGACAGGGGGGTGATCAATGACAGGGGGGTGATCACCCATATAGACTCCCTGATCACCCCCCTGTCATTGATCACCCCCCTGTAAGGCTCCATTCAGACGTCCGTATAATTTTTACGGATCCATGGATCGGATCCGCAAAACACATGCGGACGTCTGAATGGAGCCTTACAGGGGGGGTTATCAATGACAGGGGGTGATCAGGGTGATCACCCCCCTGTCAATGATCACCCCCCCTGTAAGGCTCCATTCAGACATCCGCATGATTTTTTACGGATCCATGGATACATGGATCGGATCCACAAAACACATGCGGACGTCTGAATGGAGCCTTACAGGGGGGTTATCAATGACAGGGGGTGATCAGGGTAATCAGGGTGATCACCCCCCTGTCACTGATCACCCCCCCTGTAAGGCTCCATTCAGACATCCGCATGATTTTTTACGGATCCATGGATACATGGATCGGATCCACAAAACACATGTGGACGTCTGAATGGAGCCTTACAGGGGGGTTATCAATGACAGGGGGTGATCAGGGTAATCAGGGTGATCTCCCCCCTGTCACTGATCACCCCCCCTGTAAGGCTCCATTCAGACATCCGCATGATTTTTTACGGATCCATGGATACATGGATCGGATCCACAAAACACATGCGGACGTCTGAATGGAGCCTTACAGGGGGGTTATCAATGACAGGGGGTGATCAGGGTTATCACCCCCCTGTCACTGATCACCCCCCCTGTAAGGCTCCATTCAGACATCCGCATGATTTTTTACGGATCCATGGATACATGGATCGGATCCACAAAACACATGCGGACGTCTGAATGGAGCCTTACAGGGGGGTTATCAATGACAGGGGGTGATCAGGGTAATCAGGGTGATCACCCCCCTGTCACTGATCACCCCCCCTGTAAGGCTCCATTCAGACATCCGCATGATTTTTTACGGATCCATGGATACATATCAATGACAGGGGGGTGATCAGGGAGTGTATATGGGTGATCACCCGCCTGTCATTGATCACCCCCTGTAAGGCTCCATTCAGACGTCCGCATGTGTTTTGCGGATCCGATCCATGTATCCATGGATCCGTAAAAATCATGCGGACGTCTGAATGGAGCCTTACAGGGGGGTGATCAATGACAGGGGGGTGATCAATGACAGGGGGTGATCAGGGAGTGTATATGGGTGATCACCCGCCTGTCATTGATCACCCCCTGTATGGCTCCATTCAGACGTCCGCATGTGTTTTGCGGATCCGATCCATGTATCCATGGATCCGTCAAAAATCTTGCGGACGTCTGAATGGAGCCTTACAGGGGGGTGATCAATGACAGGGTTTGATCAGGGAGTGTATATGGGTGATCACCCGCCTGTCATTGATCACCCCCCTGTAAGGCTCCATTCAGACGTCCGTATGCTTTTTGCGGATCCGATCCATGTATCCGCGGATCCGTAAAAATCATACGGACGTCTGAACGGAGCCTGACAGGGGGGTGATCAATGACAGGGCGGTGATCAATGACAGGGGGGTGATCAGGGAGTTTATATGGGGTGATCATGGGTGATCAGGGGTTTATAAGGGGTTAATAAGTGACGGGGGGGGTGTAGTGTAGTGTAGTGTGGTGTTTGGTGCGACTGTACTGACCTACCTGAGTCCTCTGGTGGTCGATCCTAACAAAAGGGACCACCAGAGGACCAGGTAGGAGGTATATTAGACGCTGTTATGAAAACAGCGTCTAATATACCTGTTAGGGGTTAAAAAATTCGGATCTCCAGCCTGCCAGCGAGCGATCGCCGCTGGCAGGCTGGAGATCCACTCGCTTACCTTCCGTTCCTGTGAGCGCGCGCGCCTGTGTGCGCGCGTTCACAGGAAATCCCGGCCCTCGCGAGATGACGCGTATATGCGTCGTTGAGCGCAGGGCTGCCACCACCGGACCGCACATCTGCGTTAGGCGGTCCGGAGGTGGTTAAAGAAGGCCCTGGATAGAGGTAGATCCGCAGGTTCAGGTACCTCCGACATTGCGCAGGAGCTTTCCCCATCTGAATCATCAGGCGGCGCGGCGGCTCTGGCCCCTTCCGGCTCCATCTTGGCTCTGTGAGCTGGTGAATAACTTCGTTTTTTCAGGAAGCGATCCATCTCTGACTGCGTGTGGACGGCTTTTTGAATGCTCTGTGCTGTGTCGCTTCTCTCCTTATTGGTCTTCAAATCTTAGGGGGATATAACACCCGCTATACCGAAGCTGCAGCAGCGTCTGTGAGGAGCTCTGGGATCAGACGTCCATCCCGGCTCGCGGCTAGCTCCGCCCTCCTGCCTGTCATTTTTTATTAGATAAGTGTTACTATGCGTGCAAGGTACTGTGCCACCCAATATAAGTGGTGGGCAGTGGACACAATACAGTATGTGTGGGGGCCTGACACACACGGGCTTGCAAATGTGATTAGATCACAGTTGAATTTAAAATAGATTTTTTTTTTTCCTGAAAGGTATTTGGGTGAATGACACCCTGTAACGGAATGAGTGCAGGCCTAGCCAGCCACTAGCCAGTGGACACCATACAGTACATGTGGGCACCTGACACACACGGGCTTGCAAATGTGATTAGATCAGTTATATTTAAAATATATATTTTTTTTTCTGAAAGGTATTTGGGTGAATGACACCCTGTAACGGTATGAGTGCAGGCCTAGCCAGCCACTAGCCAGTGGCCACAATACAGTATGTTTGGAGGCCTGACACACACGGGCTTGCAAATGTGATTTGATCACAGTTAAATTTTAAATATAATTTTTTATTTATCTGAAAGGTATTTGAGTGAATGACATCCTGTAACGGTATGAGTGCAGGCCTAGCCACTAGCCAGTGGCCACAATACAGTATGTGTGGGGGCCTGACACACACGGGCTTGCAAATGTGATTAGATCACAGTTAACCCCTTAGTGACCACCCATACGTGTTTTTACGGCGGTCACTAAGGGGCCTTAGGCTGGGCTGCCGCGTTTTTACGGCGGCCCGGTCTAAGCGCTGCACGGCTCCCCCGTGCAGCGGGGAGCACGGACCCGGCTCTCACATGAGAGCCGGGACCCTGCTCTAACAGCCCGGACCGGCAGGAGTGCCGATCCGGGCTGTTTAACCCTTTACATGCCGGGCGCAATGGCGCCCGCTGCATGTAAAGTGGTGACAGAGGGAGCGGACTCCCTCTGTCTCCCATCAGCACCCCGAAAATAAGATCGCGGGGTGCTGATGTGTTCGGAAGCTTACCTCACTTCCGATCAGGGCCCCGAGCCTGTCTTCAGTTATTTCCAGCAGGCCGTGCCTCTCTGGCGCCACCTGCTGGTCAAGGTTTGAATAGCATCGCTATTGAAATGCTATTGAAATGTAATGCCTTATAGAGATAATACATTACATTTTAAAAGCAATCAAAATACTGTATATTATAGTCCCCTTGCGGGACTTTTAAGTAGTCAAAAAATAAATAAATAAATACACATTTATTAAATAAAAAAATATGCTTTTTTTTTCATTGAAAATACGCTTTTCAATGAAAAAAAATGCAAAAAGAAAATATCCCCCATATGTTTGGTATTGCCGCGTCCATAACGACCCGGACTACATAAATATTACATAAATTATCCCCTATGGTGAACGCCGTAAAAAATAAAAATAAAAAAAGAAAGAATTTCTAATTTATTCTTAGTTTCCACCGAAAAAAACGTAATAACAAGCGATCAAAAAGCGGCATTTACTCCAAAATGATACCAATGAAAAATACAAGTTGTCCCTCAAAAATCAAGCCCTCACACAACTCCATAGAAAAAGAAAAAAAAAAGTTATGGGTCTTGTGAAGTGGCAATGCAAAATCATTATTTTGATTAATAAAAGGGGTTTTATTGGAAAAAAAAAGTAGTAAAACGTAAAAAAAATTATAAGTATTTAGTATCACTGTAATCGTACTGACCCAGAGAATAAAGATATTATGTTATTTGTACCGAAAAATGAACGCCGTAGAATTTATAATGTAAAAACGCAGTGGCAGTATTGCTATTTTCCCCATCTCCCTCCCAGAAAGAGTTAATAAAAGTTAATCAGAAAGTTATGTGTACCCAAAAATGGTTCCATTAAAAACTACAACTTGTCCCGTAAAAAACAAGCCCTCATAAAGCTATATAGATGAAAAAATAAAAAAGTTATAGCTCTTGAATGCGACGATGAAAAAAGGAAGAAAAACGCTTGGTCATAAAGGCCCAAACAGGCTTGGTCACTAAGGGGTTAAATTTTAAATAGAATTTTCTTTTTCTGAAAGGTATTTAAGTGAATGACACCCTGTAACGGTATGAGTACAGGCCTAGCCACTAGCCAGTGGACACAATACAGTATGTGTGGGGGCCTGACACACACAGGCTTGCAAATGTGATTAGATCACAGTTAAATTTAAAATACAATATTTTTTTCTGAAAGGTATTTGAGTAAATGACACCCTGTAACAGTATGAGTGCAGGCCTAGCCACTAGCCAGTGGCCACAATACAGTATGTGTGGGGGCCTGACACACACAGGCTTGCAAATGTGATTAGATCACAGTTAAATTTAAAATAGAATTTTCTTTTTCTGAAAGGTATTTAGATGAATGGCACCCTGTAACGGTAGGAGTGCAGGCCTAGCCAGCCACTAGCCAGTGGACACAATGCAGTATGTGTGGGGGCCTGACACACACGGCCCGGGCTTGCAAATGTGATTAGATCACAGTTACATTTTAAATAGATTTTTTTTTTTATCTGAAAGGTATTTGAGTGATTCACACCCTTTAACAGTATGAGTGCAGGCCTAGCCACTAGCCAGTGGGCACAATACAGTATGTAAAGTTATAGCTCTTGGAACGCGACGATGAAAAAAGGAAGAAAAACGCTTGGTCATAAAGGCCCAAACAGGCTTGGTCACTAAGGGGTTAAATTTTAAATTTTTTTTTTTTTTTCTGCAAGGAATTTGAGTGAATGACACCCTGTAACGGTATGAGTGCAGGCCTAGCCACTAGCCAGTGGCCACAATACAGTATGTGTGGGGGCCTGACATACACGGGCTTGCAAATGTGATTAGATCACAGTTAAATCTTAAATATATATTTTTTTTCCTGTAAAGTATTTGAGTGAATGACACCCTGTAACGGTATGAGTGCAGGCCTAGCCAGCCACTATCCAGTGGCCACAAAACAGTATGTGTGGGCGCCTGACACACACGGGCTTGCAAATGTGTTTAGATCACAAAAAAATATTAAATATATATTTTTTTTTTATCTGCAAGGTATTTTCTGTCACACCCTGTATGAATGGTGTGCACTGTGCACGCAGTACTGTCTATGACTGAGCCTGCAGCCTCTCACACATGGGCAGCCAGGCAACTGCAATATATATATATATACAGACGTGGACAAAATTGTTGGTACCCTTTGGTCAATGAAAGAAAAAGTCACAATGGTCACAGAAATAACTTTAATCTGACAAAAGTAATAATAAATTAAAATTCTATAAATGTTAACCAATGAAAGTCAGACATTGTTTTTCAACCATGCTTCAACAGAATTATGTAAAAAAATAAACTCATGAAACAGGCATGGACAAAAATGATGGTACCCCTAGAAAACACAGAACATAATGTGACCAAAGGGACATGTTAATTCAAGGTGTGTCCACTAATTAGCATCACAGGTGTCTACAACCTTGTAATCAGCCATTGGGCCTATATATATGGCTCCAGGTAATCACTGTGTTGTTTGGTGATATGGTGTGTACCACACTCGACATGGACCAGAGGAAGCAAAGGAAAGAGCTGTCTCAAGAGATCAGAAAGAAAATTATAGACAAGCATGTTAAAGGTAAAGGCTATAAGACCATCTCCAAGCAACTAGATGTTCCTGTGAGTACAGTTGCACATATTATTCATAAGTTTAAGATCCATGGGACTGTAGCCAACCTCCCTGGACGTGGCCGCAGGAGGAAAATTGATGACAAATCTAAGAGACGGATAATCCGAATGGTAACAAAAGAGCCTAGAAAGACTTCTAAAGAGATTCAAGGTGAACTTCATGCTCAAGGAACATCAGTGTCAGATCGCACCATCCGTCGTTGTTTGAGCCAAAGTGGACTACATGGGAGACGACCAAGGAGGACACCATTGTTGAAAACGAATCATAAAAAAGCAAGACTGGAATATGCCAAACTACATGTTGACAAGCCACAAAGCTTCTGGGAGAATGTCCTGTGGACAGATGAGACAAAAATCGAAGTTTTTGCCAAGGCACATCAGCTGTATGTTCACAGACGAAAAAATGAAGCATATCAAGAAAAGAACACTGTCCCTACTGTGAAACATGGAGGAGGCTCTGTTATGTTCTGGGGCTGCTTTGCTGCGTCTGGCACAGGGTGTCTTGAATCTGTGCAGGGTACAATGAAATCTCAAGACTATCAAGGAATTCTAGAGAGAAATGTACTAGCCAGTGTCAGAAAGCTTGGTCTCAGTCGCAGGTCATGGGTCTTGCAACAGGACAATGACCCAAAACACACCGCTAAAAACACCCAAGAATGGCTAAGAGGAAAAAATTGGACTATTCTAAAGTGGCCTTCTATGAGCCCTGACCTCAATCCTATTAAGCATCTTTGGAAGGAGCTGAAACATGCAGTCTGGAAAAGGCACCCTTCAAACCGGACACAACTGGAGCAGTTTGCTCATGAGGAGTGGGCCAAAATACCTGCTGAGAGGTGCAGATGTCTCATTGACAGTTACAGGAAGCGTTTGATTGCAGTGATTGCCTCAAAAGGTTGCGCAACAAAATATTAAGGTAGGGGTACCATCATTTTTGTCCATGCCTGTTTCATGAGTTTATTTTTTTACATAATTCTGTTGAAGCATGGTTGAAAAACAATGTCTGACTTTCATTGGTTAACATTTATAGAATTTTAATTTATTATTACTTTTGTCAGATTAAAGTTATTTCTGTGACCATTGTGACTTTTTCTTTCATTGACCAAAGGGTACCAACAATTTTGTCCACGTCTGTATATATATATATATATAGAACAAGGAAAGACACCGCAGCACATCCGTAGGTGAAAGATTGTGGATCTTTATTCACCCTTGCGACGTTTCAGTCCTCTTACTGTATATGAAAAAAAAAAAGCAGACTGATGTACCAGCCCTGAAAAGGGCTTTTTGGGGTGCTGTCAGGACGCTGTCCTTACAGCAGATGAGTCTGTGGACACAGAACAATGCTCTAGCTAACGCTTTCCCTATTGAATCAGCAGCAGCAGTACTGTCCCTCCTCTCTCTGTGAATGCAGTTTCCGAATGAATCTAAAATGGATGCTGTCCAGGAGGTTGGAGGGTCTGGGAGGGAGTGTCTAATGCTGATTGGCTGGAATATGTCTGCTGACTGTGAAGTAGAGGGTCAAATTTACTCAATTATGATGTATAGGGGGCGGACCGAACATCACATATGTTCTCCTGCAGCGGCGAATGCGAACAAGCTATGTTCGCCAGGATCTATTCCCTGGCGAACTATTCGGGACATCACTAAATAGAAGCGGGAAAAGTGGGCATCCCTGTCTGGTTCCTTTCTCCAAATGTATATTTCCTGATAGAAAGCCCAGTGTGTATATCCTTTTCAGGGTATTTGAATACAAAGCGGTGATGTATTGTCGGAAAGGACCAGTGAAACCCATAGCATCTAGTACTGTGCCCACCCATCCCCAGTCAATGTTATCAAACGCCTTTTCAGCATCTATCGTGATGATGGCTGAGGATGGATGTGCAGTAGGCCTTAGTTTCACCTAGTCCAACACCGTCAGCACTTTGCGTATATTCGTGACCGCCGCCCTCCCCTGCACAAATCCCACTTGATTGGGAGTAATCAACCACGGTAATATGCTCGCCAATCTGTCTGCAAGTATTTTAGACACTATTTTAAGATCTACATTGATCAATGAAATTGGTCGATAAGAAGCCGCATTAGTCAGATCTCTGCCGGGTTTAGGTAGAACTTTAATGTATGCTGTATTGGTGAGGTAAGGTATCTGTGATCCCTGCAGGTATCCTGAATATAGTTGGGACAGTAAAGGAGCTAGCTCAGTCACCAAGATACAGTAAAATTTCCCACTAAACCCATCAGGCCCTGGGGCTTTATCCAGTGTCAGAGCTTTGATGATAGTTGTGATTTCCCCAACTGTAATAGGAGCGTTTAGTATAGTTCTCTCCTCCTCGGTTAAGGTTGGTAGAGGTACCGATTGTAACCCCTCCTGTTTTTCCAATTTGGACAGGGGATTAGAGCGATATAGGTCACTATAGTAGCTTCTCAATATGTTGTTTATTTCTCCTGGGTGTGTTTTCAATTCACCCTTGTCAGTTTTTAGAGATAAAATATTAGTCAATTGTCTACGTCCCCTGGCCAATCTGGCTAGTAATTTCCCTGCTTTATTGCCATGCTTATACAAATGCGACTCCCATTTCGATTGGGCTATGCTCTCCCATTTTTGTACCCACATTTCATAGTCGTGTTTGGCCTGTATCCAATAATTGCGTGTTGAGGTATCAGGGTTATTTTTAAACACCGTATAGGTCAGTCAGTACTGTCTTACCCGCATCCCAAAAGATCTGGGGATCATACATTCCTTTGTTGTCTTGTTTATACTCTAACCACCATCCTCTTAGCATATCTCTAAACTCCTCATCCTGAATGAGAGTGGAAGGGAACCTCCAAATAAAGTCTGCCCTCTTGGAATATGATTTCTGAATAATACTGAGATCGGTGCATGATCTGAAATGATCATATCCTCGATCCTAGGCTCCGCAAGCCGTCCCCATCCTTCCTTATTGGAGAGAAAGTAGTCTATACGGGACCAAGTTTGATGGGCGTGGGAAAAAAAAAGTAAAGTCCCTACCTTCCTGGTGAAAGGCTCGCCAGGCATCTATGAGGCCAGAATCGCTTACAAACTGTTTGAAACGAGCATCCTGTGGCGTTATCTTAACTTGTTTCATCCCTCCCCTGCTTCTATCCTCCTCCTGACTGATCACTGCATTCATATCCCCCACAATTATTTTGATCCCTGCATTGTCCCTAGAGATATTGTCATGTAGTTTCTGAAAAAACTCCCCATTAGCCTCATTAGGTCCATATACGTTATAAATACTTACTTACCCTCCTGTTGAAGAAAAGTCCACATGAGATAGTCTACCCTTGTCATCGTGGATGTGTTCAATTACCTCATAGGGTAACCCCCGTCTATTCAGAGTTAATACACCTGCTTTCCTGCCAACAGCGTCTGAACCATAAACGTACCCCACCCACTCCTTTTTCATCCTAAAAAAATCTGATTGTTGTATATGTGTCTCTTGTAGCAGAGCTATATCCATCTTCAACCTTTTTAAATGTCTTAGAATCAGTCTGCGTTTATGAGGGGACCGCAGGCCTTTCACATTCCAAGAGATGATTTCAATGGAGCTATCCATGCTGTAGGATTCTGATGGATTTACTGATATTCCCTGTTTTGCTAAAAGTGTACCTGACCATTATCCAACCCCCAGAACACCCCCCCCCCTCCCAACCCCAACTGACCACTTGAGCAAATCAGTGAGATGTTTGATGCATCCCCTGATTCTTAGCAGTGGCATAAACCCCCACAAACAAAAACTTTGAACTTCACTTTTTTCCAGCAGAGAGAAGCACATAAATTGCCGATCACCCTCCAACTCTGTCCTCCATTCACCCCAAGCACTTTTGTGAATTACTAATGTGCAAAGCTTAGTTTATATAATATTAGGAAGGCTCCTCTAAAAGATGCTGCAGCATGACACTTACCCTAATCCCTCCTTATCTTTATAATTAGGCAGTGACCCATACCCCGGTAACCTACATCATACTATTGTAACACATCAAGAACACAGTGGAACAAAATTTCCCCCTCCCCTTTTTTTATTTATATTTTATTGTATAATTTTTATTTTTATTTTTTCTTCCCTTCCCCCTGGATCTTTGCATCTCTCCCCCCCCCCCCCCCTCACAGCCCCTAAACTAATGTCTCTTATCTCGTAAGAGAAGATAACATGAATTAGCGCTATCTCAGGATATTAGGGTACTCAGCCTCTTCTTGTCTGGAAATATATCTTCTTCATCTGGCATCTTGCGGAGTTGGCGATGACAGGTCCCGTTCTTGGTTTGGTGCCAACCTCATGGAACGGGTATCCCTTTGGTCTCGTCGTGATGCGCCCTGATCTTCGGAATAAGTGAGGGCGGGCAGGTTCTTGGGACGGTAAAGTGGGTCAAATAGCATATGCGCCGCTTCCTCTGGATCCACATAGGTCACTGAATTTCCAGTAGGGTAGAAGACCTTTAATATAGCCGGGTAAAGCAGCGCAAACCGGCGTTGTTGTTTGTAGAGCTGGGAACATACAGGCGCAAATGCTCGTTGTCTACGCGGTACTTCTGCCGAAAAATCTCCGAAGAGTAGAACCGGATGCCCGCTCAGTCTAAGTGCCGCTCCTCCTTTCTTGTGTGCCCTCAGAATTGTCATTTTATCGGAATAATCAAGATATTTGACTATAACTTGCCGCGGCCTGTTGTTTCTGTTTGACGCCTCTGGGTTCCTTGCTCGCCC
Organism: Bufo gargarizans; assembly: GCF_014858855.1. NCBI lineage: Eukaryota > Metazoa > Chordata > Amphibia > Anura > Bufonidae > Bufo > Bufo gargarizans. Next base: position 400,572,358 of record NC_058081.1, read on the forward strand.
CGTAGCGTTAAACAAGCCTTGCGGGGGGCTGACTCTGTGCACTCTTTCTGTTTTGCATCGTGCATTTAGCCAAAGAGCCCTTGGAATCTCCTGCTCGCAGATGTCTATCAGCTCCCCAGGTAGGACTCTTTATGGAGGGCCTACTATCCATAGATTACTGCGACGCGATCTATTCTCTAGATTGTAGATTTTTTCCTACAGTCCGGTGTTCTCATCCAGCGCTTCTTTAAGGTGTAGATGCATCCTGGTCTGTTTCAACCACCGCCAACCTTTGTTCGAGATCATCTAGTCGTGTCCCATGTTGCACCATTTCAGCTTGCATATTCGCGAACGACTGTGTGATCGTGGAAGACATAGCTTCCTGAAGGTCTGGGAGAATGCGGGTGGCTACCTCCAAGGCTAGGTGCTTATAATCGATTTCCACCCTCCCAGCATCTGCAGTTTCGTTACGGACTGCAATCTCTACCAGCGGTGTCACTTGTGTCATTTCTTCCAGCCCCTGGCTGTCCGCCATGTCTCTCAGCGCTGGCGCCTTTCCCGCCTTCATCTGAGTTTCCTTCGTTTTTTTATGGACTGTACAAAGAAACAGTCCATAGACTGTGCCGGCTTTGAGTAGGTATATAGCTGTACCGTAATTAATGATTTTGCGGTCCGGTAGTCTGGGGTTAAGAAGATTTTTGTGCCGTGGGGTACGGAGCTTCTAGCTCATGCTTCTCACCATGCTGGCGCCGGAACCGGAAGTCTCACCACCCAGCTTTTGAATGGCTCCACAAAATGCAGCCCCTCATAGACCACTTTAACACCAAATTTGCAGATTTGTATACCCCTTGAGCAAAACATCTGCATAGACGAGTCCCTGATACTGTAACAGACCGTTTCAGCAGACAAAGGGTTAAGATCCGTTTAGGCGATATGCCCCTTTCTGAGAGACAGGCACAGCTACTGCAGAACACCAACCTCCCGAACTGGATACAAAATAGCACTCCAAACTGGAACCTCGCGAATAGCTGCCAGCAGACGAACAGGAAGAGCATTCAGTCAGCTTACACTCCTGGCAATCAGTCTCCAACAGCATACAGGGAATCCCCCCAATGAGGGTCAGCAGTGGTCTGCCGTGCTGGCACACCCAGCCTGGTTTTTATTACAGTTGTTGCAAATACAGGTCCGCCTACAGGGTATTGAAATACAACCAATCAGTAATTTACAACACATACAATGTAAATACAGCAACCAATCGTTCACGCCCCCAGAGGACCAGAAGGGAGACTGCGACACAGGACAGATACAACACATCCCCACAATGCATCATGGTTTCCTCCTCTCTGTGCCAGAGACAACCGAAGGCAATCCAATTATCTCTCAGGACAAAGGGAGATCACCAATACACATTTGGAAACAACAGGACAGACATCACCATTTAAACACACAATGGCACACCCCCACAGCAAACACAGACATTTAACATATCCCCAGATAGCTCAAGTCTGAGTGCATATCATTAGGTGAATGGCACTCAGAATACAAGAATACAATAATATTAGCTATCTGGGTACCCTCACATAACATACAATTTAACCGAACACATAATAACATAAAATACAATTCCACAGATAGATTTAAGCTGTGCGGCCGGTCTGTCTTCTCCTTTAAAGTTACTATGGGCCATAATCCTGAGGCAAGAGGCTTTTAAACAGCCCTCTCCAAAACCCCGTGGCGAGGTTGGTTTCGCCACACAGCTCCCCCCCCAGGGAAGACTAACCAGATACCTGGCCTCACGCCGGTCGGTACCTGAGTTAGTCTGGCAGCCCACCCACAACCAAATACTTGACCTGTTGAATTTAGTAGCCTGTCTCTGTCCAGTGAATCCACCAAGGTTATATTGGTAGCTGGTACTCCCGGTTTCTGAGTTGCTCCCTGGCTTGGAGTGGAGGTTGCTTTGTGGGCAGGAATCAGCGGGACTCTGCCCTGGTACCAGCACTACCATGGAAGAAGCCTGGTTGGAGTCTGGATGTTGGAGGGGGAAACCGACTGTCTCCCCTTTGGCTAAACAAAGGGGAGACAGTAGGGACAACTGTCCCTACCCCCTGTGCTGTAAGTGCAGAGACCACGGTCCCATCTGCACTGTTGTGGGGCTTACTGTCTCCCCCTGGTGCGTTAAGCTGCCGCTGGGGAGAGGGGGTAACGAGCTCCTCTCCCATACATACTTCCAGCCGCTGGGGAGGGCGACCGACCGCCTCCGCTGCCAATATAGTGTCCTGCTGCTGGGTAAAGGAGACTGGGCTGTCTATTCCCTGTAGGACACTCTGCCGCTGGGGGACAGGACCGACTGTCTCTGCCCCCTGTAACTCCGCCTGCCGCTGGGGAATGGAGACTGGGCTCCCAATTCCCTGTACATCACACGGCCGCTGGGGAATGGAGACTAGGCTCCCAATTTCCAAAAAATCATGCTGCTGCTGGGGGGCAGGAACAACTACCTCTGCCCCCTGTAACTCAGCCTGCCGCTGGGGAATGGAGACTAGGCTCCCAATTCCCTGCAGGACCGGTGGAGAGACCTCGGTCCCATCTCCACCGGCCACCTGGGGTTCTTCCCAGTAAACATCCACAATATCCTCCCAGCTGAAGGGCTCTGGACCTGGGTCTGACTTCTTGCTGTCCTGCTGAGCCTTCCCAATGGAGTGGAAGAGATCTTGGTAGTCTTGCTTCAGTTCCCACTCCAGGGTTGCTAGGTGAGCCAGGTCTTTCTCTACCTCATGGGCGTCATCCCAATTCTGCCTAGCCTCCCTCTCGTAGAAAATGTCCTGAAGTCTGGACTGTGCAGGGCTCCCGAAGTCAGGCTCTGCAAAGGACTCCCATAACAAGCCAGGACCATCAAACTCCTCTCCCTCTGGCTTGTCATGCTCAGCTGTCCAGGGTATAAACTGTGCCACATACCACCAAAGCGCCTGGTAGGCATCCTCCAGCCATAGCTCCTGCCATACCCGGTGCTCTAGTTCCTTCACCCATTCCTCCAGGGGCTGCTCTCCCAGGAAGGGCATCCGCAGGGCCACTTGCTTCTGCAACCGCTGCTCTTCACTGGGGAGACTCTGACCTCGCTGGTATTGTACATTATCCAGGGCCTGGTACCAGATGCCTTTCCTTAATGCATCCCGGCCATCCAGGTCCTCCTCCTCGTATAACACTGCTGGTTCCATCCTGTTGCTTTTCTTTTAGGGTTGCTGTACAGGGACATGCGTTGCCCTTAAATTGTAGAATCCACAGAAATGGTGTCTCCTGTAGCTGTCCTTCTGGCTGTAGGAACGATCCCGCTGCTTGCCACCAATGTAACGGACCGTTTCAGCAGACAAGGGGTTAAGATCCGTTTAGGCGATATGCCCCTTTCTGAGAGACAGGCACAGCTACTGCAGAACACCAACCTCCCAAACTGGATACAAAATAGCACTCCAAACTGGAACCTCGCGAATAGCTGCCAGCAGACGAACAGGAAAAGCATTCAGTCAGCTTACACTCCTGGCAATCAGTCTCCAACAGCATACAGGGAATCCCCCCAATAACGAGACAAGGCTCCGTCTTGAGGGTCAGCAGTGGTCTGCCATGCTGGCACACCCAGCCTGGTTTTTATTACAGTTGTTGCAAATACAGGTCCGCCCACAGGGTTTTGAAATACAACCAATCAGTAATTTACAACACATACAATGTAAATACAGCAACCAATCGTTCACGCCCCCAGAGGACCAGAAGGGAGACTGAGACACAGGACAGATACAACACATCCCCACAATGCATCATGGTTTCCTCCTCTCTGTCCCAGAGACAACCGAAGGCAATCCAATTATCTCTCAGGACAAAGGGAGATCACCAATACACATTTGGAAACAACAGGACAGACATCACCATTTAAACACACAATGGCACACCCCCACAGCAAACACAGACATTTAACATATTCCCAGATAGCTCAAGTCTGAGTGCATATCATTAGGTGAATGGCACTCAGAATACACAAATACAATAATATTAGCTATCTGGGTACCCTCACATAACATACAATTTAACCGAACGCATAATAACATAAAATACCATTTTACCGGGCGCCTTGGCTTCAAACAATACATCCCAAGCAAGCACGCCCGGTATGGGGTCAAATTGTATAAGCTCTGTGAAAGGGCCACAGGCTATACGCACAACTTTTGTGTCAATGAGGGTAAAGATCAGACCCTGGAGCTGGTCGGTTTGCCCTGACTACCTGGGGAGCAATGGGAAGACAGTTTGGGACTTGGTGTCACCCTTATTTGGCAAGGGGTACCACCTTTATGTGGACAATTTCTACACAAGTGTGCCCCTCTTCAGGCATTTGTTTTTAGAACAGATTGGCTGCTGTGGCACCGCGCGACCTAGTCCCCCAACGGCTCGTTACCACCCATCTTGCAAGGGGGGAGAGGGCTGCCTTGTGTAACGAAGAACTGCTCGCTGTGAAATGGAGAGACAAGCGTGACATTTACATGCTCTCCTCCATTCTCGCAGACACGACAATCCAAATTGAAACCAGTGTCATTGAAAAGCTCCTCTCGGTCCACGACTATAATTTGCTCGTGGGTGGGGTGGACTTCAATGACCAGCTTTTGGCTCCTTATTAACTCTCCCGCAGGACCAGACACTGGTATAAGAAGGTGTCTGTATACCTAATTCAATTGGCTATGTACAATAGTTTTGTTCTCTACAGTAAGGCTGGGAGAACAGGATCCTTCCTCAAATTTCAGGAAGAGATCATCGAGAACCTCCTGTATCCAGGAGGTTCCGTGGCCCCAACCACCAGTGTAGTGAGCCGTCTACACGAGTGACATTTCCCCAATGTCATTGCTGGTACCTCAAACCAAGCCTCACCCCGAAAAAGATGTTGTGTCTGTAGCAGGAGTGGAATAAGGCGTGACACCCGCTATTTCTGTCCTGACCACCCTGCCCTATGCTTAGGGGAGTGTTTCCGGAAGTACCACACACAGGTACACTTAGTATAGGGATTGCGTGACACAGGACAGGCACACAGGGGTCTTAGGGCCCTTTCACACAGAGCTGCTGCAAACCTCTCCTTTCACCTGGGACAAAGTGCATAATGTACTTCGCCACATCTCTGGGCGATTTGCGCTTTGCACATTGTCCCGTGGGAAAGGAGAGGTTTGTCCTCTAAAGGTAAAAAAAATAAAAAATAATCACAGGTAAGCGAAAAAGTTAATGTTCCAAAAGTTCAATAAAGTTTTTAAAAGTTAATGTTCTGTTTCAAATGTTATATAAAGTTAATGTTAATAAATTTATTGCGTTGCTGCCTGTTTTTTTGTTTTTTTACCTTTTAGGTGGACCAAGCGATCAACCAGTTGCAGCACTGATGTGCATTCTGACAGAAGCATTGCGCTGCTGTCAGATTACACAAAAGTCGTGTATGCGGTGCCGCAAGATGAGATTTCTCCTCTGTAGTAAAAAAGATACATTTGCCGAGGCTTATGAGCTGAGGGGCGGTGTTCATATGCTTTGGCAAACACTTTGTATATAAAAAAATAATAAAAAATTCCGGCAATGATTTATTCATCCACATCGATTGATGTGAATGGAGAAATCGAGTTTGCGAGGGCATACGGGCTGAGTGGGTTTGGATGTTGGGCGGAGTTCCTATGTCCTGGCAGACGCCTTTCCCCTCTTTTTTTTTTTTTTTTGCACATTTTTGGGCAGAGATTTTTTCATCCACATTGATCAATGCGAATTAAGAAATCTGTTCCATTCATTTTTTTCTTTCAGCCCAGAGACTGAATGGAATTTTTTTTTTTATCTCATTACCCGTATGCTCAATATAAGGAGAATAGCAGAAACTCCTAATGCTGGCCATGCATGTAATTATTGAGGAGACCCTCAAATGCCAGGGCAGTACAAACACCCTACAAATGACCCCATTTTGGAAAGAAGACACCCCAAGGTATTCGCTGAGGGGCATATTGAGTCCATGAAAGATTGAACTTTTTGTCACAAGTTAGCGGAAACAGAGATTTTGTGAGAAAAAATAATAATAATCAATTTCCGCTAACTTGTGCCAAAAAAAAAAAGTTCTATGAGCTCGCCATGCCCCTCACAGAATACCTTCTTTCCAAAATGGGGTTACATGTGGGGTATTTATACTGCCCTAGCATTTTAGGGGCCCAAAAGTGTGAGAAGAAGTCTGGAATCCAAATGCATAAAAATGCCCTCCTAAAAGGTACTCATTGGAATTTGGGCCGCTTTGAGAAATATCTCTGTAAATTAATAACTTTGTATAAAAGAATGTAAAAAGTTGTCATTTACAGAGATATTTTTCAAACACAGTATGGATATATGTAAAAATACACCCCAAAACACATTGCCCTACTTCTTCTGAGTACAGCGATACCACACGTGTGACACTTTTTTGAAGCCTAGGTGCGCAAAGGGGCCCAAATTCCAATGAGTACCTTTAGGATTTCACAGGGCATTTTTACGTATTTGGATTTCTTAGAAACATAGAAACATAGAAACATAGAATGTGTCGGCAGATAAGAACCATTTGGCCCATCTAGTCTGCCCAATATATCTGAATCCTATAAATAGTCCCTGGCCCTATCTTATATGAAGGATAGCCTTATGCCTATCCCATGCATGCTTAAACTCCTTCACTGTATTTGCCGCTACCACTTCTGCAGGAAGGCTATTCCATGCATCCACTACTCTCTCAGTAAAGTAATACTTCCTTATATTACTTTTAAACCTTTGCCCCTCTAATTTAAAACTGTGTCCTCTTGTGGTAGTTTTTCTTCTTTTAAATATGCTCTCCTCCTTTACCGAGTTGATTCCCTTTATGTATTTAAAAGTTTCTATCATATCCCCTCGGTCTCTTCTTTCTTCCAAGCTATACATATTAAGGTCTTTTAACCTTTCCGGGTAAGTTTTATCCTGCAATCCATGGACCAGTTTAGTAGCTCTTCTCTGAACTCTCTCTAGAGTATCTATATCCTTCTGGAGATATGGCCTCCAGTACTGCGCACAATACTCCAAGTGAGGTCTCACCAGTGTTCTGTACAGCGGCATAAGCACTTCACTCTTTCTACTGCTTATAGCTCTCCCTATACATCCAAGCATTCTGCTGGCATTTCGTGCTGCTTTATTACATTGTCTTCCCACCTTTAAGTCTTCTGAAATAGAAATGTAGTTTTATTTGAAAAATTTTACAACAAAAAGTAAAAATGTCAGCAGCAATGAAATACCACCAAATGAAAGCTCTATTAGTCAGAAGAAAAGGAGGTAAAATTAATTTGGGTGGTAAGTTGTATGACCGAGCAACAGTTTAAATAATGTAGTACAGAATTGTAAAAAAGTGGTCTGGTTATTAAGGGGGTTTAAGCTAGGAGGGCTGAGGCGGTTAAATTGCTTTTGGGCCAATCATGTGTTCAGATGGAAAAAATTATGAATATTTTAAAAACAAATATCTAGCACTATATTCTATAGTGAGTGTGGAAGCCAGAATGATCTAGTCTGATACATCAGACACTGGCTGATCCACGCCTGATTCATCTTCGCAAAGGTAAATCTCTCCACATTTTAGGTGGAAATCTGCATTCTCCTTGGGGTAACTATGCCCCCAGCCACCCTAAATACCCGCTCTGATGCCACACTACTGACCGAGCAGGAAAATGTGTCCAGGGCAAACTCAGCCAGTTGCAACCAGAAATGAAGTTTGGCTAGGTGGTGTTTTTTTTTTTTTTTTTTTTTTTTTTTTTAGTAGGCGAGTGAAGAAAACTGTTCATTAGAGACTTCTGACTTAAGTTGCTGCTGATGGAGCTGGTTTTGCTCCTGCCCCCTTAACTCCTTCATAGCCATGGCAGTAGAACATGAGCACAGAGTGCCCCCCCGCTCAGACCTTCATGAGGATGCACAATGACGCACATTGGCAGTGGCCAATTAACTACATGTCTAGATAGTGCTCCTATCTGCCTGCATCAACAAGAAATCATTGATGACCTTCCTCTAATCATTTATGACCTTCCTCTGCTCATATAGTCACTTTACAACCAGATTAAAAAAGTGTGCCATACAGTGTCCATGGGTCAGCCCTCCATGATCCAGTGGCAACATGATTTTCTTTCCATTGTCAGTGACCATGTTCCGAAGTTGGCGAAGAGCCAGCCAGGAATCAATTTCCTCTTGAAGGATGCAGAGCTGTTCCTCCCTGGTGTGACTTATTTCACCCTGTCAAACCTGGTGCAGAACAGCATGACACCACCATGCTCTGCACAGGTAGTATGCTAGCACTCTGAATTGTGCCTGCAATGGAGGCTAAGGACAAGGAGGAGGATGAGTAAGCAGAGGAGTACATTGGTGCAGGACCCACAGCTTACGAACATGTAGGTGGCAGTGCCGTCACCTGGCCAAGTTGCTGGTGTGGCTGAGAAGGACCCATATTTACCCAGTGGGCCATAAAGGACATATATTATATTGTCCTTGACTATAGTTACAGCTCCACACATAGGTACTGCCTTAAACTTTAGCAGACACCAACAGGCTCAAGGACTGGCCAACCTTCTGTTCAACATATGTGTGCAGGACTGGTACAGGTTTTTTGGAGAAGTAATGAAGGTTTGGGACTCTCCACCTTGTCTTGGCACAAGCCATCAGTTCTCTCTGAAAGGTGAAGAGTCCACCATATGGAAAGGGAGGGACTGTAGTCCCAGCAACTTGGAAAGGGCACGTTCAGCTTCTGAGCCGTTGGATGACCGCATGCATACTGTTGTCTTTTTGTAATCGCCTCAGTGACCAATTGCTGATTAAATGAGTAATGAGAAGTAGTAGGAGGGGGAAGCTGAACAGGAGCATTAGGACCAGTAGATGATTAGAAGGAAACACAGCTCCCTTCTGCTCAGGTGGTGGAGCCGTAAATGCAGGAAAAGGGTTGCGGGCCACTGGGTGAGCTGCGTCAGGCATTAGTGCCACGGTTTTCTCAGGCCACTTTATGGTGACATTGCATGTGTTGATGCTGGGCTGTGGTACCAACATTGGCCACGCTTCACTTTCTGTCCACAGATTCTACAAATGGCCACGCTGGCTTCCTCCGGCAGCTTGATGAAAAATTCCCACACCACCGAGTAGAGCATTTCCCCCCCATTACTCCATGCTGACTGACTGCTGCCACTGCCTTCATGAACTAGTTCTCTCCAGACAGGTAGGTTCCTGCATAGCAGATGGTCTACTCTGGGAACATTTGGCTCTAGACCTCACATAGCTGCCACCCTGCTGACATATGGCCGCACTAGCATCCTGCTAGCTCAGCCGCTGCCTCACGCGCAAGCTGCCACCCTCTTCTCCTGATGAAGCTGAACCACATTTTTACCCGGCAACTGTTTGCATGCCACTGATGTCACTCTCGCCAGTCTCAGGGCCATGTGCCTGACCGATCGCAACAGCAGCTCCCATGTTCCAGTCAATACTAACATTATATGAATAGGATAAGTTATATAAAGAGTTAAGCTAACCACAATTTCAGTTGTTTCAGCCAACTATGTAATGTGTATGATGGCCTCCCGACTCTCCCCCAACTGCTGATGTCAAGGAAGATAGGGATCAGTCACACTGGATTTTAGCTGTCTAATACTTTTGTTCTCTGAAGCAAGGCTTCTGCTAGATGTTTCTAGTAGCAGCTTTCTCTTTCAGTCAACAGAGAGAGATGTGGCTGAATGAGGATTGGGCCAACAAATATCTCATGCATATAACCAGATTTAAATAATTTGTCTACTAAACATGATATCAAGCTGATGAGAGATCAATAAAGACCTTTTTTATACAAATGTCAAATAATCATTCATTTTACTCATGTTGTGGAGTCATACATATTACATACTCACATGACAGGGGAAAAAATAAAGTCCTTGCAATATACACTGACGAGGAAACAGGTAACCATGTTTTGAACTTTTGACTTTAGGCTCCATATCTCACCATCCACTACAGATTCAAACGTGAGACTATCATAATTTCACAGACAATCATCTTGGCTATCTCATACATAAGTTGGACTTGTAACTGTTTAGCATATGATTAGTTATGCAAATTCTTTACATGTAAGGGCATTGTTGCTGTTTTGCTCCTAAAATTCTAATTTTTTTATTTTGAATAATTTTGTTAGTATTTTGTAATTCCACCTTTGGCTTTCAACATTGCTTGAATCCTTCTGGGCCTGCTCTCGATCAGATACAAGCATATCTCAACCTAAATCTGTTCCCAAGTCTCTTCTACAAGATTCCAATGTTGGTGCGTACTGGTTGACTCACTTGGGTACAACTACAACTTTTTCTTCAAATCTAACCACAAGTGTCCGATTGGCTTAAGGTCTGGGGACTATGGGGGCCAATCCAGCACCTCTACTTCATTGTTATTGAACCATTTATTTGCCAATGTCGACATATGCTTTGTGTTGTTGTCTTGCTGGAACACTATGTTGTCCTTTTCATAGTACTCGAGTGTACAAAGTAACTTGTTTTGTAGGATACTCACATATAGCTCAGGACTGAGACGACCATTGATCCTAGTTAAGTATCAAACACCTTTGGCTGTGAAACAACCCCATATCATATGGCTTCTTCCACCAAACTTGACAAATCCTTCAATCTGTTAGCCCCATTTTCCCTTGTTTCTTCCAGACCCACTTGTACCCATCAGAGCCCAGTCTATTAACTTGTCTCTCCAAATTACCCATTTCCAATCTTCCACTGTCCACAGTTTGTAGTTTTTTGCAAAATTGCCGCTTATGACAATATTGAATTCAAGGTTTCTTCACCTTTTTTTCGGGGCATCATTCCAGACTTGTGTAATGCATGTCACACAGTGCTTACATGAATGTCTGTGATCTCACTATGGAGCATACGAGCCACCTCCACTGCTTTGTTTGTCGCGCCAGAACTGATAGACCTTGTGATGAGCTGACTTGTTGAAGCTGATATTTTTCCTGGACGTCCACCTGTTGGCTTTGGAATGGATGGACATACTTCATTTCATATTTTTTCAGCTGTCATGGCACACACATGATGCAGTTTGGCAATTTCTTTGGCAATTTTTGGGATTCTAAACAGTGACCTTTCGCTTGAGAATCAACCTAATAATTAGGGAATGTGAGACAGGTTGTAATTTGTAGCAAAACAGTAACCATGCAGTTATCATGCAAGATGATTGTCTAAAAAATGATTGTAGTCTCACATTTGAATCTGTAGTGGATGGAGAGATATGGAGCCTGAAAGTCAAAATTCTAAACATTGCTACCCTTTTGCTCATCAGTGTACAGAAAAAGTTTTTATATACTTATTTTTTATTTTTTTGTTGTTGTTCTTTAAAAGTACTGTATCACTTTAAGGAGACTTCAAGCTATCATATTATCACAAATTTCCCTTCAATATGATTTCTCCATGCTGGAATTGCAGCAGTAGAGCAGTATCATCTACTCCAAAAAATACATACAGTTCAACTAATTAAATCATAAATGTCAAACTAGTACATGCAGTTTTCTCTGTGTATGAAAGTATAAAATCTACTTGATATCTTCAAAGCCTGACAATGATGTTTTTCTTTGGTCAGCAGCCAGGGGTTGCCCTAAAACTCAATAAGACTAGAGAGAACTAGGCTCCTTTGATAAACTCATCATCACAGTTCAGGCAGAGGAAATGCTGTGATCATTTCACGCACATTCTTTCCATTATTTAGGGCAAATTCTACACATCTCCTGTTTTGATACCTAGTATAACTTAAAAAAGGGTATAATGTGGCTTTGATACATTTCCCATATTAAAATTAATTGCCATTTTAGGGGATTTTGTTCATAATTATGATTATTACTCTTTTATTTTGAAAGTACCAAAGCACTAAGATTATTTGCCTTAGTTTTACATTGCATGCACAGATGAAGTAGCCTGCTCAGTAAGCATTTAACAGATTAGACACTTGAACATGGTTGCAGGCAAAGCTCTCTCATGTTTCTGCGTATTGCCTGATAAACACTTCAAAGTAAACTCCTCATAAATATGAAATGAAAAGCCAAGAAGCCGTTATGCACAGCTTTGAGATACAAATCTCTTTATTCCCCTCTGAAGTGGAGTTTGATTGACATAATGAGTTATAGATCCTGTCCAGGGACACATCGCCTTATCCCCTTTTCCTCAGGAGACAGGAGCACATGAAAGAAAACTGTTTCTGAACTTTGTGAGGCACAGATACAGAAAAAAAGTGAACCCAAGATACAATTTCTTGCTACTTTCCACATAATAAAATGTTTTATTATCTTAATACATGTCAAATACTAGGACCACATCCAGGCAAATAAAGTATTGAAAATGTCCTCAAGAGAAAAAACTAAAATAAATATGCCAGCAAAAGCCCCCTTTTTTTTACAGTTTTCCAGGAGTCCAAATGTGGAATATAACTAATGGTGAATGTGGTGAGTTTGTCAAGTGAATCATATTTAATTTTCATTGGGCTATTTACAAAAAAAAGTGTTTATATATTTTCTGAAGATTAGATCTTTTTCCAAATCAAAAAGAAATCTGAGCCTCTAATGCATCCAGATGTAAGGTAGCTATTAGTGGTGAGCGAAGCATTAAAAATGGAATTCGGTCTGAAGTTTAGGAAAACTTTGATTCACAATGAATCTGCATTTCCTCACGATTTGTGGTAATGAATCATTCAATCCTAAAATGGCAGTTGCACATGTTACAAAGTGAAAGTAAGAAGCCTGGGAACGCAAGCTCACCCATAATGCCATGCAGTCAGCCAATCTGCAGATAGCTATCCCTTGTGATGTCTCAGCCCTATAAAACTCTCATCCTGCATGTTTGATGCCTTTGTCATGTAAGCTGAGCATAGGGAGAGACTTCGCAAGCGCTCATATGCTAGGGACAGTGTTGCTAAAAAGCATTAATAGAAGATTATTGGAGAGGGAGAGTGCAGGGAGACTTATGTTGCATCAGTTTTATTTAATTATTCCAAAAATTATTTATTCCTACATCAGCCATAAATGTAATTCAACACCAATAAGATGGACGCCTTTATAATTCTGTTGCCAGCATGCCAACCAATACCATCCAGTCCACACCTCTTAGGGGGAACAGGTCTTAATGATGACTATCCTCCTCTTATTTACAATTCCAAAAGGTGGTCATAAGAGATTTGTGTTTAGATTTTAGCAGTATCAGGTTGAGGTACTTTGAAGCTACCAGAGTAATTAAAGGAAGGAGAGACTTACACCTAATATTTTTCACATAAAGGAAGTGCAAAATAACTATTGCATTTTCTATTATTCAGTTCATTATTATTATTATTATTATTATTATTATTATTATTATTTTTGTTGTTTTTGTTTTACTTAAAGGGAACCTGTCACCAGTTGTATGGTGTCCTAACTAAGGGCAACTTAAATAAGTGACTGATTCTGTTAGCAAAAAGCTGGGTCACTTTCTTTAATTGACCCAGTCAATCTGCCAACATCTTGTATTGAAAAGCTCCAGCTGATAATGATGAGTCCTGAATATTCATGAGCTTCTGACTCTCCCCGCCCACCTGCTGCTGAATGACAGTTTTTTTTCCCATATGAATCAGCAGCAGGTGGACAGGGGAGTGGCTATAGCTCTGAATTAAATATACGCTGGACTCAATGACATCACGCTGGACTCAAATCAGATCATTAGCATGGGGCATGTAGCATCTTTGTGTGTATATTATGAGGTAACCCTCTGTCACACCAGTAAGTGAATACATCTAAGATACTGTTTAGTAGTTAATGATTGTATATAATTAGATTATAATCAAATATCCACATGACAGGTTCCCTTTAACAGTAAAAAGAAACTTCTATTGAGAAAAATACATGGCTTTCAGAGGACCTGTTTTTATCCTGGATTTGGATGTGGGATCACTTTTCACTTCCTTTATGTGTAAAATACTATGAAATCAGATCTCTCCATTTTTGTTTCCCTTTAAGATTATTGACACACTAGATTGTTAAGACTAGCTGCCACTCAGGACACCTTGCATTTTGTACCTACAGTATGCTAGTTATCCTTCTAATCCAAAATTATTCAAAGTTCCAGCCCTCCAAATGCATAAAGCATGTGTACTGTATGTCTATTTTATATTATATCATAACATTGCGGTTATCTATGCACATATAGGACATATAATTAGTAAAGTTTATTATGTTATTTGTGAGTCAATCAGTAAAAAAAAAATAACCTGAGCAGTTGATGTGCACTAAAGTCAACTTCACATAGAATTGACTTCTGCTGGATGTTCGGTTCCTAGTAATTATTGATGTTCAACATATTCCAAAATCTGGGCCCACTAGGGTAGCCACTGCTACTCTTGTATATCAGTCTAAATCAGTCTAAACATTATGGGATTATGGAGCAGATTTTTAATTTAGAGGGATCATTGCTTCAGTTCCTAATTGTTCAACCTGTTCAACCAATCAAAAAGTGTATAAAAAATGTCCAGCACTTTATTATATATTAATTCAAAGAAGTTGGGTGTTTTCTGGTTACTGTTGACCAATAGGTTTGTTAGATGATTATATAGTACTTACTAATATAGACTTTAGTAAGTAAAGTTTTTGCACCGTTTTCAACATTTCATAGGCATTCCCCCTTGATGGCCAAGTCTTTTATGCTGTTCACAAAGAGATCCTGCCCATAAAATGGCCCCTGATGGAGGGTCATAGGATCAGTCAAATCACCTCCTTTGTTCAAAAATGCAGCACCTTCTATCTGCATTTGCACTAATTGGAAGTTTAGTGCAGGTGCAATTTGTTTGAAAAGGTGGAGGCGATTTGCACGGTCACATGACTCTCTATCAGGGTGATCTTATAGACAGGATCTCTATAGGGACAGCACAGAAGATTTGCCTAACAAGGGGCATTGCTAATAAAATACAGCAAACAGCACATGGGGTGGAAAACAGCAACTCCATGACTTCTGTTTATGTGTTTCAGATGTTTACACGTCTTTAGTCATAAATGGAGTGATGTGGTATGTAGACCCAATATAAATGTTTGTCTAACAAAAGGAACCACCCATCAAAGGGGGGTAGTAGTGACAGGATTGATTTTGAAATCATGACACCTGACTTCTTGGGTCGACAGGACACTAGTGATTTAAAACACAAACAAATTGGATAAAAGCACATGATAGAGCTAAAATGGTTAATACATATTAAAATAACAACATATCCATGTCTATTTATGTTTGTGAAATATTACAATAAAACATTAAAATCATGTGTGGTCATTTTAGGTAGATATGGAAAATAAGTTTATAACTAAGCCATATACCGTAACTAATACAATACTGATCTACAATCATTAGTTACTGACTAGAGTTGAGCGGACACCTGGATGTTCGGGTTTGACAGGTTCGGCCGAACTTCGGAAAAAAGTTCGAGTTCGGGACCCGAACTTGAACCGAACTTGACCCCGAACCCCATTGAAGTCAATGGGGACCCGAACTTTTGAGCACTAAAATTGCTGTAAAAATGTCATGGAAAGGGCTAGAGGGCTGCAAATGGCGCCAAAATGTGGTTATGAGCATGGCAAGTGCTCTGCAAACAAAAGTGAGAGGGAGCATGAGAAAAAGAGACCAAATTTAAGGGAGATAAATTTATTTTAAAAATTTGGTATCAAGAAGAAATGTGGGAAACGTTATTGAGGCGCAAATGTGGGACAAAAGTGTCAAGCAGAACTGTGGGAAAAGCTATTGAGGCGCAAATGTTGGCCAAAAGAGTATAGCGGAAATGTGGGACAAAGTATTGAATCTTAAATGTGGTACAACTTGCATAAGTTTGAGCATTGAATCAAGGGAGGTGGCGTGCATCAATTAAAGAAGCATTTCAGAAATTGTATTCCATGTCATCTATGCAGGGCAGGGGTTTATTCACATCTAAAATTATACAATGTCAACCCAAGAATGTAACAGAAAAATTTCAGAAATTAATTAACCTGTTTATTTGGTAGAGCAGGGGTCTATGACAGAAAACAATTGCTTATTGTCACCCGAAAAAATTTAAAATAAAAATTATTGAAATTTATTAAGATGTCAACTAGGTAGAGGAGGGGTATTTTACACCCAAAAATTGGTGAATTTGACCCTAAAATGTAACAGACAAAGGTTATTTTTTTATTTTATTTTTTTACCGGTCTAATAGGTATAGCAGTGGTACATCACACCAAACAATTGCTGAATTTCACTATAAAATGTAACTGCCAACTTTATTTTTTTTCTTTACCGGTCTATTACTGTAGGTATAGCAGTGATATTTAACACCAAAAAATTGCTGAATTTCACCAGAAAATGTAACTGACAATTTATTTATTTATTTTTGTTTACCGGCCTACTAGGTAGAACAGTGGTATCTCACACCCAAAAATTTGTGAATATCACCAGAAAATGTTAATGATAATTTTATTTTTTAACCGGCCTACTAGGTAGAGCAGTGGGAAATCACACCCAAAAATGAGTGAATTTCACCATAAAATTTAAGAGACCAATTTTTTTATTGTTTAACCCGTCTACCAGGTATAGCAGTAGTACTTCTCACCCAAAAAATGTTGAATTTCAACTGCAAATGTAACTTACAATTATATATTTATTTTAACCGGCCTACTAGGTATAGCAGTGGTACTATACACCCAAAAATTGGTGAATTTCACCAGAAAATGTTAATGACAAAGTAGTAAAATGATATAAAATAAAACACGTGCAAAAAAAAAAAAGGGAATTATGAGGTGGAGTTCCATATGGAGTAGGAGTTTGAGGAGGCGGTGGACATAGCGGAGAAGGAGAATGAGATAACCAACACAGGTTTTTGGTTTTAATTTAATTTTGTAAAATTAAGGTAACCTCCAAAAGAGTGTGAAATATCCAAAATACAAACATGAGCAATTGCGCTGAAGTATAACAATGGCTGGTTAGTGCCGGTATACATGTCTTTTCTGCACAAGGTACAGACAAGTCCTGAGGGATCCATGCCTGGTTCATTTTAATGAACGTCTGCTTGTCCACATTGGCTGTTCTGACGCCCCCTGCCGTGCTAAACACATGTTCAGATAATACACTGGTTGCCGCGCAGGTCAGCACCTCCAAGGTGTAAAGGGCAAGCTCAGGCCATGTGCCCAATTTGGAGACACAGAAGTTGAAGGGGGCAGACCCATCATTCAGTACGTGTAGGTGTCTGCACATATACTGCTCCACCATGTTGGTGAAATGCTGCCTCCTTCTAAGACGTTCCATATCAGTAGCCAACAATGCCACCAACAGCGCATCTACCAGCATGTGCTTGTACTCACGCATATTACGATCACGCTCCAGTAAGGGAATTAAGGACGGTACGTGACTTGGGGCTGCATGACTTGGGGCTCAGACTGCTTGGCTGATTTGCAAGGGGGCGAGGTGAAAGACTGATGGACATCGGCTGCAGGTGCCAACTGTGGTCTTTCAGCAGGAGACTGGGTGCGACAATGTAAAGCAACTGGATCCACTGTTCAGGCCTCACCATTAATAGAGCAGCATTAGGCCCGACCAAATACCGCTGTAGGTTTTGTCTCCTACTCGCACCTGAGGTAGGGGTCTCACTTGTGCGTGTAGCTGGCACAGATCGACCAGGTCCTCTCCCTGCAACAGGAGCTCCACCAGCAGCACCACGACCTGGGCCACATCCCTTATTTGACGCTCTCCTCGTATTTTTTAAATTTAGGATCTTGCCCTAAATGGGTGTTTAATTAATAGTAGAATAGAACGACAGTATGTAAAGGGTGTATCTCACACAGCCTGAACCAGACTAGGCCTCAATAAAAGATTTTTTTTGCCCAAAATGGCTGTATTTCAAATGCCGAATTCAAACCCCTGTATGTAGAGGTAGTATCTCAGAGGGCCTGAACCTCTGTAGGCCTGCAGTAAATATATCTTTGCACAAAATGGCTGTATTTCAAATGCCTAATTCAAAACCCTGTATGTAGAGGTAGTATCTCAGAGGACCTGAACCTCTGTAGGCCTGAAGTAAATATATCTTTGCACAAAATGGCTGCATTTCAAATGCCTAATTCAAACCCCTGTATGTAGAGGAGGTATTTCACAGGGCCTGAACCAGTGTAGGCCTGAATTCAATATTGGTGCACCAAATGGTGGAATTTAAAATCTCTGAATGTAACCCAAATGTATTAAGGGTGTATCTCACAATGACATCTGCATCAAAGGCTGCCAACTAAATTTTGTGCCCAAATGAGTGTTTGTTTAAAATCTGAATTTGGCAGCAGTATATAAGCCTGTAATTTAACACGTGCTGATGCTGAAAGGCCTGAAAATAGTGTTTTTTGTCAAGAGTGTTTTTTTCAAACCCCAGAAAATGATGGGTGTAATTCTACCTTAAATTGCACACTGACTAATACAGATGTTGTAGTTTGCCCCAAATGTATTTTTTGGTCAATGAGCTTAGGGCAGGGTAAAATGATAGTGCCCTGTACCCACACAACTATTTGTCTGTAGATCGCTGAGTTAGAATCTCTCCTATTCTCTCCCTGAAATCGCAAGTCCAGCAGCATCCTCTCCCTACACTTGTAACAGCAGAGTGACGTGCAGCGCTATGTCACTTAAGCCTGGGTCACATGCTGCTCTGGCTAATCACAGCCATATGCCATTAGTAAGCATGGTTGTTATGGCCTCTTGGGGGAAGTAGTATGACGCTTGTTGATTGGCTGCTGTGCAGCCTTTCAAAAAGCGCCAAGAAACCTCCGAACCCGAACTTTTACGGAAATGTTCGGGTTTGGGTTCAGGGTCCAAAAATCCAAAAGTTCGGTACGAACCCGAACTTTACAGCTCAACCCTATTCCTTACTTAAAACATATACATACAATGGCATTATAAAATGATCAATATTGATGCATGAGCTCCTTGTTGAGCAAACTTGTGATTTAAGTTCAGCGTCTAAAGTTCGGGTTTGGGTTATCGAAGAATCGCGTTATGGATTCCGCTACCATGGACCATAACTTGGTCCGTGGTAGCGGAATCCATAACACGATTCTTCGATAACCCGAACCCGAACTTTAGACACCGAACTTAAAACACAAGTTCGCTCGACACTACTTACGGAGATTCAAGCCATTAGAATATCTTTAGTGTTGATTGAGCACCATAGTGCTCGGGTGCCCGAGCCGAACACATCAGAATGCTCGGGTGCTCTACCAAGCACCCGAGTAGGGTGGCAGTCAATGGGAGAACCCGAGCATTAAACCAGGCACCCCCTGCTCTGAAGAGGGGAGGGTGCCTGGTTCATAGTAAAAGGTCAGAAATGGATGGAAACACCACTGAAATGGTTCGGGAACAGCATGGGGAGGATACCTGGATCCATCTTGGACTCCCAGGTCACTCCTGGGAATGATGTTGTCCGAGTAGTATGCCACTTTTACAGACTGACAATAATACGCACAAAATCAAAAATAAAATCAATTTTAGAGGAAAAATTGTTAGGAAACATTCTTTCCTATATATTTGCTTGTATTCAAAGTGCAAGTGCTGCCAAAAATTAAAATTGTGGTACAATTGTTCAGGTAGTGGGACTCCTACACTCATAAAGCCTATGCAGTAAGTGAAAGGGCTGCCAAAAATTGCAAGGAACCGGCACTACAATACAATACACCCTTTGTTACACATAAAGGAGGGCAACATACACAGCCTTCAAAAATTATTATTGATTGCCTGCTGGTGACCCTCAAAAACATTTGGAGCAAGGGCCTGCTGATCTGACCATCTAAAACATTATGGGCGAGGGACTGCTGCCGCTTTGTTGACTCTAGATAACCTGGGCCTAATTGTACGACCCCGTGACGGCGGCGATCTATTTGGAT
Organism: Bufo gargarizans; assembly: GCF_014858855.1. NCBI lineage: Eukaryota > Metazoa > Chordata > Amphibia > Anura > Bufonidae > Bufo > Bufo gargarizans. The sequence goes on from NC_058081.1 coordinate 400,592,270, forward strand.
GTCTGCCTATCAAATTTCGATGTTATTTTCAGAGCCAACCATGGTGACCATGGGTAATGGGGAATCAGGGTTTGATTCCAGAGAGGGAGCCTGAGAAGCAGCTACCACTTCCAAGCAAGGCATGTGTGCAAATTACCTATTTTAGGTGAGGGCCTGTAGGTGAGCTTACCCTGTAAAATATTGTAGGTGAAGGCCTGCAGGTATGTCGACTCTGTAAAATATTGTAGGTGAGGGCCTTCTGGTGAGCTGACCATCTAAAAAATTACATACGAGGGCCTGCAGGTGAGGTCACCCTGTAAAACAATATATGCGTGGGCCTGCAGGTGAGCTGACTCTGTAAAAGAATTTAGGTGCAGGCCTGCTTGTAAGCTCACCCTGTAAAATATATTAGGTGCAAGCCTGCTGGTGAGCTGACCCTATAAAACATTATATGTGAGGGCCTTCTGGTGAGCTGACCCTGTAAAAGATTTTAGGTGCAGGCCTGCTGTTGAACTGACCCTGTAAACAGTGGCGTACTGCCAATATAGGCAGACCATGCCGTTGCTATGGGGCCCGCGGCACAGGGGGGCCTGGAGTGCATGGAATGCCCTGCCCCCTATGTCTCTGCACAGACAGTTTATTCATACAGGCATTGAGGTGGCCTGTGCCCCTGCCCACTTGTGTTCTCCCTCGGGCCCCCCTCCTCCCCTTGCTCCCTTTCTGACCTCCATGATCAGCCCTCCTCAACATCCCCACGCCCAGACTGAAGGACCGCTCTGGAGTCCGGACAGTGAACACAAACAAAACACACTGTTGTCTGTAGTGTGCCACTGCCACAGTAAGAGGACAGCAGTCAGCAGCAAAAGTTTTGATGGGGGAGGGCAGCAGCAGCAAAACAGTGGGGTTTTGGAGGGGGGGGTAAGCTCATAGAGGACTCAGGGGGACAGTGTGCTTTCCAGTGTGCCAGTGTGCTTTCCTTCTACTCCTCACCCCCCCTCCCTGGGCATTTTGTGGGGCATTTTAGGGATTGGATAACCCCTTTAACTCGCTGATGCTGAGTGTGCACATAGACACCAATCATATTATCCCCCAGCACATTAGTCACCTTTGGGCAGAAAGGGGGGGAATATGATTGGTGGCTATGTGCACACTCAGCATTAGCAGCACAGAGTTAAAGGGGTTATTTAATCCCTATAATGCCCCCCTGCCAACTCCTTCCGTCACGCAGATTATAACATTCAGCGACATAGGGGGCAGCCAAAAGCATGCCACAATGGGAACCAGCCTCCCTAGCATCGGGGGTAATGCTAGGGAGGTTAATTTCCGATGTGGCCTGCTATTGGCTGCACCCCCCCCCCCCCCACTGGGCATAAGCATTATCTGTATGTGGTGCCCGGAATTTTTGGGGGTATAATAAGTGTTAGATAGCCCATTTAACCCTTAGGATACCAGAAGTTTTTTTCATTTTTGCATTTTCTTTTTTCTTCCCTAGTTTCCTTGAGCCATAACTTTATTTTTATTTTTCCGTTCACACATAGATGTATGAGGGCTTATTTTTTGCGGGAGAAATCATATTTTAATATGGCATACAATGTAGTGGGAAGCGGGAAAAAAATTCCAAATGGGGTGGAAAAAAAAAATAAAAAAAATTCTCCTGAGTTTTTTTTCTGGGTTTTGTTCTTATGGCATACTCTTTGCGGCAAAACTGACTTATGCCCTTCATTCTCTGGGGCAGTACGATTACAATGGTACCACATATGTATAGGTTTTTGGTCTAAATAGCATAAAAATAAATTAAAACTTTGTAAAAAAAAAAAAGACTTTTTAACATCACCATATTCTGACCCCCATAACTTTTTTTTATAGTTCCCTGCCATGCTACATCTTTTGACTTTGACTTCTAGATGCAGAACCATGTCATCTTCAAAGTAAGTTAAACATTTTTTTAATTTAGCTTAGGCTACTTTTACCCTAGTGTTTTTGCTGGATCCGGCAGGGTTCAGCAAAAACGCTTCTGTTACTGATAATACAACAATCTGCATCCGTTATGAATGGATCCAGTTGTATTAGCTTTAACATTGCCAAGACGGGATCTGTCATGAACACCGTTGAAAGTCAATGGGGGACGGATCAATTTTCTATTGTGACAGAGATTCAGTTTTTCCCAGGACGGAAAGCAAATTACAACATGTTTGCGGTTTGCTCTCCAGTCTGGGAACACAACTAAACTGAACGGAATTAATTCTAGAGGATCTCAGTACCGGAAAACTTTAACGCTATTCTGAAAGTAGCCTTATCTATAATATTTAATTTCTGTTTTATTTCACAGAACAAATCCTTATTGGAAAATACATATACTTTTTTTAAATTACTGCAACAAAATTGGGCAAGCTAGGTAACGGTACAAAGTGGGCCATCTTACTGAAGCGGTCCACTACCACCAAAATCACAGTTTTTCCAGAGGAACTTGGTAAATCGGTAATAAAATTCATGGACAAATGCCTCCAAGGACGAGACAGAATGAACAAAGGAAGAAGGGATCCTGAGTGTGAGCCACCTTCGCATGTGCACAGGTCTCACAAGCTGCCACATAACCCTCCACACACTTGTGCAACCCTGGCCACCAGAATCTCTGGGAAATAAGATATATGGTGGATTTCCTTCCAGGATGTCCCGCAAGGAGCGTATCATGATGTTCCTTGAACACCTTGTATCACAGTTTAGCAGGAAGAAACAGGAGCCTCCTCCTGGGCCCCCAACACATCCATCTCCAACTCGGGGTACAGAGCGGAAACCACCACCCCATCAGCCAAAATTGGAGCGGGATCCTCCGAATCACTCCCCCCAGCAAAACTATGTGACAACGCATCTGCCCTGACTTTTAACCCCAGGGCGAAAGGTGACCACAAAATTGAACCTAGTAAAAAACGACCATCTAGCCTGTCTAGGATTTAGGCGCTTAGCAGACTGCAGGTAAGCCATATTCTTGTGATCAGTATATACTGTAATAGAATGAGTAGCCCCTTCCAACCAATGATGCCATTCCTCAAAGGCCAATTTAATGGCCAGTAATTTTCTATTTCCTACATCATAAATTCTTTTAGCGGCCGAGAGTTTCTTGGTGAAAAAAGCACATGGACGCCATTTACTAGGGGATGGACCCTGCGAAAGAACTGCTCCAACCCACACTTCTGATCCCTTAACCTCCACAACCAACGGTTGAGACACATCAGGTTGCATCAGAATGGGAGCAGATGCAAAACATTTCTTAATAGCAGAAAATGTCCTTCATGCCTCATCCGACCAGACAGAGAAGTCGGCACCTTTTTTAGTCATATCTGTCAAAAGTTTTACAATGGCGGAATAATTCAAGATTCATTTTCTGTAGTAATTAGTAAAACCCCAAAACCACATCGGAGCCTTCTGATTCTCAGTCCGGTCCCATTCCAGTACCGCCCAAACCTTTTTTGGAGGCCATTCATAAAGCAGGTATCCCAAAAACAGTAGCTCCTGGACAGCAAATACACATTTTTCCAATTTTGCATCCAATTTATTCTTCCGAAGGATTGACAACACCTGTTTCACGTGATCCTGATGGGTCTCCAAAATTGGTGAGTAAATTAGTATGTCATCAAGGTAAATAACAACAAACCTTCCCATTAAATTATGGAAAATATCATTGACAAATCGCTGAAAGACCACTGGCGCATTAGTTAAACCAAAGGGCATGACAAGATTCTGGAAATGACCTTCGGGTGCATTTAAGGCCATTTTCCACTCATCAACTTCCTTAATTCTGATCAGATAATAAGTAGGGATGAGCGAACCTTTTCGTAAAAGTCCGGACATGGACACGGACCCGAACCCGGACATTTTCGTAAAAGTCTGGGTTTGGGTTCTGTGTGTTCGTCGCTTTCTTGGCGCTTTTTGAAAGGCTGCAAAGCAGCAAATCAACAAGCGTCATACTACTTGCCCCAAGAGGCCGTCACAGCCATGCCTACTATTGGCATGGCTGTGATTGGCCAGAGCACCATGTGACCCAGCCTCTATTTAAGCTGGAGTCACGTAGCGCCGCACGTCACTCTGCTCTGATCAGCATAGGGAGAGGTTGCAGCCGCGACGTTAGGGCGAGATTAGGCAGTGATTAACTCCTCCAAAAGACTTCATTCAGAGATTGATCTACAGCTGTGGATGATTGAACTGCTGCTATTGAATTGCTCAATGTTTTTAGGCTGCCCAGAGCGTTTTTCAGTCACTTTTTTCTGGGGTGATCGGCGGCCATCTTGTGTCTTGTGGTGCGCCAGCACAAGCTGCAACCAAGTGCATTTAACCCTCAATGGTGTGGTTGTTTTTTGGCTAAATCCTACATCAGGGTCAAGCTGTCACACCAAGTGCATTTAACCAGCAATAGTGTGGTTATTTTTTGGCCATATACTACATCAGGGGCAAGCTGTCACCAAGTGCATTTAACCCTCAATGGTGTGGTTGTTTTTTTAGCTAAATCCTACATCAGGGTCAAACTGTCACACCAAGTGCATTTAACCATCAATAGTCTGGTTATTTTTTGGCCATATACTACATCAGGGGCAAGCTGAGCCTGTCACCAAGTGCATTTAACCCTCAATGGTGTGGTTGTTTTTTTTGGCTAAATCCTACATCAGGGTCAAGCTGTCACACCAAGTACATTTAACCATCAATAGTCTGGTTATTTTTTGGTCATATACTACATCAGGGGCAAGCTGAGCCTGTCACCAAGTGCATTTAACCCTCAATAATGTGGTTGGTGAAGCTGTCACACCAAGCGCATTTAACCATCGATAGTGTGGTTATTTTTTGGCCATATCCCAGTCTAATTCTGTCAGTAAACGTATACCTGTCACCCAGCGCCAAAATAATAGGCCTCAAATTTATATCCAGCTAAATCTGTCGTTACTGTTGTGGCTGGTAAAGTTATTTAGTGTCCGTCAAAGCACATTTTTTGTTCTGGGTTGAAATACAATTCCCAATTTAGCAATTTCCTAATTTAGTGGTTTCTGCTGTATCAGAGCTATTTTAAATCTATCCCTAAAAGGGTATATCAGATTCAAGGTGCACATAGGGTCATTCTGAATAACTTCACACACACGCTACTGTGCATTTCCAAGTCTAATTCTGTCAGTAAACCTATACCTGTCACCCAGCGCCTAAATACTAGGCCTCAAATTTATATCCAGCTAAATCTGTCGTTACTGCTGTGGATGGTCAAGTTATTTAGTGTCCGTCAAAGCACATTTTTTGTTCTGGGTTGAAATACATTTCCAATTTAGCAATTTCTTAATTTAGTGGTTTCTGCTGTATCAGAGCTATTTTAAATCTATCCCTAAAAGGGTATATCAGATTCAAGGTGCACATAGGGTCATTCTGAATAACTTCACACACACGCTACTGTGCATTTCCAAGTCTAATTCTGTCAGTAAACCTATACCTGTCACCCAGCGCCTAAATACTAGGCCTCAAATTTATATCCAGCTAAATCTGTCGTTACTGCTGTGGATGGTCAAGTTATTTAGTGTCCGTCAAAGCACATTTTTTGTTCTGGATTGGAATACATTTCCAATTTAGCAATTTCTTAATTTAGTGGTTTCTGCTGTATCAGAGCTATTTTAAATCTATCCCTAAAAGGGTATATCAGATTCAAGGTGCACATAGGGTCATTCTGAATAACTTTACACACATGCTACTGTGCATTTCCAAGTCTAATTCTGTCAGTAAACCTATACCTGTCACCCAGTGCCTAAATACTAGGCCTCAAATTTATATCCAGCTAAATCTGTCGTTACTGCTGTGGCTGGTCAAGTTATTTAGTGTCCGTCAAAGCACAGTTTTTGTTCTGGGTTGAAATACAATTCCCAATTTAGCAATATCCTAATTTAGTGGTTTCTGCTGTATCAGGCCTACTTTAAATTTATCCCTAAAAGGGTATATTAGATTCAAGGTGCAGATAGGGTCATTCTGAATAACTTCACACACACGATACTGTGCATATCCAAGTCTAATTCTGTCAGTAAACCTATACCTGTCACCCAGCGCCTAAATACTAGGCCTCAAATTTATATCCAGCTAAATCTGTCGTTACTGCTGTGGCTGGTCAAGTTATTTAGTGTCCGTCAAAGCACAGTTTTTGTTCTGGGTTGAAATACTATTCCCAATTTAGCAATTTCATAATTTAGTGGTTTCTGCTGTATCAGAGCTATTTTAACTCTATCCCTAAAAGGGTATATTAGATTCAAGGTGCACATAGGGTCATTCTGAATAACTTCACACACACGCTACTGTGCATTTCCAAGTCCAATTCTGTCAGTAAACCTATACCTGTCACCCAGCGCCTAAATACTAGGCCTCAAATTTATATCCAGCTAAATCTGTCGTTACTGCTGTGGCTGGTAAAGTTATTTAGTGTCCGTCAAAGCACATTTTTTGTTCTGGGTTGAAATACAATTCCCAATTTAGCAATTTCCTAATTTAGTGGTTTCTGCTGTATCAGAGCTATTTTAAATCTATCCCTAAAAGGGTATATCAGATTCAAGGTGCACATAGGGTCATTCTGAATAACTTCACACACACGCTACTGTGCATTTCCAAGTCTAATTCTGTCAGTAAACCTATACCTGTCACCCAGCGCCTAAATAATAGGCCTCAAATTTATAGTCAGCTAAATCTGTGGTTACTGCTGTGCCTGTATTAGTGTAATACGGTACCTAAATAGATAGCTAGATAGTGTTAGTTGTTTTTAAAAAAAGCCTGAATTTGAATTCAATACATTGGGCCAAATAATATTTTTGTTGTTGTGGTGAATGATAACAATGAGGAAAACATCTAGTAAAGGACGCGGACGCGGACATGGTCGTGGTGGTGTTAGTGGACCCTCTGGTGCTGGGAGAGGACGTGGCCGTTCTGCCACAGCCACACGTCCTAGTATATCCAACTATCTCAGGTCCCAGTAGCCGCCATAATTTACAGCGATATTTGGTGGGGCCCAATGCCGTTCTAAGGATGGTAAGGCCTGAGCAGGTACAGGCATTAGTCAATTGGGTGGCCGACAGTGGATCCAGAACGTTCACATTATCTCTCATCCAGTCTTCTGCAGAAAGCGCACAGATGGCGCCTGAAAACCAAGCCCATCAGTCTGTCACATCACCCCCATGCATACCAGGGAAACTGTCTGAGCCTCAAGTTTTGCAGCAGTGTCTTATGCTGTTTGAAGACTCCGCTGGCAGGGTTTCCCAAGGGCATCCACCCAGCCCATCCCCAGCTGTGGAAGACATAGAATGCACTGACGCACAACCACTTATGTTTCCTGATGATGAGGACATGGGAATACCACCTCAGCATGTCTCTGATGATGACGAAACACAGGTGCCAACTGCTGCGTCTTTCTGCAGTGTGCAGACTGAACAGGAGGTCAGGGATCAAGACTGGGTGTAAGACGATGCAGGGGACGATGAGGTCCTAGACCCCACATGGAATGAAGGTCGTGCCACTGACTTTCACAGTTCCGAGGAAGAGGCAGTGGTGAGACCGAGCCAACAGCGTAGCAAAAGAGGGAGCAGTGGGCAAAAGCAGAACACCCGCCGCCAAAAGACTCCGCCTGCTACTGACCACCGCCATCTGGGACTGAGCACCCCAAAGGCAGCTTCAAGGAGTTCCCTGGCATGGCACTTCTTCAAACAATGTGCTGACGACAAGACCCGAGTGGTTTGCACGCTGTGCCATCAGAGCCTGAAGCGAGGCATTAACGTTCTGAACCTGAGCACAACCTGCATGACCAGGCACCTGCATGCAAAGCATGAACTGCAGTGGAGTAAACACCTTAAAAACAAGGAAGTCACTCAGGCTCCCCCTGCTACCTCTTCTGCTGCTGCCGCTTCGGCCTCTTCTGCTGCTGCCGCCTCGGCCTCTTCCTCCACCTCTGGAGGAACATTGGCACCTGCCGCCCAGCAAACAGGAGATGTACCACCAACACCACCACCTCCGTCACCAAGCATCTCAACCATGTCACACGGCAGCATTCAGCTCTCCATCTCACAAACATTTGAGAGAAAGCATAAATTCCCACCTAGCCACCCTTGATCCCTGGCCCTGAATGCCAGCATTTCTAAACTACTGGCCTATGAAATGCTGTCATTTAGGCTGGTGGACACAGACAGCTTCAAACAGCTCATGTCGCTTGCTGTCCCACAGTATGTTGTTCCTAGCCAGCACTACTTCTCCAAGAGAGCCGTGCCTTCCCTGCACAACCAAGTATCCGATAAAATCAAGTGTGCACTGCGCAACGCCATCTGTGGCAATGTCCACCTAACCACAGATACGTGGACCAGTAAGCACGGCCAGGGACGCTATATCTCCCTAACTGCACACTGGGTAAATGTAGTGGCAGCTGGGCCCCAGGCGGAGAGCTGTTTGGCGCACGTCCTTTTGCCGCCAATGATCGCATCGCAACATTCTTTGCCTCCTGTTGCCACCTCCTCCTACTCGGCTTCCTCCTCCTCTTCTTCCACCTGCTCATCTAGTCAGCCACACACCTTCACCACCAACTTCAGCACAGCCTGGTGTAAACGTCAGCAGGCCATTCTGAAACTCATATGTTTGGGGGACAGGCCCCACACCGCACAGGAGTTGTGGCGGGGTATATGGGCAAAATCTCGATGCAGCTCTGGGACTAACCGGTTTGACGCACATCCCTTGCTTGGCGCATGTGCTGAATTTGGTGGTGCAGAAGTTCATTCACAACTACCCCGACATGTCAGAGCTGCTGCATAAAGTGCGGGCTGTCTGTTCGCGCTTCCGGTGTTCACATCCTGCCGCTGCTCGCCTGTCTGTGCTACAGCGTAACTTCGGCCTTCCCGCTCACCGCCTCATATGCGACGTGCCCACCAGGTGGAACTCCACCTTGCACATGCTGGACAGACTGTGCGAGCAGCAGCAGGCCATAGTGGAGTTTCAGCTGCAGCACGCACGGGTCAGTCGCACTACAGAACAGCACCACTTCACCACCAATGACTGGGCCTCCATGCGAGACCTGTGTGCCCTGTTGCGCTGTTTCGAGTACCCCACCAACATGGCCAGTGGCGATGACGCCGTTATCAGCGTTATAATACCACTTAGGGCGATGATGCATTTTTAGCACTTTCAGGCCAGTCTCTTCGAAGTGACTCAGAGGGAGGTTTTTTGCAACAGCAGAGGCCAGGTACAAATGTGGCCAGCCAGGGCCCACTACTGGAGGACGAGGAGGACGAGGAGCAGGTGGAGGAGGATGAGGATGAAGCATGGTCACAGCGGGGTGGCACCCAACGCAGCTCGGGCCCATCACTGGTGCATGGCTGGGGGGAAAGGCAGGACGATGACGATACGCCTCCCACAGAGGACAGCTTGTCCTTACCTCTGGGCAGCATGGCACACATGAGCGACTACATGCTGCAGTGCCTGCGCAACGACAGCAGAGTTGCCCACATTTTAACGTGTGTGTACTACTGGGTTGCCACCCTGCTGGATCTTACACGGCCATTGCTCACCTTGCTGACATTCAGCGGCGACACAACCTGCCCGTCAGCTGTCTGGTTTGTGGCTGCCCGATGTGATGGAACTCCACCTTGTATATGTTTCATAGGCTGCTCGAGCAGAAACGTGAAGTTAATGACTACCTGTACGAACTCTGCAGCAGGACAGGTTGTGGTAGCTTTTTTTTTTTTTTTTTTTACTGCGCCAGTGGCTGCTCATGCTCGACGCATGCAGACTTCTGCAGCCATTTGATGAGATCACCAAACTGGTCAGCCGCAGCCAGGGCACCATTAGTAATATCGCACCTTACGCCTTCTTTCTGGAGCGTGCATTGCGTCGTGTCATTGATCAAGCCGTCGAGAAGCAGGAGCAGGAAGATGAGGAAGTTGCAATGCTAGATGAATTCCCGGGGGGGGGGCTACTTCATCTGAGATAAGTCAACAACAGGAGTCCGAAGAGAAGGAGGATGGTGTTGGGGCAGATGAAGAGGAGCAAGAAGAGCATGCTTTAAACCTTTCTGGGATCCCTGGTGTTGTCCGTGGATAGGGGGAGGAGAATGAGGATGACATTATCCTGGATGATGAGCAGGAGCCAGGCCACTACACCACTTCCAGTTTAGTGGGGGCCTTTATGCTCCAGTGTTTTAAGAGAGACCCCCGTATAAAAAACATAAAGGGCAAGGACCAGTACTGGGTGGCAACAAACTTAGACCCCCGGTACAAACAAAAAATTGAGGAAATGTTACCACCATCACAAAAGACTGTCAGAATGCAGCACTTCCAGGCCTTGCCTCGAGAAATGCTGCATTCTGCTTTTGCGGGCGCTGGCAGAGGAATTTCCATTTACAAAGAAACAGTTGCAGGTACCAATCTAACAGCGCCTGTAAGAAGAGGGCGGTTTGAAGATGTGTTGGTCACTTCTGATATGAGATCATTCTTTCAGGCGACCCATCGACAGCTGTCCACCGGATCCAGCCTAAGGGAATGCATAGACTGACAGGTGTCCGACCAGTGTCCTGTCCGAAAGGACGTTCAGCGCAGCAGGGGAGCAGGGGGGATCAGTGCGATAAGTGCACTCGCCTAGCTCACGACAGTGTTGACTAGCTCAGATTTCTAAAATTGAATGAGGCATGGATCTTGGAGAAATTCAACACATGTGACCAGTAGACGATGTTTGATTCAAATTCCTCATGACAGCCCACAAATATCTGCCACCACCAAGAACAATTCATGGCCCCTGTCTTAGGTAAATACAGCGGCAAAAAAGACCTTTTATGTCAGTTGAATGCCAAATTTTTGGGGCCTTTACTAGTGGCCGACACTTACTTATTTATCCTTTGAACGGCTAATGTACCTCCAGCCACAGAATACAAAGTTCTTTGCTGTCAGGTGAACGCTTGTTGGCTAATTTTTGGGGCCTGTACTGGCTGCCGCTTGCAAGCCTGGCATGACTGGGGCTTGGAGGGAGCTGATTCCTGGGATATGAAGGGTTAAGGAAGGGGAATGGCGACGCAAGGAATTAGGGGTTTGGTTTAGGGCTTAAGAGGGTTAGTAAGGGTGGGAAAAGTGGCCATTTTGTCTTGACAGCAGTGTGGCAGCAGCATAGGTCTGAGCTGCTGCAGTACCTCTTTTTTGGTGGATCCTGTCTCACGATGTCTAAGGTGGAAGCACTCCTGGCACAGGTCCATGCGGCAGCGGAGATCAGTTGAGCTGGATAGCTGCAGGCTACTGTCCAGGGCCTGCTCCCGAGGTCCGGGGAGACTGCTGCTTTGGCTATTCCCTCCAGCCAGCCGCGGAGGACTAGGCCTCCGGCTCGTCTTAGTCCACGTATGACCCTGAGGGTCCAGCGCCAGTTAAGGAGCTCCTCTGTGGACCTTCCAGCATGCAACATGGGCTTTGAGGCGGTCGCGTGCTGGGAGGAATCCTGTAGTGCGGCTGGGGGGTCTGGCACTGGTGCGGCGGGGGGGTCAGGCTCTGGTGAAGTGCAGGCGGCATTGGCAGGGTCATGTAGGGGGGGGCCTGTGCTGGATTCCTTACCTGAGCAGCACAGCGCTGGCTCTGTGTTGGCTCTTGCTGAAGGAGGACGGGCGACATCTATTGGCAGGGCTGTGGAACTGCAGGCCTGTGGAGCTCCAGGCTAGACAAGGGAGCCATCTGGTGGTGGGACTGCGGTACTGTGGGCCTTAGTGTCTGCGAGTGCTTCAAGAGCTCGTCGAGTGGCGCGGCTGCGGAGTTGCAGGCTGCCGAGTCGGTTGGAAGTGCGGGATACGACGAACATCGGTTGACGACCGGAAGGGTGAGCGTGCCTCACGTTCCGGCTGGTGGATTCACAGCGTCCACACAGCTAGGTGAGATGTGCGGGGATTCCTCTTTAGTAATTGCTAATAGTGGGGGGGCCCTGGGGGTTGTGGGGGGCTCGGTGGTGTCCGTTGCTAGGGGAGTTAATGTTGGGGTTGCAGGATTTGGTGACAGGGTTGGCTGGTGTGGTGCCTGTGGGGGGGTCACCGTTGGCAGCATGGGGGTGCTACATGCGGGGTTGACAGGGATGAGTACAGCTGGGGTTTTTGGTGGGGCGGGCATTGAGGAGGTTGGTGCGGGGGCTGGGGACATGCTTAGGGCGACACCGCGGGGGGGGGGGGCGGATAAGGACGGGAGAAAGGAGGCTGACAGTGCCAAGGAGAAGGATGGTGAGGAGCCACGTTTGGATGACGCAGCAAAAGGGCCGCGTCATTCAAACGTATGTTTTGAGGGCCCCCTGGGGGAGCACTTGAAGCATGAGGTTAGGGAAAAATTTTGGAAAGGGGAGTAAGTGGATATTTTTTTGCTGCTTCCCCTGGAGCGTTTTAAATTTAGACAGGGATAGGCGAGATGATAAGAAGAAGGAGTAGGAGGATAAGCGGCTTTCACGTTTGATTCCGCGGACCTTCTCAAAATGGTTTAAGGCCTTTGTGATTTTGGCCAGTGTTATCGTGGAGAAGGCGCCAAAAAATTGTTCCCCCCTTTTCTGTTATCTGGATGCCATAGGCGAGGCGTACCGCCATAGGCGAGGCTGGGGTGGTTGAAGAACGATGAACAGTTTCGTCAGCGGAAAGCGGTCCGGCTTAGTATGCATTGGGACCTTAAGGACATTGGCCTGTGGATGAGGGTTATGACACCGGTCAGGGCCGGGAAGCCCTTTCAGGGGGGTGCCGGGGGTTCTGGGTTTTTGTATGTCGTTTGTTGAGGGGGTCATTGGGACAGGGGGGAAATAATTTGCGTTCGCCGGTGGATCTGCCCGACATGGTGACCGAAAACTGAGGAAAGAGTTGGAGTTAGGGCGCATGACAGGGCCCTTTCGGGACTTGCCGATGCAGGACTTGGGGGTGTCACCATTAGGGGTCGTGCCAGAACGGGAGCCTAATACATTTTTGCCTTATACATCACCTCTCGTTCCCAAAAAGGGACTCGGTTAATGATGGGATTGCACCTGTAAATTACCTTGCTACCAGCAAGTAGGGCGGCTACTTGCTGGTAGCAGCCGCATCCTCCGATCCTAATGACGCCCCCTCCGCAGTGCGATTGACAGGGCCAGGGAATGGAATCATTCTCTGCTGGCCCTGTTTGAATTCCAAATCTCGCGCCTGCGCCGTACCTGTCTTTAATCGGCGCAGGCGCACTGAGAGGCGACCGCTCTCTCGGCCGCTCCATCCTCAATGCGCCTGCGCCGGGTGTAGATGTGACGTCATTGGCGCAGGCGCATTGAGGATGGAGCGGCCGAGAGAGGGGCCGCCTCTCAGTGCGCCTGCGCCGATTAAAGACAGGTACAGCGCAGGCGCGAGATTTGGAATTCAAACAGGGCCAGCAGAGAACGATTCCGTTCCCTGGCCCTGTCAATCACACTGCGGAGGGGGCGTCATTAGGATCGGAGGATGTGGCTGCTACCAGCAAGTAGCTGCCCTACTTGCTGGTAGCAAGGTAATTTACATATTATAAAAATAGCTTTTTAACAAATTCTACTGAACCAAAATGAATATTTAGCTTATGTATAGGGAGCTTGCAGTATAGGGATTATTGTTAACCCCAAAAAAAAAAAAAAAAAACGTTTTGTGGGCTGACAGATGCCCTTTAACCCCTTAGGGACCCATGACGTATCGGTACGGCATGTTTCCCGAATCCTTAAGGACCCATGACGTACGTCATGGCTTTAATTCGCGATTCCGGCGCCGCGGGGGTTAATCGGAATGGGATGCCGGCTGAAATCATTCAGCCAGCATCCCGTAACAACGCAGGGGGGGTCATTTGACCCCCCTGTATAGACGATCGCAGAAAACCGCAGGTCCATTCAGACCTGCGGTTTTCTGCGTTTCCGGTCCATTCGGGTGTCCTGTGACCCGATGAACCAGAAAAAGACTGCGATCGGTGGCGTAATTTTACACCACCAATCGCAGTCCGAGGATTTGAGGAGGCGGTGCTGGCCCTGGTGCTGAACACTGCTGTCCAGGGTGCTGATTGGTGCAGGGGAGAGAGGCGCGAGATTCAAACTTCCTGCGCTCCTCTCTCCCCTCCTCTTCCTGTCCAGCACCCTGACCGTGCAGCATCGTCCAGCACCAGCTCCTGTGTCCCCCTAATCGGCATCCATCACCCTCCTGCACCCATCGCCACCCAAGTAGGTTAGGGTCAGTGAGGGAGAGGCACCATTAGGAAGGGAAAGAAGGGAAAAGTTAGTTAGGAAAAAAATAAAAAATGAACTTTTACACAAAACTTTTTTGATCCATCTATCAGACCCCAGAGCCCCCCTGCCACTTGCCCCCCCCCCCATACGAGATTCCCGTATTCAACCCCCAGAATGTCCCCCCACTCTGGGTGTTAGCGGGAAACTCGTGTGGGACCTTATGCACCCACTGCTGGATAAGGGTTACCACTTGTACGTGGATAACTTTTATACCAGCATTCCCTTGTTCAGGTCCCTTGCCGCCAGATCCACGTTCGCTTGTGGGACCGTGCGGAAAAATCAGCGCGGCCTCCCTGCCCACCCCCTCCAGGTACCTATCCCCAGGGGTGAGACCCGTGCACTTACCAGTGGAAACCTGTTGCTGGTCAGGTATAAGGACAAGAGGGATGTCCTTATGCTGTCCACAATCCACGGTAACAGCACCACCCCAGTCTCTGTGCGAGGTACCACGGCAACGGTCCTCAAGCCCGATTGTATCGTCGACTACAATCGGTATATGGGAGGAGTTTATCTCTCTGATCAAGTCCTCACGCCATATAATGCCATGCGCAAAACCTGGGCATGGTACAAAAAAGTTACGGTCTACATGGTGCAGGTTGCCATGTACAACTCTTTTGTACTATCCCGAAGCGCTGGCAGCACAGGGACATTCCTCCAATTCTATGAGGCAGTTCTCAAAGACCTGATCTTTTTGGACCGGGAAAGAGCAGGCCGGAGTACCTCGGGAACTGGAGGCGCCCGGATCGTCCCTGGCCAACACTTTTCCAGGTGTGGTCCCCCATACTGGAAAGAAGGGACAAACCCAAAAAAGATGCAGAGTGTGTCACAAGAGGGGGATACGGAAGGACACCACCACTCAATGTGACACGTGCCCCGATCATCCGGGCCTCTGCGTTATCGATTGCTTCAGGGAGTATCACTCTTCCATGGAGTACTACATTTTTATAATCCCCAACAGTCCACTAGAGAACATAAAACACTATGGCTCTTAGACTTTGGAGACACAGGAACAATTTTTTTTTTCCCAAAAAAAATATTAGTTTTAGAGCAGGCATCCTCAAACTGCGGCCCTCCAGATGTTGTAAAACTATAACTCTCAGCATGCCCAGACAACCTACAGCCATCAGCAGGGCATGGTGGGAATTGTAGTTTTACAACATCTGGAGGGCCGCAGTTTTTAGGATGCCTGCTTAGTGTCTCCAAAGTCTGAGAGCCATACATATTGGGCATCGTCGCGCGCGTAAAAGTCGTCGCTATAAAAATAACATTTGACCAAACGCCTCGAATGAACGGTGTTAAAAATATAAAACAAAAACGGTGCCAAAACACCCATTTTTGGGCAAATTTTCAATTTGAATCCCTTTTGCCGGTAATAAAGCAAGGGTTAACAGCCAAACAAAACTCAATATTTATGGCCCTGATTCTGTAGTTTGCAGAAACACCCCATATGTGGTCGTAAATGGCTATATAGCCGCACGGCAGGGCATAGAACGAAGGGAACTCCATATGGTTTCTGGAAGGCAGATTTTGATGGACAGTTTTTTTTTTGACACCATGTCCCATTAGAAGCCCCCCTGATGTAGCCTAGACTAGAAACTCCAAAAAAGTGACCCCATCTAAGAAACTACACCCCTCAAGGTATTCAAAAGTTACTTTACAAACTATGTTAACCCTTTAGGTGTTCCACAAAACTAAATAGCGAATGTAGAAACATTTTTAGAATTTCTTTTTTGTTACATTGCCTCAAAAAAGAGTAATATAGAGCAACCAAAAATCATATTTACCCCTAAAATAGTCCCAAAACAACAACCACCTTATCCTGTAGTTTCCTAGATGGGGTCACTTTTATGGAGTTTCTACTCTAGGGGTGCATCAGGGGGCTTGAACGGTTACATGGTGTAAATAAACCAGTCCAGCAAAATCTGCCTTCCAAAAACCATATGACGTTCCCCTCCTTCTATGTCCTGCCGTTTGGCCAAACAGTAGTTTACGACCACATATGTGGTGTTTCTGCAAACTACAGAATCAGGGCAACCCATTTTGAGTTTTGTTTGGCAGTTAACCCTTGTTTTACTCCTGGAAAAAATTGATTATATTGGAAAATTTTCCAAAAAATTGAAATTTCTAAATTGTTTCTCCATCTGCCATTAACTCTTGTGGAACACCTAAAGGGTTAACAAAGTTTGTAAACCCAGTTTTGAATACCTTGAGGGGTGTACTTTCTTAGATGGAGTCACTTTTTTGAAATTTCTATTCTAGGGGTGCAACAGGGGGCTTCAAATGGGACATGGTATAAACAAAACCAGTCCTGCAAAACCTGCCTTCCAAAACCCATATAGTGTTCCCCTCCTTCTATGTCCTGCCGTTTGGCCAAACAGTAGTTTACGACAACATATGGGGTGTTTCTGCAAACTACAGAATCAGGGCAACCCATTTTGAGTTTTGTTTGGCAGTTAACCCTTGTTTTACTCCTGGAAAAAATTAATTATATTGGAAAAGTTTCCCAAAAATAAAAATTTCTAAATTGTTTCTCCATCTGCCATTAACTCTTGTGGAAGACCTAAAGGGTTAATAAAGTTTGAAAAAACAGTTTTGAATACCTTGAGGGGTGTAGTTTCTAGAATGGGGTCATTTTTGGGAGGTTTCTATTATCTAAGCCTCACAATATGACTGCAAACCTGAACTGGTCCATAAAAAGTGGGATTTTGAAGATTTCTTAAAAATTTCAAAATTTGCTTCTAAACTTCTAAGCCTTGTAACATCCCCAAAAAATAAAATATCATTCCCAAAATGCTACACACATGAAGTAGACATATGGGGAATGTAAAGCCATCACAATTTTTGGGGGTATTACTATGCATTACAGAAGTAGAGAAACTGAAACTTTGAAATTTGCTAATTTTTCAAAAAAAATTGTAAAAATTGTATTTTTTTTGTGCAAAAAAATTTACTTTTTTGACCCAATTTTAGCAGTGTCATGAAGTACAATATGTGACGAAAAAACAATCTCAGAACGGCCTGGGTAAGTCAAAGCGTTTTAAAGTTATGAGCACTTAAAGGGACACTGGTCAGATTTGCAAAAAATGGCCAAGTCCTTAAGGTGAAATAGGGCTGAGTCCTTAAGGGGTTAAGGGGTTGGCTGGGGTGAATACTCGCCGTTCGCTTTTTTTGTTGGATATGTTGGGACAGTTGCATAGGACTTGCGTGTCGGCAGGAGAAGTCTGGTTGTTCAAGTTGGCTTTTTCACGCTCCTTTTTTGGAGCCTTGCGGATTGGGGAGTTGGTTAGTCCGAGTAAGGGTCGGGCCAGGGGCCTTCGCAGACAGGATGTGGAATTATTTGAGGATAGATTGGAATTCTGCATCAGACGGTCCAAAACGAACCAGCGGGGTCGGGGTTGCCGGGTGGTGTTGTACAAGTTGGATGGGTCGGATGCATGCCCGAGTCGTTGCCTTAGGGAGTTTTGGGGAAGGGACGAGGTCAGAGGGGCTGCCCCGTTGTTAGTCCACGTTGACGGGTCTTTTCTCTCTCGTTTCCAGTTTGTTGCGGTTATGAGATTGTGCTTGCCGGGATTAAGTAAGGACCCCTCGTTATATATGGGGGTCATTCATTTCGGATAGGCGCAGCCACGGAAGCGGCTCGGAGGGGGTTGGGTGAGGACGCATTGGCCGTTGGGAGTCCCTTCGGTTTTCGGTCATACGTCAGGCCCGGTTGGGTATGATGGTGGTGAACTTGGTGGGAGTGGGGGGGGTGTAGGTGGCGGTCATTGGTTGATATGTTTATTTTTGTTTTGTATGGATTATGGGGCACTCCTACGTGTTCTGGGGAGCATTGCAAGCGGCGGTCAGGCTGGATGGAAGGCAGTTGTTGAGAGAAAGGTGGCCATAATACGATGGCTGGGGATGCGGGGCATGCTGTGGAGTCGGGTTCCCCCCTGAGTTTCACAGGTTTGTGCGGTTGGATAGGCCCCCCGGTGTTTTGGTGTTGCATGTCGGGGGGAATGATTTGGGAACACGTCCCTTCAGGAAGTTAGTAGTGTTGATCACGAATATTCACAAATATTTTGAATATAGTGATATATATTCGTAATTTTGAATATTCCATTTTTTTTTTATCAGTAGACATGATCTCTCCCTGCTTCTAGCTTGTGGGCCAGTGAGAAGGCAGCAGTATATTTGACTTTAGGAGTAGTGTTGTTTGCAAATTTTCGCAATGCAAATTTTTTATTGCAAATTTTTCAACTTACAACTATTAGACAAAGAAGATTATAGCACTATATTAGCTAAATTGCTCTATATTCGATTTTCTTTTGAATATTTGCTATATTGCTATAACTTTGTTTTTTTGAATATTCATAATATTCTAAAACAAAAATACATAGCAATATAGCGAATATTCGGAAAAAAAAGAATATAGAGCAATTTAGCTAATATAGTGCTATAATCTTGTCTACTAGTTGCAATTTTTTTTCTCATCTGAAGTTCAGATTGGAAAAAAATTACAACTATAAAAAATATATATATTATAGCACTATATTAGCTAAATTGTTCTATATTAATTTTTTTTCGAACATTCGCTATGTTGCTATATATTCTTTTTTACAATATTACAAATATTCTAAAAACAAAGTTATAGCAATATATTGAATATTTGAAAAAAACAAAACAAATATAGAGCAATTTAGCTAATATAGTGCTATAATCTTTGTCTAATAGTTGTAAGTTGAAAACATTGCAATAAAAAAAATCGCATTACGGAAAAATTTGCAATAAAAAAATCGTATTATGGAAATTTGCATTACGAAAATTTGCACATTAAACAATCATTACCTTGCCGATTTTTCGAGTAAAAAAATTGTAGAATATAACGAATATTCAAATTTGCAAATATTCAACAAATATTCTACAAAATATTTGCAAAATATTGTGAATTCGAATATGACCCCTGTCGCTCATCACAAGAAGTTAGTAAGGGACATTAAGTTTGACCTGCTACGGTTGTGGGTGCAGCTGGTGACTGTTTGGTCGGACATGGTGCCGCGTCAGCACTGGAGGAAGGCGAGGTCTGTGGAGCGATTGAATAAGGCAAGGATAAAAGTGAACAGGGCTGTTGGTAGGTTTGTTGCACGGAACGTAAATTGTAGTTTATGTGCAGTATGATATAAGGTCAAAAGTTGGTACATTGTGGATAGCCCTTTCTTTGTAGAAGGTGCTAGGGTGAGGAATTTAATGGCTGATGAGACCGTAGGTGGGGGTCTCTCATTTGTGGGAGGGGGAATGAGCCTAGGAGGTGCCGGACCTGGAGATATTGATATAAATATTGATTAGGCATGGCAAATTGACTATGCAGAGACTCATAGTGGTACTACATATTGGTCATCAAATAGTTTTCCTATGGTTTCAATACCCCTAGTATGCCAAGGGGAAAGAGATAAGCCTGGAATAAGAAATTCTAATGCTTTGAAAGGAAATTGTTTCCAATTCATGAATGTTGAAAATTTGAGGCTGGACAACTTATGTCTCCAGGCCACAGAGGTGGCTACCATAAGCCCTGTGGGTAGATTAATGTGAAATTGGCCCAGAAATTGTGCAGCTAGGTAGCTACTGAGAGAAGACCCCTTAATTAACGTCTCTTCAAGTTGTAGCCATCTCTGCGGACCGGACGGACACCACCACTCCTTGGCCTGAGATAGTAGTGAGGCCCAATAGTATGTTTTCACTTCCGGCACCCCCAGCCCGCCCTTATGTATGGCTGGGTATAGAGCCGATTTACAAATCCTAGGTTTGGCGTTACCCCATATAAATCTCAGCATCTCCCTCTGGATTTGGTTGAGTGTATTTATAGGCACCCGCATTGTAATACACTGTAATACAAAATCTTTGGTAAGATTAGCATTTTAACTAGGTTTATCCTAGCTATCCATGATACATTGTGGGCAGACATATTCACATAATCCTTTTGCAGATCATTTTTTAAAGCATTATAGTTTGTGGGTACCAACTGTTGTATTGATGGGGTGAGCTTAATGCCTAGGTAGGTGATATGGTCAAATTTCCAGTTAAACTGGAATTTATCCTGGATTTTGTATTTGACACAATCAGAGATGAAAAAGGGTAGCATAAATTTTGTAATAGGAGATTTCAGAGAACCTCTGCAAGACGTCCCACACAGCTTCTAGTGATTTTTCAGTGTCAATCATGGTTAAGATTACATTGTTGGCGTACAAGGTCAACTTGTGGTGCTGCCTACCGACGGGGATGCACCCTATGGCACTATTTGACCTGATGGCTTCAGCAAGGGGTTCGATCACCAGTGCAAAGATTAAAGGAGACAGGGGGCACCCCTGTCGGGTACCATTTGATATGTAGAACGTCCTGGAGAGAAACCCTGAGGCCAACACTCTGGCTGAAGGGCTTGAGTATAAGCCCATGATACCCTTCACAATAGGTCCCGAGAAGCCAAATTATTGAAGTACTCTTTCCAGGTATCCCCAGTGCACCCTGTCAAATGCTTTCTCAGCATCTAGGCATAGAAAAACCGTGGGGGACCTAGAAAGCTCTGCCAGATGTAGGAGATCGATGATACGCCTGGTCCCATCACTACACACTACACAAACCCTACTTGATCAATATCCACCAAGGCTGGTAGAACTTTGTGAAGTCTGGAGGCAAAATTTTTTTTAAAAGTTTGATATCCGTATTCAATAAGGATATGGGCCTAAAATTACCAGGGGAATCTGTTGGTTTACCCGGTTTAGGCAGTGTGACTATCGTCGTACTTAACATTTCAGGAGGGATGTGTACATAAGAAGGTATTAAATAGCTTCTGCAAGAGTAGGGTCAGGGAGCTCCGGAACGTCTTATAGCATTTGTTTATGTAACCATCTGGGCCAGGGGCAGAGTGTAGTTTGGCTGAGCTTATTGCTCGTTCTATTTCCTTTGTTTCAATAGGGGCATTTAGGGTGTTCAGATCAGATGTGGACAGAGGGATAAGCGGTCTAAAAATGCTGCAATGTCCTCCAACTGGGGTTGAGGAGTAGAGCTACTATTACGCAGGTTATACAGGTTCTCATAGTACTCTGCAAAAGTGAAATCTTTTGGGGATGGGTAATGAGTTGGGAGTTCTCTGTCTTCAGATGGACAATTCTGCTTGTCGCATTCCTGTGCTTTACCCTTTTAGCAAGTAGGGATCCCGCTTTGTCACCTATATTATAATAGATGGCCTTCAGTCGTCTTAGCGAGCGCTCATGGTCGTATAATAGGATAGTCCTAAGATTAACCCTTGCATCAAATAGTTGTTTTGGAGTGAAGGACTGGGGTGCAGTTTATACTCTGAGTCAATTTTGGAAAGTGACTCTAGCGCCTCTGAGAGGAGCTTGAGCCGTTGTTTTTTCAAACAGGAAGTGAGTTGGAGAAGAATACCTCTCATATACGCCTTATGCGTATTCCAGAGGGTAGATGCTGAGATCTCCGGACTATGGTGCATATAACTTTTTGATCACTTGCTATTTTGGAGAGTTTTTATTTTTTGTTTTGAAAGGTGTCCACCTGAGGGGTTACTTGGTATGTAGAAAAAAAAAAAAACCTCCAGTGACCTTATACTTGATTAGTCAATTTTAATCGTTATGCGGCTTACCCTTTAGGTGTTCCTCAACAGTTTATGGCAAATGAAGATGACATTTCAGAATTTCTATTTATTAAACCAAAAATCATATGTACCCTAAAATATTCGCAACAAAACTGCCACCTTATCCCGTAGTTTCTAAAATGGGGTCACTTTTATGGAGTTTCTACTCTGGGGTGCATCAGGAGGGCTTCAAATGGGACATGGTGTAAACAAACCCAAATCTGCCTTCCAAAAACCACATGGTGCGCCTTTCCCTCTACTCCTTACTGTCTGCCCGTACAGTAGTTTACGGCCACATATGGGATGTTTCTGCAATCTACAGAATCGGGGCAATAAATATAGCATTTTGTTTGGCTGTTAAGCCTTGCTTTGTTACTGGAAAAAATGGATTAAAATTGAACATTTGCCCAAAAACCTGAATTCTGAAATTTCATCTCCATTTGCCAATAACTCTTGTGCAACACTTAAAAGTTTAACAAAGTTTGTAAAATCTGTTTTGAATACCTTGAGGGGTGTAGTTTCTTAGATGGGGTCATTTTTAGGTGGTTTCTATTATGTAAGCCTCACAAAGTGACTTCAGCCCTAAAAATTGTGTTTCTGAAAATTTCTGAAAAATTTCAAGATTTGATTCTAAACTTCTAAGCTTTGTAACGTCCCCAAAAACTAAAATGGCATTCCCAAAATGATCCAAACATGAAGTAAAAATATGGCACCTTGCGGGGCACTTGGCACTTTTTTTTAGGAAAGTGTGGATGACAAAAGAATAGTAGTTTGTAGAGATGGGATAAATCAAATTTTTTTCGAATCCGAAAAGGTTCTTGAATATATTGAATCTTTTGACTCTCGAAATCCTACGAATCCTGTACATAAGAATTGTGTGAACGGTGTAAGAAACAAAGTGATCCAAACTCAATATTCTTTTAATATGAAAAAATAAATAAATAAAGAGCCCTTACTTTTTTAACAAAGCATTCAGCAACACAGAAAACTTGGCAGTATAGCTGTGCAAACAACTTCAGAGAGTGTCACCCGCTGCCGGGGAACGGCAGAGGCGGCTGACCGGAACCCGAGGTGAGTGCACTCCTCAGGCTGCTGTTATGCAGTGGTTGCTTAGGGTTTTACTACGGAAAGTTCACGGGTAGGGAAATATCAGGCATCTCGTGAGGCGCAGGGACGTGATGTTGTCTGATTCGACTTTGGTAAATTACGTCGGTATTCAAGTCCATGAATCCCACGAATCCAGCAAAATTCGAGGGATTTGTGGATTCAACTGATTTGTCGTCCCCACCTTTAGTAGTTTGTAACCTGTGCCATACCAAAATGAGCCGGGGCGTGAACGCTAGCAATCTCACCACCACCAGCATGATCTGCCACATGGCATCCAATCACCATAAGTGAGACGAACGCCTGGGTTAAAAATCTGTGTCTGCGGGTCACACCACTGCCTCCTCTTCCCCTGTGTTACGTGCACCTGTCAAAGGCACATGCCCGGATGCCTCCCGCCCTGCAAGCACCATAAGCGACCACATCTTCTTCCGTGTTCCAGCGCAGTGTACAAATGTCCTTACCTCAGGCAATTGAACACAAGTGCAAATACCCAGCCACCCATCACCAGGCCATAGCACTAAATGTGCAGCTTTCCAAATTACTGGCCCTGGAAATGTTGCCATTTAGGCTTTCTGGACACTGAGGCCTTCCGCAGCCTGATGTTGGCAGCCATCCCGCATCACTCAGTCCCCAGCCGCCACTATTTTTCAAGGTGTGCCATGCCCGTAACATCACATGTGCCCTGACCAACGCAGCTACTGGGAAGGTCCACTTAACCACGGACACATGGACAAGTGCATTTGGCCAGGACGCTACATTTCCCTGATGTCACACTGGGTGAACGTTGTGGAGGCCAGGAGCCTGGGATGGCACAAGGATTGCGGGTCCTACGTCGATCAGTATTTCCCCCACAACCTACATTAGTGGCTCCAATCCCCACTTCTCCTTCTCCGCCTCCTCCTCCACTTCCACCTCCGAATTATCCACGTGTAGCATCAGTGTGCCATCAGTTGGTAGCTGGAAGAAGTGTAGCACTGCAGTGGGGAAGCGGCAACAGGCCGAGCTGTAGGTGATATGCTTAGGGGACAAACAGCACACCGCCGCAGAGCTGTAGCAGAGGTATGAAAGACCAGACTGAGCTTTGGTTCTCGCCACTCAACCTAGAACCAGGCATAGTGGTTTCTGATAATGGCTGTAACTTGGTGGTGGCTTTGGAGCTCGGCAAGCTCACACACATCCCATGCCTAGCCAATATCTTAAACTTAGTGATTCAGCGGTTTCTCATAACCAACCCCAATTTGCCTGACCTACTGGTGATGGTGTGCTGCGTGTGTGCACATTTCCATAAGTCAGTCATCGACAGCTTCAGCCGGTATGTCATTGCTACAGCAGCGCTTACAATTGCCATTGCACATTGTTGTGCGTTGTGAGCACGCGCTGGAACTCGACGTTCCACATGTTGGCCAGGCTTTGTGAGCAGCAGATGGCAGTAGCAGAATACAAGCTGCAACATGGTTGTCACCTTTCCAGCAGCTTCCGCTCTTCACAAGCACGGAGTGAGCATGGATGTCTGTAGTGATGGATGAACATTGGCTTGGACGATTTGCGAACGCGCATTCGCGATCAAATGTTCATTCGCAATCATACATCTATGTTAGGCGTATTTCTGACACAGATTGTGGCGCAAAGGTCCTTAGCGCCACAATTTGCATATTTTTCCCGCTCATGCCACGCCTAAAAAAGGATGGCGTGGGTAGGGAAAGGGATACAGTTATAGCCATCCAGTTATTGGATAACACCGCCATACTTTGACTGGATAAAAGGGTATAAGAGGGCACAGTACAGGGAATTACTAGGGGCACTGCACAAGGTGTGGTAAGAGGGCAGAATGCAGGGTATAAGGGGGCACAGTACAGGGTGAAGGACACAATATTGGGTGGGGGGCACAATCACATAACCCTGTGATGTTAGAAGGTCCTTATGGTGAATGTGGTTCATACGCCACCATAATCAGAGGCAGAGGAGTGAGACAGGGGTGTGATTATGTGGCTGGAGATAAAAAAAATAACTATTGGCCAGTACAGGACCCAAAAATTAGGCAATAGGCATTCACCTGACACCAAAGAACTTTGGATTCTGTTGCTGGAGGTACATTAGGCATTCACAGGATAAATATGTTACTGTCAGCCAGTAAAGGCCCAAAAAAATCATCCAATTGGCATTCATCTGACCCCAAAGAACTTTGGATTCTGTGGCTGGAAGTACATTAGGCAGTCACAGGATAAATATGTAACTGTCGGCCAGTACAGGCCCCAAAAATTAGGCAATAGGCATTCACCTGACAGCAAAGAACTTTGGATTCTGTGGCTGGAGGCACATTAGGCGGTCACAGGATAAATATGTAACTGTGAGCCAGTACAGGCCCCAAAAATTTGGTATTCATCTGACATACATAAAAGGCCTTTTATGCTGCTGAATATATATATATATATATATATATATATATTTGTGGCCGGGGCTATGTGTGAAAGAATCTACTGCCCTGAAATACCCCCCCAAACAGAACTGGCGGCTTGAGTTGTGGCATAACCGCTTCCGTCAAGAGTACACCTGAAAGAGGGTATACCCTATGGGAGAATGTAGAGAAATGGGGCGGGCTGGGAGGGGAACACCGCTGCCGTCCGTCGCCACATGAGGAGTTGTGAGTCAGATATAGGCCAGGACGCCCCTCCCACAAATACAGGCCAATGAATCGGCCTTGCTACTTGTGGCCGGGGCTATGTGTGAAAGAACCTACTGCCCTGAAATACCCCCCAAACAGAACTGGCGGCTTGAGTTGTGGCCTTACTAAAATCTAGATATGCAATGTCTACTGCACCTCCACCGTCTATTATTTTGACTGGGTGACTAAAATAATAGACGGTGGAGGTGCAGTAGACATCGCATATCTAGATTTTAGTAAGGCTTTTGACACTGTCCCACATAGAAGACTTATCAATAAACTGCAGTCATTGATCATGGACTCCCATATTGTTGAGTGGATTAGGCAGTGGCTGAGTGACAGACAACAGAGGGTTGTAGTCAATGGAGAACATTCAAAACAAGGTCATGTTACCAGTGGGATTCCACAGGGATCTGTACTGGGACCAATTTTGTTTAATATCTTCATAAGTGATATTGCAAAAGGCCTCGATGGTAAGGTTTGTCTTTTTGCTGATGACACAAAGATATGTAACAGGGTTGATGTTCCTGGAGGGAAACGCCAAATGGAAAAGGATTTAGGAAAACTAGAAGAATGGTCAGAACTCTGGCAACTGAAATTTAATGTGGATAAGTGCAAGATAATGCACCTGGGGCGTAAAAACCCAAGGGCAGAATATAGAATATTTGACACAGTCCTGACCTCAGTATCTGAGGAAAGGGATTTAGGAGTAATTATTTCAGAAGACTTAAAGGTGGAAAGACAATGTAATAAAGCAGCACGAAATGCCAGCAGAATGCTTGGATGTAAAGGGAGAGCTATAAGCAGTAGAAAGAGTGAAGTGCTTAGGCCGCTGTACAGAACACTGGTGAGACCTCACTTGGAGTATTGTGCGCAGTACTGGAGGCCATATCTCCAGAAGGATATAGATACTCTAGAGAGAGTTCAGAGAAGAGCTACTAAACTAGTACATGGATTGCAGGATAAAACTTACCAGGAAAGGTTAAAAGACCTTAATATGTATAGCTAGGAAGAAAGAAGAGACAGAGGGGATATGATAGAAACTTTTAAATACATAAAGGGAATCAACTCGGTAAAGGAGGAGAGCATATTTAAAAGAAGAAAAACTACCACAAGAGGACACAGTTTTAAATTAGAGGGGCAAAGGTTTAAAAGTAATATAAGCAAGTATTACTTTACTGAGAGAGTAGTGGATGCATGGAATAGCCTTCCTGCAGAAGTGGTAGCTGCAAATACAGTGAAGGAGTTTAAGCATGCATGGGATAGGCATAAGGCTATCCTTCATATAAGATAGGGCCAGGGACTATTCATAGGATTCAGATATATTGGGCAGACTAGATGGGCCAAATGGTTCTTATCTGCCGACACATTCTATGTTTCTATGTTTCTATGGCATAACCGCTTCCGTTTAGAGTACACCTGAAAGAGGCCAAAAACCCAGCATGAAAATACACACGTGTTTATTGACATATTTACAACGCCAAGCTCTGAAAGGCACAATGAATCTCACTGACAGGGTTCGGAACATACCGACTGTAACAAGATGACCGCCATCGGCCCAACTTACGGATAATGTGAGCTGGCACCTGATTCCTGGAGGCGGCAGAGGCTGCTCCTATCCTGAACGAATGCCCTGACACCGTGAGGGGGTCTAACCCCAAATTGGCCGCTAGCATGCGTGCGTGCGCTATGAATTGGGATGTGGACAACGCAGCTGTCCCGAAGGGTAACAGTGGGGTTTCAGTGCCGCGACTGGCTAGTGCTTCTGACAACTCCTGTAGAACGTGGACCGGACACCATTTGTGTGAGGTGGGGAAGAACCTGATTAGGGTAGGGGGACCTGACTGGGAAGTCTTGGTTACAGGTAAAGACAAGACAAACCCCTCTGGGCTGGGAACCAACTGTTGGCGGGATAGGAAGGGGCCGCTAAGTGACAGTGACGTGAACTCTCCCGGCCTCATGAAGCCATAAAAGGCCAAGTAAATGGCGGCTTTGAGCACTAAGCTTTGCAGAACCCCGAAGGGCCTGAGGTCCAGCAAATCGGACATGCCTCTGAATATGGGGCCAGACACGGGCTGTCTACGGGGGGTGACACCTGGGGTACAGTTCTGTAAACCTTTCAACGTGGCCTTGACCACGTGACTGGAAAACAATGACGTTCTTTCTGGCTGAGAGCGGGACAAATGATGTTGGACCCCGGCCAGATAAGTTTTGACGGTGCCGGGAGAAAGGTGCATGTGCTCGTGGCAGTACCCGATGAACGCCAATATGAAGTCTATGTGGCCCAGGCCGCCTTGGGGGTGTTCCTGCTGGAATTTGCAGTACAACCGCCAGCCAGTGTTGTACACTCTGGTGGTATTAGCTGAGAGCGACCTGGCAAACAGCCCATGGGCCGTGTTCAGGTATTGGTTTAGCTGAGAAAGAGTGTGGCCGGACGAGGAGACGGGGTTCTCGATGTGTCGGCTTCGGGGCAAACCTGGGAAAATAAAGAGTAATTCATCTCAGCTAAAGCGTTAACTGTTACTACTTGCGCATCACATATGAGGGAACCACAGAATAAGAAGTTGTGTAGGAGCGACAACTGTACCAGATGTCTCATCAAAGACATGACTAGCTGAGATCTGGATTTGCCACTGTCGAGGATGGCTAGGGAGGAAGGACTAGCAGAAGCGAAGACCACGGTGCGGCCTGTCCACTGGTTACCCCAAACGCGAGCCGCCGCCACTACGGGATATAAGTCCCTAGCCTCCATTGTCTGGGAAATTCCTGTGGTCTCGCACACTTCCTCCGGCCATGCCCCGTTCAGCCAATGGGGGCCAAAAATAGCAGCGAAACCATTGCTGATCCCGCTGCTGGAGAATATGACGGGGGAGCTATGCGAGACCGCCAGGACAAACATGGACACGCCATTCCAGTGACACAAGAAGTGGTCCCACATGCTCAAGTCTGCTTGCGCTTGACTGTCCAGGAATACTGGGCTATCCTGACAGGGAGCTGCTGAGAGGAGTGGTAATAACCTGGCTACAAGCGACTTACCCTGGGGAATGACGCGCATGGCAAAGTTTAACATGCCTAACAATGATTGTAGTTCCACCTTGGTGGTGACCCTCCTGGTGACGAAACTGCGAATGACTGCCCGGACCCTAGCCAACTTGTCTTCTGGCAACTTGGCTGACATGCTCTCTGTGTCCAGCACGATGCCCAGGAAGGTGATGGTGGTCGCAGGACCATCCACCTTCTTGGAGGAAACGGGAACCCCTAGCTGGGCGAAACACGCTAACAAGCTCTGAAGATCATTAGGCGAGCCCTGTGGAGATTCGATCAGCAAAAAATCGTCCAGGTAATGTATCACATGTTCGCAACAAAACCTGTTCTCGAGTATCCAGTGCAAGGCTTTCGCCAGCTGATCGAAAATCCAAGGGCTGCTACGGGATCCGAAAGTCAATTTTGTTGCAAAATAGTAAAGGGAATTCCACTTGATCCCGTGCCACTGCCAAAGTTCTGGCCTGATTGGCATCAACTTGAAGGCGTCTGATATGTCCGCTTTGGACAAGATCGCCCCAGGGCCTGTGGCAAGGATGAGTGCAATGGCTTGATCGATGGAGGCATACACCATGCTGACCTCCTCCGCTGGAATGAGTGAATTCATACTGGGGGTGGATAACCCATGAGGCGCTGATAGATCGAATATCAATCTCTCTTTGCGGCTGAACTTTCCCGTGACCACCCCTATGGGGCTGACCCTCCAGCGTTCGAATGGGGATGACGAGAAGGGGCCGATGATGTATCCCTTGTCTAGCTCCGACTGGAGAAGTCTATCTATGGACCCGGGGTTGAGGGATGCGGACTGCAAGTTCCTACACTCATGGGTGTGTTCCGGTAATGCCACCAGACCTGTGTGGAAACCATGGGTGAAACCTGACACCAGAAAGTCGCAGAAGGAGGGGTCCTCGTGCTCCTGTAAGTACGACTCCAAGAGGTCTACATTTACCACGCTCATGCAATGTTTATCGGTTTTTAATGAGCAGGCAACTTTCGGATGGGCTCGGAAACAGTTGGCGCAAATGTGCAACAGACGGCACTGACTATAATTGCAAGTGGCAAAATTGTAGTTGTTGCAGATTTGCGACCTGCCCAGATACTTGATCGGCCGGCCGAGTTTATCGACCGCAGAATTCTGCTGGATGCCAGCCGATGGACCAGGAATAGGAGGAGAAGGATTGAACCTCGGGGCACTCGCGGCATTATGACACCATTCTCCAGTATGATAGATAGACTGGCATGAAGAGCATGCCGGTGCTTTAAGCCCCGCAAAATGCCTGCAGAATATTTCTGTGTCAATGTTGGCCCAGTTAGTAGTAAACTGGAACTGACTGAGCGCAGCTGCGGCTTTAGCAGAAAAAGAGCAATGGTAGTCATAGAACCCGAAGCCTCCGTACTTGTAGCCCAACTCCGTGACCCTGAAGAGATACAGGTCCAACTCTTCTCTCCTATCAGGTCGTACCGAACAGATGATATCTCGGTAAAGACTAAAGGCAAGCACAAACTCCGGAATCGTCAACTTTCTGCTAAGCCTAAGATCACGTCCCTTCAGGACAACAGAAACATCGCCGCACGCAATGACCCTATTGTCCGATAAGTCACGAGTGGCAATCAGGAGGGAGGCCAGGTTCACATCTCTGCCATCGAGGATGTCCTTCTTGATGTTAGCCGGAATGAAATGAGCTGGAGTGACGTTGGGCACTGTAACAAAGTTACCTGAAGTACTGGCAACGGGTGCCGCTACGACTGGCAACAGAGTGGCGGGTGAGGATAAGCCAGCGACCCTGGCCTCCACTGACTCCAATCTGGATTGTACACCGGACACGGAGGAGGTAAGGCTGTTCAGCATGACGTGGAGCTGAGTTAACGAGGTCTGAACGGTGGCCATAGAGACCTCTTGCTGGGCAGGTTCCGCGGGGTTGGACACCAGTAGCCTATATAACTCTGCTTTCCGGGCACCGGCCGGGAAAGGAATGCCTCTTTTGGCTAACTCCGACATGAGTTTCGGCACAGTCCAATTACGCAGAGATGGAATACTGCCGGATTCCGATGCCCTAGAACCCAGGTCTTCGCCAGAGGCATCCACGTGAGAGACATGACCGGACTGTTGAAACAAGCAAAATGACGGACCGTCACTAACACTATTAGGTGCCAAGATAGACTAACACCCGTGCTTTGACCACCACCGCCACTGCAGAAATCAACATGCAAGAAATTGACCCTGGTGACCACCTGAGGTAAGGAAAAAAGAGAGAGGACATGCAACAGTGGATGAATTTGGAGCAAAGACCTTACCGAAACAGGACAAGATGCTGTTATGAGAAGAACGCAAGGGATCGACCGTGGAAGTATACCTGTACGTATGAATGAACAAAATAAGATTTTTTATTTTATTTTTATTTTTATTTTTTTACGCCAGCGTACAGATGACCCAGACTGGGTGGCGAGGCATGACTGCCTGCTTGCTGGGATAAATCGCGGAGCTGGCTGAATGGCTGACGAGCCTGCGCCATAAACGTGCGGCTATCTGGATGTAGGCAAAGGTGAATACAAGCACCTGAATCCGCCCAACTGTGACGGAACCATGAATTAAATGCCATGCAATGTGCTGGGTCTGGCGTGCCTTGCTTCCACCACCCCACTGCATGGCATAGAAACCCCCCCCCCTCCCCCTACCTAACTGACAGCACGGCGGCCCGTGCCAGACTTTACCCCCCACAAAACAATGTCTGCCCCCCTTTTTTTTTTCTTTTTTTTCTTTTTTTTTCTTCAGGTAAACCTTTACACAAGCCAGGCCCAAGACAACACAATGACAGCCCTGTATTCTTACGCCGGCTGTTGGTGCACAGCAGGTAGTCACTGAAGATGGCTTTATGAACATTGTGAAAGCTGCGGTTCTGTGAGATTTCTACCAGTCACAACGCTACACCTGCCCTGTTGCCACAGCATCACTGAATGCACATAACCAGGCTAAAAATGTTTCCCGTGCTGCCTGCGCACCGCTGTGATCACACTCCCCCCCCCACTCCCCTCTCCCGTGCCACCGGTAACATTTACCCTGAGAAACCAATATGACCTGGAAGGAGGAAACCATTGAAAGAAATCGGAGTCTCGCTGACTCCTGCTACCTACGTGCAAGTCACATGGGGGCGGGGCGTGCTGCCAGACTGCCGCTCCTGTGTGGGGATGTCCCTCTCTTACCTTAGAGGGACCGACCGGACTAGAAGAGCCGATGCTGCGCTGAGGCAGCAGCTACTTTCCCGCCGCACGAGGAGGACCAGGACGCAGGACCGCCGGAGGGAGCGCGAACCGGAAGTGACGTCGTGCTACCTGGGAAACGCTGACGCCGTCTGCTGTACCAGGAACACCGCTGCCGTCCGTTGCCACATTAGGATTTGTGAGTCAGATATAGGCCAGGACGCCCCTCCCACAAATACAGGCCAATGAATCGGCCTTGCTACATATATATAAGGTAAGGATCATTCTTTGTTCTGGGTGTTGGCGGATATGTGTGGGCTGGCATGAGGAAATTCAATTACACGTGGTCATACACAGGTGTTGAATTCTTTCGACATCCATGCCTCATTCATTTTAAAAAATGTGAGTTAGTCCACACTGTCGTGAGCTAGGGGAGTGCGCTTATTGGACACGATCCCCGCCTGCTGCGCTGAACGTCCTTTTGGACAGGACACTCGAAGAGGGGCAAGCCAAGAGTTCCATGGCAATTGTGCCAGCTCTGGCCACAGGTTAAGACTGCATACCTAGTAATCAAGGGGTTCCTCACTTCTCAGAGCGTCCACATCGGCCGTTGTAGCCAGAGACCTGTCGGTCTAGGGTGTTCCCTGAGGCTGGATCCAGAGTTCAGCTGTTGATGAGTTGGCTGCAAGAATGATATCATATCAGAAGTGACCAACGCATCTTCAAACCACCCTCTTTTTGCAGGCGCTAAAGGATTGGTACCAGTGCCTGCAGCATGGCCTGGAAATGCTGCATTCTGACAGTCCCCTGGGATGCTGGTAACATGTCCGCCATTTTGTGTTTTTACCGGGGGTCTAAGTACGTTGCTACCCAGTATAGTTTCTTGACCTTTATGCATTTTATACAGGGGTCCCTCTTCAAACACTGGAGCATGAAGGCCCCCATTTGAACTAAATTGGAAGCAGTAGAGCGCCCTGGCTACTGATCATCGCCCAGGAGAATGTCGTCCTCAGTCTCCTCCCCCCACCACGGAAAACACCAGGGATCCCCGAAAAGGCTAAAGCCTGCTTTTCTTGATCCTCCTCCTCCTCCTCCTCCTCCTCCCCCCCAGCCACCATCCTCCTCTGACTCCTCTTCAGACTCTTGCTGACTTATCTCAGATGGAGTAGCCCACCGGGAAATCATTCAGCATTGTGACTTCCTCATCTTCCTGCTCCTCGACGGCTTGATCAACGACATGACCTAATGCAAGCTCCAGAAAGAAGGTGTACGGTATGATGTCACTGATGGCGCCCTGGCTGCAACTGACCATTTTTTTAATTTATTTTTTTAATTTCTTTTACTGTGCCAGTGGCTGCTCATGCATGACACAGGCAGACTTCTGCGGCCATTTGAGGAGATCACCAATCTCCCCAGAACCTGTCCTGCTGCAGAGTTCGTACAGGTAGTCGTTAATATCACGTTTATGCTGGAGCAGCCTATCAAGCATATACAAGATGGAGTTCCAGCGCGTCGGGCAGTCACAAATCAGACGTCTGACGGGCAAGTGGTGTCGCCGCTAAACGTCAGCAAGGTGAGCCATGGCCGTGTAAGATCTTCTAAAATTTCCTGAGATTTTCCTGGCCTGCCGCAAAACATCCTGGACCCGGGCTATTTGGCAACAAATAACTACACGACTAAGTTCAGGATGTGTGTCATTTTGCCCTGTTTCAGCGTGCTCAGCACTTTGGTACCGTTGTCGCACACTAGTGATGATCGAGCATGCTCTGCCGAGTACCGGTTTGGCTCGAGCATTGCTATGTTCGGCAGATCCGAGCACTCTGCCGAGTACAACATGTGCTAGAGCGCCATGCTTGAGTCTCCTCCCCGGATGTTTGGTGCCTTCTAAGCAGCCAATAAACATGGTGGTAAGTATTGCCATCACTGTAATGCCATTAAACATGTTTTCTACTGGCATTAAAGTGATTGGCTGGCTGGAACACGTCATCAGGTGCTATATTGTGAGATTGTGGATAAGCTCTGCTTGTATGATATTTATGTTTAAATTGTATTGGAGCTGTCATTTGACATTCCGGGCACTAGAGGCCACTGTTTTGCAGCACAGTCAGCACACTCTGGGATCTGCATATGCAAAACAGATGATGACTCATGCTTCTGTGTGAACCAGGAAGTGTTGATCTGACATGGTGAAAGGAGTGTGCTGTGAGGGACTGAATCCGATTCCATCCTGGCTTGTGGATGTCTGGCAGTGAGTGGACATGCAGAGGAAGAAGAGTAGCTGTTGTCCCCTTACTGGATCCAGCTCTTTGAAAGAGAGATTGTCCCAGGAAGACCATTTTCAGTGTGTGGAAAAGAAGCCATATTATCAAGCAAGGCCACGTGGTTGCTGAGAGGTTGGTGGCCATCCCGGGAAGCGGCATCCTTGAGCCCAGAACGGACGCAGGTCAATACACCTGGTTACTGATTGCATTATATTGTGTGGCGCCTGAAGTAACAGAGACTAGCCTAGGCCTTGTTTTAGTTAGATAGTTAGGGTTATATCTTTTGTTAGGCCTTACTGTACTGGACTGCAGCGCAGTAATTGACTTGCAGGCTCTTCTGCATCTGCCACCGGTTAGGTGTGTCCTCTGTAGCGGCAAAGCACGACTTGCAGGCTCTGCTGTGTGCGCCAATGGGCTAGGCCTGTCCCTGAGACAGGGACGGTGACTTTGGGCCTGGGGTATTGCTGTTATTACACAGTGTTATTACTATTGTCAAAGTAAAGTTTCCTTTCTTGCATATAAAGCTGGTGTCAGCATCACTTTTCTTGTCTGTGACTTTGCTGTTTCCTGGGGAGCCCACCTCGGTAGACGGCTTACAACTTGGCGTAGTCGGCAGGATACAGCGACCGTTATGGATGGGAATGCGGCGGAAGATCGTCCCCCGACGCCAGTGGTGCCGGATCAGGACCCAGCCCAGGGTGCACAGGTGCAAGTCCAGCTTGCTCCCAACAATATGGCTACCCCAGTAGGATACATCCCTGTAGAGGCACTGTTGCATCATTTGCCAAAGTATGATGGTAGAAACATGACATTGCAGGACTGGACTGAAAGGGTGTGAAGTGTGGTTAAAATGTGTAACCTGACCCCTGAACTGCGGGCCGAGGTTGTGTTGGGAGCCCTAGAGGGTGACGTCAGGCGGACAGAGATGGTAAGGCCTGACTCCGAGAGATACCCTAGAGAAGATATTCTCCCTGCTAGAGAGAGCCCAAGGGGGGCGGGCCAAAGTCATGCATTTACGGAGTCACTTCTTTAACCGACCCCAGCGAGAGGGCGAGACCCTGATGCAATATTCCAATGCTCTACAGGAGACACTGAATGAAATACAACTACGAGACCCTGAGGCCATGGGCGCCTTCCGGAAGGTGGACCGGCTTCTACGAGATCAGTTCATAGTGGGGCTCTCCAATAAATTCTTACAAGATAAATTACAAGAGATGACCCGAACAATGGCCGATATAACATTCTACAGTGTCTACTTAGCCACCGTAGAGAGAGCGGAAGAGCCCATACCTGCAGCAGTGAGTGGTAAATAGCACGCATGTTACAAGAGACCGGCCGGGGTCTGAAGAATCGGAGTCCTTAAAGGATGTGGTCCAGGCCCTGCGGGCGGAATTAATAGAGCTTCGGCTGGAAGTGTCCCAGATGAAGGCAGAACTGTCCCCGCAGCTCGTGCCACTCCACCCAGAACAACCCCAGTGAGGAGGCCGGTCAGAAGAGGGCCCCTCTGTTGCAGAAAGTACGGCCATATGGGCAGAGAGTGCCCAGAACAGGAAGCGTCTGAGTCTACGTTAAACTTCCGACCGCTGCAGTAGCTGGGCGTCCTGCGGTGGTGCAACAGAAGTTAAGCCCTCTGCGTGAATAGCGTTATCTGTATGCCAGCAGCTCCGTATTAGAAGCAGAGTTGGAAGGCCGAAAGGTTTGCTGCCTAGTTGCTATAGGGTCAGAGTGCACCCTAATGCCTCTAGAGTTCTTCGAGAGACACTTCGGGCATATGATGGAGCCCGAAGATGGGAGCGTCATCAGGCTGATGGCTGCCGATAATAGAGAGATGGATGTTTGAGGGATAGTCTGGATGCGGGTCCGACTGTTTGGACAAGACATTGGCAAGAAAGGGGTCGTGCTGGTGGACCATTCGTCCCGGAATGGAATTGACGTGACCCTGGGCATGAATATACTGAGAGACCTAGACCATCAACTCTATGCCAAGGAGGGGGCTGAAGTACTGGCAACGTGCCACTGCACACCGGCCTACCCAGAAGGTCTTACAACAAATGGTAAGAAGCTGTAGCCTGCAAATGAGTAACCTGTCCGGACAGGCCATTGGAGACGCGAGGGTGCTACGGAGGACTCCGTTGAAGATCCCACCTCGACAGGAGCGAATATTGATGCTGCCAGTGGGGGATGGACGACGACTGAATAGACTGGAGGTCCTGATCGAGCCCGCTTATCAAGAAGAAACGCAGATTCGCACACTGGTAGCCCGGGCCCTCGCCGTTATGAAGGACGGATGTGTGCCTATATGCTGCTGTAATGTTGAGGACTGCAAATTAACTGTCCCCGCAAACACCCTGCTTGCCAAAGTTTATGTGTCCAAAGGGGGTATCGCTCAACGAAGGGGCTTCACACTGCAGCCGGATAGGAGATCAGCCTGGACCTATGCTGTGGAGATCCATTCAAGGGAAACCCAGACAGCGGAGTGGAATGGTTGAGTGATCATGGCCCGTATGGGGGTGAACTGCAGAACCCTGACCCCGGGGGAACAAAAGCTGCTGGAAGACACCCTCTGGGAATTTCAGAAGGCCTTCTCAAGACATGATGAGGACTTTGGGTGTGCTACTGCCATCGAACATGAAATGCCATGTTTTGGGATTTGCCGCGCCAATCAGGGAACGTTACCAGCAGATCCCACCTAAGATATATCAGGAGGTGCAATACATGGTGGCCAGCATGTTGGAGAACCGGGTGATCCAGGAGAGTCAAAGTCTGTGGGCTGCTCCAGTAGTCTTGGTGCGGAAGAAAGACGGGAGTCTTCTGTTCTGCGTGGATTATCGGAAGCTGAATGCTCAGACCGTACAGGATGCCTACCCCCTTCCACTGATTGAGGAGTCATTATCAACCCTAAGCCAAGCAAAGTTCTTCTCAACTCTTGACCTGGCTAGTGGGTACTGGCAGGTGCCGGTGGCCAAGAAGGACAAAGCCAAGACGGCCTTCATTCTACCTATGGGACTCTACGAGTTCAACCGGGTGCCCTTCGGCCTCTCCAATGCTCCGGGGACATTCCAGCGATTGATGAAACACTGTCTAGGGGACCTCAACTTCGAATCAGTATTGATATACCTGGATGACATAGTAGTGTTCAGGGCTTCCTTTGAAGATCACCTCCAGAAGCTGCGACAAGTCTTGGGATGGCTACAAGATCATGGGCTCAAGATCAAGCCAAAAAAATGCCAGCTGTTCCGACAGCAGATAGAGTACTTAGGACATGAGGTCACCCAGGTGGGGGTAAAACCGGCCCCCAGCACGGTGGAGGCCGTTCAGAAGTGGCCCCGACCAAGTACGCTACGGGAGGTACGGGTGTTCGTGGGACTGGCCGGCTACTACAGCAGGTTTATACTCAAATTCGCTCATCTGGTGGGCCCGTTGAACGAGTTGCTAAGCGGCACTGCTGGGTGCCCGAAGAAACGCCCTGTCGACAAAAGGGCCTTTGAGGCAGTGAAAGAGGCCACCCCATTCCTACTGTATACTGATGGAAGCCTACATGGTCTGGGGACGATTTGAAACCGATTGCGAGACATTTCATGAACTTTCATGATAGTGACCCCTCAATTTTGAAGGTCTGTGGGATAGACCACATAGACCTAGGGATACGTGGTGGTAATTTAATGAAACGCCTGGCCCAATTAGAGACAAAGTGGATCTGGACCTTGGATACCACACAACCGAAAGGCCTCAATGATGCTCTGTCTTATCTGCAGTAAACATGTAGATATATTTTTAATTTTTAGTACATAATTGAAGATGGAAACGTCACTTTTTTTTTCAAGGAAACTGCCTGCTTACTGACTGTTTCAGAAAAAGGTGATCCCCACGAGCTAATCTCCCACAGTATATATATATTTCATACAGCAGTATCCTATCTGTAGGCTCTCGTGTTTAGGTCACCTATCCCACTATACCTCTGTACTTTAAAAAAGTCTCCCAGGATTGTACGCACTTTTTTTTCAATCATGCATTTGTCTGTCACCTCCTCTGTATGTTTTAATCATGTATTTCAATAAAACAATATTTTTATAGCTTATCAATTCTCAGTGTTCGCTATAGATTTCTCTAGTCTTTTCTGAGTTAAGCTCTGTTCGTGAGGGGCTCTCATTGTTACGTCATTGCTTTGTGCATTTTCTATGTAACCTACTTTTGTATTGAAATGGTCCGGGGGCCGTATTGTCCCAAGTCCAGGATGGACGGGAGAGAGTCATCGCCTATGGGAGCCAGTCCATAATAGAGTCAGAACGCAAACCTGATAACTATAGCTCCTTTAAACTGGAACTACTGGCACTGGTGTGGGCCATGACCGAAAGGTTTGCAGAATAACTGTCTGGTGCAGAAGTGACCGTGATGATGAACAACAACCAGTTGGCACACCTGGAGAATGCCAAGCTCAGTGCACTCGAGCAAAGATAGTTGGCCTGCATTTCTAAGTACCAATACCACATCAAGTTCCGGTCCGGTAGGGAGAATGGCAACGCCGATGAACTCTCTCGAGTTCCAGTAGGACAGTCGACTCAGAGAGCCGATGTGGAGTTGGAGGATACTGAAACTCCTGACCTTGGTCGCTTACCTCTGTTCCCGGATGTGGCACATTCAAGTGGGGTGGCGTCTGGAATGACGCTAATGCTGGGGAAAACGTTGACTGATTGGGAGAGAGTCCAGGATAGCTGCTGAGACTTGTGGAAAGTGAAATAATGGGTTCGGAGCAAGATCTGGCCTCGGCCAGAAGAAAGAGCCAGTCTGACCCCCGAGGGTCAGAAGTTGTTGAGTCAGTGGGATAAGCTGACAATTACCCAGGGCCTCCTGTGCCGGATCATATACTCACAGTCAGAGCTGCAGTACCGGCAACAGATTGTCATTCCCATGTCGTTGGGACCGGAGGCCGCCAGGGAAGCTCATGAAAAGGGAGCTCATTTTGGGAGCGACAAAACGTTCAAGTGGCTCCAACGGCTGGTATACTGTCCAGATCTGGCCGACATGGTTGCCATGGCATGTCTTAAGTGTCGATCCTGTGGGTTGAGTAAGAGTACTGAACAGCGGGCTCCTGTGCAGACCATCCGTACTTCAGCGCCCCTAGAACTTCTGATGAGCGATTATATACAGATTGGATACTCTACTTCGGGACACTCATACTGTCTAGTTATGACAGATCACTTTACCAAGTATGCGGTGGCTGTGCCCACCAGAGACCAAACCGCAGAGTCGGCCGCTAAAGCTGTTTGTAAACACTTTATACAGGTGTTCGGGTGTCCACGGAGGATACATTCTGACCAGACAGCATGATTTCAGGGTACTCTAATGAATGAACTGTACCAACTGTATGGGATTGAATGCTTCCGCACCACTCCATATCACCCACAAGGAAATGGGGTGTGTGAACGCTTTAATCGCACCTTGCTTCAGATGCTGCGGACAGTCAAAAAGCCCAGTGGCCTGCGTACCCACCTGGGTTGATGTAGGTCTATAACAACAGAGTACACAGTACCACCGGACACTCTCCACATATGCTGATATTTGGATGAGCCAGACAGGAGATTGAACATCTCCACATGCCCAACCCGATGGAACCCCCACCGAGAAGTACCACTGCATGGGTGCAGGAGCACTGCCGCCGGCTGAGAGCGGTCCACGAGGTTGTGGGGGAGAGCCTGGGACAGGTGGTACACCCTAACCCAAGACCAGTGCAGAAAGATGGGTATGTCCCGGGTGATCGGGTGATGGTCAAAGCCAAACGGCTGTCTGGGAAGTTGAATGGACGGTGGGAGGAAGTTCCATACACGGTGAAGAGAAGGGTAGACCCCGCTATTCTGGTCTATGAGGTAGAGCCAGTAGGGACAGGGAGACCCTCATGGAACTTACACTGAAAAATGTTGAGATATTGCAATTTTCATGAGCCAGTGTGCGTGGACGGGGTGCCTTCTCACACTCAGGGTATGGAGGAAAGTCCCTCAGATGAGGAAGAGGAGGAATGGTGGGTCGTCCCCGCTCAAGTGTCCACAGAGGTTCTGGCCATGGCTGGTTTGCCACCAGATGTAATGCTGAGCAATCAATAGCTCCTCTCTTGTCAAATATGCCTGATGCCCCCAGTATTTCTGGAACCCCCAAGAAGTTCAGCGAGGCCCAATGCTGGTGTGCCTCCACAGCGCTATGCCCAGGATGAGTTTGTATGGAGAGAGTTGCCGAGGAAGACAACTTCTAGTGGGGTGGCATGTGAGATTGTAGATAAGCTCTGCCTGTATGATTTTTTTATGTTTAAATTGTATTGGAGCTGTCATTTGGCATTCCGGGCACTAGAGGCCACTGTTTTGCAGCACAGTCAGCACACTCTGGGATCTGCATATGCAAAGCAGATGATGACTCATGCTTCTGTGTGAACCAGGAAGTGTTGATCTGACATGGTGAAAGGAGTGTGCTGTGAGGGATTGAATCCGATTCCACCCTGGCTTGTGGATGTCCGGCAGTGAGTGGACATGCAGAGGAAGAAGAGTAGCTGTTGTCCCCTTACTGGATCCAGCTCTTTGAAAGAGAGATTGTCCCAGGAAGACCATTTTCAGTGTGTGGAAAAGAAGCCATATTATCAAGCAAGGCCGCATGGTTGCGTGACCCCATTTTGGAAAGAAGACACCCCATTTCGTGATGGGCATAGTGAGTTCATGGAAGTTTTTATTTTTTTGTCACACGTTAGTGGAATATGAGACTTTGTAAGAAAAAATTCAAATAAAAAAAAATCATCATTTTCCGCTAACTTGTGATAAAAAATAAAAAAGTTCTATGAACTCACTATGCCCATCAGCGAATACCTTAGGGTGTCTACTTTCCGAAATGGGGTCATTTGTGGTTTGTTTCTACTGTCTGGGCATTGTAGAACCTCAGGAAACATGACAGGTGCTCAGAAATTCACATTTTTGTACCATAGTTTGTAAACGCTATAACTTTTGCGCAAACCAATAAATATACACTTATTGCATTTTCTTTATCAAAGACATTTAGAACAATAAATTTAGAGAAAATATTATATAGAAGTAGTTTTATTAGAAAAATTTTACAACCGTGAAAAGTGAAAGATGTCATTTTTTGGCAAAAAAATAAAATAAAAATCTGCTAATTTTGATTAATAACAAAAAAAGTTAAAATGTCAGCAGCAATGAAATACCACCAAATGAAAGCTCTATTAGTGAGAAGAAAAGGAGGTAAAATTCATTTGAGTGGTAAGTTTTATGACCAAGCAATAAACTGTGAAAATAGTGTAGTGCAGAATTGTAAAAAGTGGTCTGGTCATTAAGGGGGTTTAAGCTAGGGGAGCTGTATTTTTCAAACTCTGCTTGCTGTGACCGGTGAGAAGCAAATCTACACTTATTTCTAAACAGTGTGTGAGGCCTATATGTAATCCAAATAGCAGTTACAGTCAGTTTCTGTATTGTTCAAACTCTGCTGTGACCAGTGAGAAGCAAATCTACACTTATTTCTAGACAGTGTGTGAGGCCTATATTTAATCCAAATAGCAGTTAGTCAGTTTCTGTATTGTTCAAACTCTGCTTGCTGTGACCAGTGAGAAGCAAATCTAAACTTATTTCTAAACAGTGTGTGACACCTATATTTAATCCAAATAATCCCTGAGTCGCTACTGGGAAATTTGCACGCCCCCGTCTGCCTTTCTTGGAAGTGGTAGCCGTGGCCATCCGTCAGGCTCCCTCTCCGGAAGCGAACCCTGATTCCTCATTACCCTAGGTCACCATGGTAGGCGCAAAAAAGAACATTGAAAGTTGATAGAGCAGACATCCGAATAGATCGTCAGCATTACGGGGATGTGCGTTCAGCTTAGAAGTTATCTAGAGCTAACAAAGCGGAAGCAGGCCCTTACCTACAGATTTTTTACACGGTCAGCTCAACGTCTGTTCCTCTTCCAAGTTCATTATCATCAGATGATAGTCTGGTCAACACAATCGCAATCACCGGGGGTCATGTAACTAATTAGCACGGAGGAGTGTCTTTGGATATCGGAATAAACCACACAAATCAACTCGATCCACACGCTCAAAACGTCCATGCACCACCACTAGGGTTGAGCGAACCAGAACTGTAAAGTTTGGGTTCGTACCGAACTTTACGGTGTTCGGCACCCGAACCTGAACATTTCAGTAAGGCCTGGTTCACAGTTGAGCGTATTTGATACGCGCGTTTTTGTCGGGCGTTTAAAGGGCGTATTACAGCGCGTTTTTGGAAATAGGAAACGCGCGTCATATGCGCGTTCTTGCGACTGACTACAGAGGCGTCCAATGAAGTCTATGGGTGCGAATGCGCAACAATACACCACAAAGAAGCTCCTTCTTTGGGCGTAGGGCATTTTACAGTGCATTCATATGCGCTGTAAATCACGCAGGTGAGAACCATAGGGAAACATGGGTTTTCGACTGTTGAGCGTTTTACAGTGCGTAGGAATGCGCTGTAAAACGTTCAGGTGTGAACCAGGCCTAAAAGTTTGGGTTCAGTGTTCGAGTAATAATATACCATTGGATCAGAGTTTTCCCCAATCCGATGGTTTATTTTAACTTGAAGCGTCCCTATCACCATGGGAACGTCTCTATGTTAGAATATACCATCGGATTTGAGTTAGATGGTGAAATATCAGATCCGACAGTATATTCTAACACAGAGGTGTCACCATAGTGATGGGGACGCTTCAAGTTAGAATATACTGAGAACTGTGGACATAATGGCCCCCCGCTGCCTGGCAGCACCTGATCTCTTACAGGGGGTTGTGATCTACACAATTAACCCCCTAGGTGACGCACCTGAGGGGTTAATTGTGCGGAT
This sequence comes from Bufo gargarizans, assembly GCF_014858855.1. Taxonomy (NCBI): domain Eukaryota; kingdom Metazoa; phylum Chordata; class Amphibia; order Anura; family Bufonidae; genus Bufo; species Bufo gargarizans. Next base: position 400,635,249 of record NC_058081.1, read on the forward strand.
CGCAACCCCCCGTAAGAGATCAGGTGCTTCCAGGCAGCAGGGGGCTAGACCCCCTTCCCTCCTCAGTATTAAAATCATTGGTGGCCAATGCCCTCCCCCTCCCTTCCTCCCTCCCTCCCCAGTATTAAAATCATTGGTGGCCAGTAAGACCCCCCCTCCCTATTAAAATCATTGGTGGCTAGTACGGCCCCCCACCCCCTATTAAAATCATTGGTAGCTAGTGCGGCCCCCCCTCCCACCTTCCATTAAAATCATTGGTGTCCAGTGCGGCCTCCCCTCTCTCCCCTCTAATTAAAATCATTGGTTAGCAAGCCCCTCATCATTGGTGACAGCAGAGCGGCAGTTCCGATCGGAGTCCCAGTTTAATCGCTGGGGCTCCGATCGGTTACCATGGCAGCCAGGACGCTACTGCAGTCCTGGCTGCCATGGTTACTTAGCACTTTTAGCAGCATTATACTTACATGCGCTGTCTGTGGCCGGCCGGCGCTCCTCCTACTGGTAAGTGAAAGGTATGTGCGGCACATTGCTTATAGCACAGATCTGTCACTTACCAGTAGGAGGAGCATCCTGCCGGCCACAGACAGTGCACGGAAGTATAATGCTGCTAAAAGTGCTAAGTAACCATGGCAGCCAGGACTGCAGTAGCGTCCTGGCTGCCATGGTAACCGATCGGAGTCCCAGCAATTAAACTGGGACTCCGATTGGAACTGCTGCTCCGCTGCCACCAATGATGGGGGCGTTGCTAACCAATGATTTTAATTAGGGGAGGAGAGGTGAGGCCGCACTGGACACCAATGATTTTAAAAAGGGGGGCACACTAATCACCAATGATTTTAATAGGGGGGGTAAGGGTCCGCACTGGCCACCAATGATTTTAATACTAGGGAAGGAGGGGGGTCTGGCCGCAGCCAATCTCTTACAGGGGGCTGAGATCCGAGGTCTGAGGGGTTAATTGTGTGGATCACAGCCCCCTGTAAGAGATCGGGTGCTGCCAGGCAGCAGGGGGCAGTTATGTACACAGTTCTTAGTATATTCTAACTTGAAGCGTCCCCATCACCATGGGAACACCTCTGTGTTAGAATATACTGTCGGATCTAAGTTTTAACGATCGTGAAAACTCAGATCTGAAAAAGCTAATACTATTATTTTCCGTTATAACCATGTTCGGTTTTATGGTCAGTCTGTAAAAGTGGTGTACAACTCGGGCAACATCGCTACCAGCAGCAACATTGTAGTCCAAGATGCATCCAGACATCTTCCCCATGCTGTCCCCGACCCATTTTCGGTGTTGTTTCCATCAATTTCTGACCTTTTCCTATGAACCAGACACCCTCCCCTCTTCAGAGCAGGGGGTGCCTGGTTTAATACTCGGGTCCTCCCGTTGACTTCTATAGTGCTCGGGTGTTCGGTAGAGCACCCGAGCATCCCGGTGTGCTCGGGCAGAGCACCCGAGCAACGGGGTGCTCGATCATCACTATCGCACACCACTTTATCAACTGTCAAATTGAGCAGGGTTAGCCACTGATCGGCCTATGATCGCAGAGCTGAAAGGAGTGCAGAATCGGTGTGGCTATTTATGTACCTTCCCTGCCTGTGTTTGCTAGACCACATGTCTGTGGTCAGATGTATCTTGGCACCAACACTGTGTTACCGTATTAACTTTCCGCTGAACGTGACCATATAGTTCAGGGATGCCCTTCTGGGAGAAATATTTCCTTCCAGGGATCCTTCCATTGTGGTGTGCCAATGGCCACAAATTTTCTAAAGTCCACCAATTTATATGGCAGTAGTTGGCAGGCTAGCTGTTCCGAAAAGCCAGCGTCAGCCATTGGGCAAGAGGATTATCCAGAGTCATCATTTTTTTACACTTAAACATTTGGGCCATGGAAGCATGCCTTGTGCCAGGTGAATGCGACGACTGCACGGTGGAAGGTGGAGGACAAATGGGAGGAGAAGAGGCAGAACGTGGAGTGCCGGGAGTGTGGCTTTGTGGGTTTTGACGGCGTTGCTCCCACTGGGCTCAGTGATAGGAGGCCAGGTGCCTTCTTAAGGCAGTCATCCCTAGGTTTGTGTTGGACTTACCGCAACATATGCGTTGACAGCACAGGCTGCCGATGGCAACACTATTATCAGCAGCTGACACGTTAAAAAAAGCCCACAGTGCGGAGCCATGTGCCAGCGTCCTGGAAGCGCAAGATGTGACCGTGCATGGTAGATGGCTCATTACAGATACATTTGCAGTCTGCTTTTTTCCTCCTGTGCACTTTAAGATCTGCCTGCTTCTCCTCCTTCTCCCTATCTGCTGCTCCGTCTCTCCCTCTGAACTCCCCTCCTCTTCCTCTTTTGTGGGGACCCACGTGACATCCATCAACAAGTCATCATCATCACCTTCACCACCACTGACATTAGAGATATCGGAGTAGGCAGCAACAGCGAGGACCCCCCTCCTTGGGCTGATCTGGGAACTGTCGTCAGACCGCTGGGTGGCGGCAATTGCTACCTCCTCATCTGATGCCACGAATGGCTGCGCATCGCTAAGGTCTGGGAATGGATGGGAAAATAATTCTTCTGACTCAAGTGGAGGGGCTATGGTGGTGGTGGTGTATTTGGGGGTGCACACAGTAGAGAGTGAGGAGGGTGCAGATTCAGAGGATGAGGAGGGTGCAGAAGCCACTCAACCAACTCTGGTGCACCCTTTAAGGTTATTGCACGCTCCTTCTCCAAGTTCACACTTAGGCTCCAGTCTGGTGCACCTGCCTAACCCCTACCACCTCTGCAGAACATTCTATGACCCTCTAAGTCTGTAGAGAAGAGCAGTATTTGTGGAAGAGCGTATATTACAGCCATCAATCATTATTTGTTGGAAAAAGGTATATCACAATAGCACCCCTCAATCAGTATTTTGTGGAAGAAGGTATATGGCACCCCTCAATCAGTATTTGGTGGAAACAGGCATATGGCACCCCTCAATCAGTATTTTGTGGAAGCAGGTGTATCGTAGCAGCCCTCAATCAGTATTTGGTGGAAAAGGTATAAAGCAATAGCATCCTCAATCAGTATTTGGTGGAAAAAGGTATATAGCAATAGCACCCCTCCATCAGTATTTTGTGGAAATACGTATATGGCACCCCTCAATCAGTATTTGGCGGAAGCAGGTATATAGCACCCCTCAATCAATATTTGGCAGAAACAGGTATATGGCACCCCTCAATCAGTATTTTGTGGAAGCAGGTGTATTGCAGCCCTCAATTAGTATTAGGTGGAAGAAGGTATATAGCAATAGCAACCCTCAATCATTATTTTGTGTAAGAAGGTATATATCACTACTCAATCAGTATTTGGCGGAAACAAGTATATAGCACCCCTCAATCAGCATTTTGTGGAAAAAGGTATATGGTACCCCTCAATCAGTATTTTGCGGAAGCAGGTGTATCGCAGCCCTCAATCAATATTTGGTGGAAGAAAGTATATAGCAATAGCACCCGTCAATCAGTATTTTGTGAAAGAAGGTATATATTACCCCTCAATCAGTATTTGGCGGAAACAGGTATATAGCACCCCTCAATCAGGATTTTGTGGAAGAAGGTATATCGCAGCCCTCAAGCATTTTTTTTTTTTTTTTGGAGCAACAGGTATAGCAGTGGTACTATACACCCAAAAATTGTTCAATTTCACCAGAATATATAACTGACAATTTTTTTTTTTTTAGTTTAACCTGTCTACTAGGTATAGCAGTGGTACTATACACCCAAAATAGGTGAATTTCACCCGAAAATGTAAATGACAAAGTAGTGAAATTATATAAAAATAAAATACGTACAAATAAAAAATAGATTTATGAGGTGGAGTTCCATATGGAGTAGGAGTTTGAGGAGGCGGTGGAGGTAGCAGTGTAGGTGGAAGCGGCGGTGGAGGAGGATGAGGTAGCCAACACAGGTTTTTGGTTTTAATTAAAAAAAAATAATTAGGGTACACTCCAAAAGAGTGTGAAATATCCAAAATGCAAACATTGCGCTGCAGTATAACAATGGCTGGTTAGTGCCGGTATACATGTCTATTCTGGACAAGGTACGGACAAGTCCTGAGGGATCCATGCATGGTTCATTTTAATGAATGTGAGCTTGTCCACATCGGCTGCACTTGTCTGTGATGACGCCCCCTGCCATGCTAAACACACGTTCAGATAATACACTGGCTGCAGGGCAGGCCAGCACCTCCAAGGCATAAAGGGCAAGCTCAGGCCATGTGCCCAATTTGGAGACCCAGAAGATGATGGGGGCAGACCCATCATTCAGTATGTGTAGGTGTATGCACACATAACTGCTCCACCATGTTGCTGAAATGCTGCCACCTTCTAAGATGTTCCATATCAGCTGGTGGTGCTGGTTGTTGTGGCGTGCTGACAAAGCTTTTCCACATTTCGGCCATGCTAACCCTGCCTTCTGAGGTGCTGGCGGTGCCACAGCTGTGTTGGCAACGTCTTCCTCGTCCTTTGCCTTCACCCTGTGCTTCCACTGTGCCCACGCTGTCAGGTGGGAATGCCACCAGCAGCAAGTCTACCAGCGTACGCTTGTACTTGCGCATCTTACAATCACATCCCAGTGAGGAAATTAAGGACGGTACGTTGTCCTTGTAACAGGACTCCAGCAGCGTGGCCACCCAGTAATCAGCACAAGTTAGAATGTGGGTAACTCGGCGGTCGTTGCGGAGACACTGCAGCATGTAATCGCTCATGTGTGCCAGGCTGCCCAGAGGCAACAAAAAGCTGTCCTCTGTGGGAGGTGTATCGTCTGTATCCCGCCATCCACGCACCAGTGATGGCCATGAGCTGGTCTGGCTGCCACCCTGCTATAAACATGGTTCCTCCGCCTCATCTTCCAGAACTGTGCCCTGGCTGGACAATTGTGTACCTGGCGTTTGTGGGTACAGGAACCCACCCTCGGAGCCACTTGGGAATGACTGGCCGGAAACCCTACAAAATTATCCCTCTACCTCCTCCTCCTCCTGTGCCACATCCTCTTCCATCATCGCCAGGAGCGTTTTTTCAAGGAGCCATAGAAGTGGGATAGTAACGCTGAGAACGGCGTTATCAGCACTGGCCATGTTGGTGGAGAAATCAAAACGGCACAATAAGGAACACAGGTCTTGCATGGAGGCCCAGTCATTGGTGGTGAAGTGGTGCTGTTCTGCCGAGCGACTCACCCGTGCGTGCTGCAGCTGAAATTCCACTATCACCTGCTGCTGCTCGCACAGTCTGGCTAGCGTGTGCAAGGTGGAGTTCCACCTTGTGGGCACATCGCATATGAGGTGGTGAGCGGCCGAATTTATGCTGCAGCGCTGACAGGTGATCAGTAGCAGGGTGAGAATGCCAAAAGCGCGCACAGACGGCCCACACTTTATGCATCAGCTCTGACATATCGGGGTAATTTTTAAGGAATCTCTGCACCAGCAAATTCAGCACATGCGCCAGGCAAGGGATGTGCGTCAAACCGGCTAGTCCCAGAGCTGCTACGAGATATTGCCACACCACCAGGCCGGGCTTGAGGCTGACTGGCACAAACCACTCATCGGTCTGTTGTTCAAGGCCCGTCCACAGCTCCTGTGCGGTGTGGGGTTTGTCCACCAAACAGATAAGTTTTAAAACTGCCTACTGTTTACCCCTGGCTGTGCTGAAGTTGGTGGTAAAGGTGTTATGCTGAACGGATGAGGAGCTGGTAGAGGATGAGGAAGCAGAGTAGGAGGAGGAGGCAACAGGAGGCAAACTGAAGTGCCCTGCAATCCTCGGTGGTGGAAGGACATGCGCCAAACTGCTATCCGACTCAGGCCCAGCCGCCACTGCATTTACCCAGTGTGCTGTTATGGAGATATAACGTCCCTGACCGTGCTTACTGGTCCACGTATCCGTAGTCAGGTGCACCTTGCCACAGAGGGCGTTGCTCAGTGCACACCTGGTTTTGTCCCCCTACTTGGTTGTGCAGGGAAGGGATGGCTCGCCTTTAAAACTATCCATCTCCACCAGACGGAATGACAGCATTTCAAAGGCCAATAATTTACAAATGTTGGCATTCAGGGCTACGGATCGCGGGTGGGTAGGGGGGTACTTCCTCTTCCTCTCCAGCGTTTGGGAAATAGAGAGCTGAACACTTCTGTGGGACATTGTGGAGATGCTTTGTGACCCAGGTGTTGGTGTTGCTGGCAGATCCTCTGTTTGCGGGGTGGCAGGTGGCACTGTCACTCCAGAGGTGGATGAAGAGGCCTAGACTGCAGCAGTAGAGGAAGCAGGAAGAGCCAGAGACCTTTCTTGGTTTTTGAGGTGTCTACTCCACTGCAGCTCGTGCTTTGCACTTAAATGCCTGGTCATGCAGGTTGTGCTCAGGTTAAGAACATTTATGCCTCGCTTCAGGCTCTGATTGCACGGCGTGCAAACCACTTGTGTCTTGTCGTCAGCACATTGTCTGAAGAACTGCAACGCCAGGAAACTCCTTGGAGCTGGCTTTGGTGTGCTCGGTCTCTTGCTGCTGTGGGCAGTAGTAGGCGTACTGTCTTGAGGACGGCCGCTCCGCTTTTGCACCCTGCTCCTTCTGCTGTGCTGGTGGCTTTGTGCGATGATGTGGAGAACCTCATCGTCCTCCACATCATCTTCCACCCAGTCTTCACCCCAGCCTTCCTTGTCGGTCTGCACACTATCAAAAGCCCCAGCAGTTGGCACCTGTGTTTCGTCATCATCCAATGCTGCGATGGTCCTCCCATGTACTCATCTTGAAAGATAAGTGGTTGGGCATTGTGCACTCAATCTCTTCCACTTCTGGGGCAGGGCTAGGTGGATGGCACTGGGAAACTGCTGCATGATTTGGGGCTCAGACTGCTTGGCTGATTTGCAAGGGGGTGAGGTGAAAGACTGATGGACATCTGCTGCAGGTGCCAACTGTGGTCTTTCAGGAGGAGACAATGTGAAGGAACTGGCTCCACTGTCAGCAACCCAATCTACTATTGCCTGTACTTGTTCAGACCTCAACATTCATAGAGCAGCATTAGGTCCGACCAAATACCGCTGCAGGTTTTGTCGTCTACTGGCACCTGAGGAAGGCGTTTCACTTGTGCGTGTAGCTGGCACAGATCGAACACGTCCTCTCCCTGAAACAGGAGCTCCACCAGCAGCACCACGACCTGGGCCACGTCCCTTAATTGACGCTCTCCTCATATTTTTAGAATTTAGGATCTTGCCGTAAATGGGTGTTTAATTGATAGAAGAATAGAACAACAGTATGTAAAGGGTGTATCACACACGGCTTGAACCAGACTAGGCCTCAATTAAATACTTTTTTTGCCCAAAATGGCTGTATTTCAAATGCCTGAATCTAACCCCTGTATGTAGAGGGTGTATCTCACACGGCCTGAACCAGTGTAGACCAGTGTAGACCTGTTGCTCAGTGCACACCTGGTTTTGTCCCCCTACTTGGTTGTGCAGGGAAGGGATGGCTCGCCTTTAAAACTATCCATCTCCACCAGACGGAATGACAGCATTTCAAAGGCCAATAATTTACAAATGTTGGCATTCAGGGCTACGGATCGCGGGTGGGTAGGGGGGTACTTCCTCTTCCTCTCCAGCGTTTGGGAAATAGAGAGCTGAACACTTCTGTGGGACATTGTGGAGATGCTTTGTGACCCAGGTGTTGGTGTTGCTGGCAGATCCTCTGTTTGCGGGGTGGCAGGTGGCACTGTCACTCCAGAGGTGGATAAAGAGGCCTAGACTGCAGCAGTAGAGGAAGCAGGAAGAGCCAGAGACCTTTCTTGGTTTTTGAGGTGTCTACTCCACTGCAGCTCGTGCTTTGCACTTAAATGCCTGGTCATGCAGGTTGTGCTCAGGTTAAGAACATTTATGCCTCGCTTCAGGCTCTGATTGCACGGCGTGCAAACCACTTGTGTCTTGTCGTCAGCACATTGTCTGAAGAACTGCAACGCCAGGAAACTCCTTGGAGCTGGCTTTGGTGTGCTCGGTCTCTTGCTGCTGTGGGCAGTAGTAGGCGTACTGTCTTGAGGACGGCCGCTCTGCTTTTGCACCCTGCTCCTTCTGCTGTGCTGGTGGCTTTGTGCGATGATGTGGAGAACCTCATCGTCCTCCACATCATCTTCCACCCAGTCTTCACCCCAGCCTTCCTTGTCGGTCTGCACACTATCAAAAGCCCCAGCAGTTGGCACCTGTGTTTCGTCATCATCCAATGCTGCGATGGTCCTCCCATGTACTCATCTTGAAAGATAAGTGGTTGGGCATTGTGCACTCAATCTCTTCCACTTCTGGGGCAGGGCTAGGTGGATGGCACTGGGAAACTGCTGCATGATTTGGGGCTCAGACTGCTTGGCTGATTTGCAAGGGGGTGAGGTGAAAGACTGATGGACATCTGCTGCAGGTGCCAACTGTGGTCTTTCAGGAGGAGACAATGTGAAGGAACTGGCTCCACTGTCAGCAACCCAATCTACTATTGCCTGTACTTGTTCAGACCTCAACATTCATAGAGCAGCATTAGGTCCGACCAAATACCGCTGCAGGTTTTGTCGTCTACTGGCACCTGAGGAAGGCGTTTCACTTGTGCGTGTAGCTGGCACAGATCGAACACGTCCTCTCCCTGAAACAGGAGCTCCACCAGCAGCACCACGACCTGGGCCACGTCCCTTAATTGACGCTCTCCTCATATTTTTAGAATTTAGGATCTTGCCGTAAATGGGTGTTTAATTGATAGAAGAATAGAACAACAGTATGTAAAGGGTGTATCACACACGGCTTGAACCAGACTAGGCCTCAATTAAATACTTTTTTTGCCCACAATGGCTGTATTTCAAATGCCTGAATCTAACCCCTGTATGTAGAGGTTGTATCTCACACGGCCTGAACCAGTGTAGACCTGAGTTCAATATTGGTGCACCAAATGGCGGTATTTCAAATGCCTGAATCAAACCCCTGTATGTAGAGGGTGTGTCCCACATGTCCTGAATCAGTGTAGGCCTGAATTAAAGATTTATTTGCCCAAAATGGCAGTATTTCAAACGCCTGAATCAAACTCCTGTATGTAGAGGGTGTATCTCACACAGTCTGAACCAGTGTAGGCCTGAATTAAATATTTATTTTCCCAAAATGGCTGTATTTCAAATGGCTGTATTTTGAATGCCTGACTCAAACCTCTGTATGCAGAGGGTGTATCTCACATGGCCTGGACCAGTGTAGGCTTTAATTCAATATTGGTGCACCAAATGGCTGTATTTCAAATCTCAGAATTTAACCCAAATGTATTAAGGGTGTATCTCACAATTTCATCTGCATCAAAGGCTGCCAAGTACATTTTTTATGCCCAAACAAGTGTTTGTTTAACAATCTTCAAAGGAGAGAAACAAAAGCGAGCGGCACTCACCGATTTGTAGAAAAGGTATTCTTTAATCCAGAGCAGGAGGGGGGAGTGCAAGGGGGGAGGTATTCTTTAATCCAGAGCATGAAGTGCAAACACAGCATCAAGCAACAGCCATTTCGCACGTATGTGCACTTCTTCTGGCTTTCCACCATTGAAAGGGGTCGCAGCACCTATAAGTGTGCACAGGAAGCCGCATCATCGCAGTAATTGCTTTCTTAGGGCTCTTTCACATCTGCGTTCTTTTCTTCCGGCATAGAGTTCCGTCGTCGGGGCTCTATGCCGGAAGAATCCTGATCAGGATTATCCCCATGCATTCTGAATGGAGTGAAATCTGTTCAGGATGCATCAGGATGTCTTCAGTTCCGTAAAAGAACGTTTTTTGGCCGGAGAAAATACCGCAGCATGCTGTGCTTTTTGCTCCGGCCAAAAATCCTGAGGACTTGCTGCAAGGCCGGATCCGGAATTAATGCCCGTTGAAAGGCATTGATCCGGATCTGGCCTTAAGCTAAACGTAGTTTCAGCGCATTGCCGGATCCGACGTTTAGCTTTTTCTGAATGGTTACCATGGCTGCCGGGACACTAAAGTCCTGGCAGCCATAGTAAAGTGTAGCGGGGAGCGGGGGAGCAGCATACTTGCCATCCGTGCGACTCCCGGGGCGCTCCAGAGTGACGTCAGGGCGCCCCAAGCACATGGATCACGTGATCGCATGGCACGTCATCCATGCGCGTGGGGCGCTCTGACGTCATTCTGGAGCGCCCCGGGAGCCACACGGACTGTAAGTATACCGCTCCCCCGCTCCCCGCTCCTACTATGGCAACCAGGACTTTAATAGCTTCCTGGCTGCCATAGTAACACTGAAAGCATTTTGAAGACAGATCCGTCTTCAAATGCTTTCAGTACACTTGCGTTTTTCCGGATCCAGCGTGTAATTCCGGCAAGTGGAGTACATGCCGGATCCGGACAACGCAAGTGTGAAAGAGGTCTTAGTCAACACCTGAGGTTCAACAACGAATGACAGGGATTGTTAATCGAGGGCGGGACCCCTTCACTGGTGTAAAGTGCATGTGTAAATACATAACCAATAAAAACAATATAAGTACGTAAATACAATTAATACAAGAATGCTATCTTACAAAAATACACTCATATCTATTTTTTCATTTAATCCCAAAGGACCCATTGCATCTGTACGTAGGATCCACCTTGTTTCTCTTCTCAGAAGCTCCCTCTCCCTATCACCACCTCTCTGAGTGAGATTAACTAGTTCAAGACCGGCAAAGGTTAATACGCTGGGATTTCCATTATGTGCCCTGTTCACATGATCTATTAACCGCGGGACCCCTTTCCCTGTTTTTAAGGAGTTCAGGTGTTCGCAGAATCTTTCAAATAAACAGCGGATGGTTTTACCAATGTAGAAGCGCCCGCATCTACATAAAATAATATAAACCACAAATTTGCTGCGGCAGGTAATAAGTGGAAAAACTTTGTGTACTATCCCTGCAATAGAGATCACTTGCAATTGGGAATTAAAGCTGCAGAAGGAACAGCTTCTGCAACTCCTATTCCCCTTTGGTCTCTGTTCAGACAGCCATGTGAAGCGTTTTTTTCTGTAGTGACTGGTTACTACTTGATCACGTATTGTGGGACACTTTTTAAACGCTATCACTGGTTTTGTGTCTTTAAGTTGTTTTAGTGATTCATCCCTCACTAAAATATTCCAGTTTTTTTCCTATGACCTGTTTTATTCTCTCTGCCATGGGACTAAATTTAAAGGAGAAAGCAAAAGATGGGGGGAGGGGGGGATTTTGTTGCAGTTGTGCCCTCCCTCAACTCGGTCTGGTGTACTCTTGACGCTTTTAGCATCGCTTGATTTAACAAATCTGAGGGATAACCTCTACGTCTCAAATCCAGCGCCTGTTTTTCGTAGCTCGTTGGGGTACTATTTATACGCGCAAGTCGTCTAAATTGGCCATAAGGCAATGATTTTTTCACTGTATTTGGGTGATAACTAGAGAAGTGGAGGAGGGAGTTGGCGGCGGTCGGTTTGCGATATCCCTCCGTCACCAACTCCCCCCCCCACCACCACAGACACCACCACATCCAGAAACTCGAAGTGTTTGTTTAAGGCCTCTTTCACACTACAGTATGTTGAATTCAGTGTTTTGCGTTCCGTTTTTCACGGATCCGTTGTTCCGTTTTTTGCTTCCATTGTGGTTCCGTTTCCGTTCCGTTGTTCCGTTCCGTTTTTCCGTATGGCAAATACAGTATACAGTAATTTCATATTAAAAATTGGGCTGGGCATAACATTTTCAATAGATGGTTCCGCAAAAAACGGAACGGATACGGAAGACATACGGATGCATTTCCGTATGTGTTCCGTTTTTTTTGCGGACCCATTGACTTGAATGGAGCCACGGACTGTGATTTGCGGCCAAATATAGGACATGTTCTATCTTTTCAACGGAACGGAAAAACGGAAATACGGAAACGGAATGCATACAGAACACATCCCGTTTTTTTGCGGAACCATTGAAATGAATGGTTCCGTATACGGACCGTATACGGAACGCAAAAAACGGACCGTAAACGGAACACAAAAAACTGTAGTGCGAAAGAGGCCTAATAATTGAATTTGATAACAGTAGATAAGCCTGTAATTTCACACGTGTTGATGCTGCAAGGCCTGAAAATAGTGTTGTTTTTTTCTTCAAAAAAGTGTGTTTTTAAAACCATAGAAAATGATAGGTGTATTTCTAGCTTAAATTGCACACTGACTAATCCAATTGTTGTACATTGTCAAAAAAGTGTTTTTTCTTCGAAACAGAATATGAAAGCTGTATATATTAAACTTGAATTTAACACTTGCAGATCAGGAAAATACAGTTTTTTGGCAAAAAAGTGTGTTTTTAAAACTTCAGAAAATGAAGGGTGTATTTCTAGCTTAAATTGCACTAATCCAGATGTTGTAGATTGCCAAAAAAGTGTTTTTTTGGAAACAGAATATGAAAGCTGTATATATTAAACTTGAATTTAACACTTGCAGATCTGTAAAATACAGTTTTTTGGCAAAAAAGTGTGTTTTTAAAACCCCAGAAATTGATGGGTGTATTTCTAGCTTAAATTGCACACTGACTAATCCAGATGTTGTAGATTGCTAAAAAAAAAGTGTTTTTGGGTAACATAATATGAAAGCTTTATATATTAAACTTGAATTTAACACTTGCAGATCAGAAAAATAGTTTTTTTGGCAAAAAAGTGTGTTTTTAAAACCCCAGAAAATCATGGGTGTATTTCCAGCTGTTGTAGATTGCCAAAAAAAAGTGTTTTTTTGTTAACAGAATATGAAAACTGTATATATTAAACTTGAATTTAACACGTGCAGATCTGGAAAATATCATTTTTTTTTAAAACAAAAGTGTTTTTTTTAAACCACAGAAAATGATGGGTATATTTCTACCTTAAATTGCACACTGACTAATCCAGATGCTGTAGTTTGGCAAAAAAAATTGTGATTTGCAATGTCCCAAAAGCTCAGATGCAGTGCTGGTGCACTGAGTTTGCATAAAATGGCCGCCGACGCCTCCCATCTAACTAACTGAATTATAAAAGTTAGTTTTTTTTGGTCATTGAGCTCAAGGCAGTGTAAAACGATTGTGCCCTGTACCCACACAATTATTTGTCTGTAGATCGCTGAGTTAGATTCTCTCCTATTCTCTCCCTTAAATCACAAGTCCAGCAGCATCCTCTCCCTACACTTGTAACAGCAGAGTGATGTGCAGCGCTTTGTGACTCAAGCTTATATAGAGCCTGGGTCACATGCTGCTCTGGCCAATCACAGCCATGCCATTAGTAGGCATGGCTGTGATGGCTTCTAAGGTCAGACAGTTAACCGCTTGTTGATTGACTGCTCTGCAGCCTTTCAAAAAGTGCCATGAAAGCGCGAACACCGAACCCAAACATTTACTGAAATGTTCGGGTTCGGATCCGGGGTCCAAAAATCCAAAAGTTCGGTACAAACCCGAACTTTACAGTTTTGGTTCACTCAGCCCTTCTCACAACGTGACTTCAGACCTGAAATGATCTTTAAAAAGTGGGTTTTGGAAATTTTCATAAAAAGTGTAAGAATTGCTTCTAAACTTCTAAGCCTTTTAACGTTCTAAAAACAATGGCATTTACAAAATGATGTCAACATAAAGTATACATATTGGGAATGTTAATTAATAAATATTTTTTGAGGTATCACTTTCTGTTTTAAAAGCAGAGAAATTGAAATTCTGAAAATTGCAAATTTTTCTTAACTTTTTGTAAAATTTGGGATTTTTCATAAATAAATGTGAAATATATTAACTCAAATTTATGAATATCATGAAGTACAATGTGTCATGAGAAAACATTCTTAGAATGGCTAGGATAAATAAGGGTGAAAACTGGCCCAGGGTAGAAGGACTTAAGGAGTAGACCTCTTAATGAGGTTGTCTCACTTTGCTAAATGACATTAATAATGTACAGCACTAGCAGAAGGACCCTGCTTTGCACGGCTATATTTTATATACCTCCACAGCCCCACACCCCTTAACACTGACCCCCCCCCCCCCCACAGTGCCCCGCCTCTTTAAAATGGGACCTCTACAGCAGCCCAACCCCTTAACTTTGACCTTCACAGCAGCCTGCTCCTTTAACTGTGAGTTCCACAGCGCCCAACCCCCTTGACAGTGACCTCCATAGGGGCCCGCCCCCTTAACAGTGACCTCTACAGCCCTGCCCCTTAACACTGACCATATATTACAGTCCCCTTAACTGTGACCTCCAGCATTCCAAGCCCCCTTAACAGAGACCTCCACAGTGACTGCCCTTTTAACAGTGACTGCCACTGTTCCCCCCTCCCTTAACAGTGACCTCCACTGTACCCCGCTCCCTTAACAGTGACCTTACAGTACCCCGCTGCCTTAACAGTGACCTTACCGTACCCTGCTGCCCCTTTAATATTGGCCTTCACAGTCACTTCCTCTCTTAACAGTGACCTATACAGTGCCTGCCCTTTTAACAGGGATCTCCGCTGCGGCCTGCCCCCTTAACAGTAACATCCACAGTGCCCTTCCCTTTAACAGTGACCTCCATAGCGGCCGCCCCTTTATTAGTGACCTCCACGTAACCCTGTCTCTTTAACATTGATTTCCACAATATCCCTTTAACCGTGATTTTCACACCAGCTGCCCCTTTAATAGTGACCTCCACAGTCCCCCGCCCCCCTTAACAGTAACAGGTACCCACCCATTTACCAGCGACCTCCACAGCATCCTGCCCCCTTAACAGTGACCTCCACAGCGGTGCCTCTTTATTAGTGACCTCCACAGTACCCCATCTCCTTAACAGTGATTTCCACAACACCCTGCCCGCTTAACAATGGCCTCTACAGCAATCTTCCTCTTAAAACTGACCTCCATAGTGGATTGTCCCCTTAACTGTGACCTCCACAGCAGCTTGACCCCTTAACTGTGACCTCCACAGTACTCCACTCCCTTAACAGTGTCATCCATAGCACCCTGCTCGTTTAAAGCTGACATACAGCAGTGAAGAAAAATGGCTGGGTTGTTATAGAAACCTGGTGTAGAACTGTGTGTATGTGGAGACTAAGGGACTGCAAGCTTCTATTGGTTGATAAGGGTCTTGTGACTGTGTCTATGACAGTTGGGATATGAGGAGAAAGACTTGCAGGCTTCTATTGGCTAATGTAAGTCACGTGATGGTGCCATATTTGCATTTTTGTGGGAATATCTCAGGAACAGTACATGCTAGAGAGCTGAGACCGGGTTTAAACCCTTCCTGGACACCGGATGAATCTGCGTGCCAAATTTTGTGATTTTAAATGTGACGTTGCAGATTCTTTTAGTGGAAATAGATACATACACTCAGCATTATATATTAGATAGAAAATTAAAACAAGGCACCCTGACCTCCCTGTAATCCAGCAGCAGTGGCCGTGCTTGCACACTGTAAGAGTGTGCTTAGGATGATGCTTTTTCCTATAGTGTGAAAACACGGCCACCTTTGCTGGACTACAGGGTGGTCCTAACCCCTGGATATGAGCAGTGTATTATGTGATGGAAACGTTTATCAAACCAGCAAAGGAAGCAATATGGACAATCACAATACATTATATCAAATTTTTCTACATAAATGCTATTTGTTGAAGTGATACAACTCCTTTAAACATTATTATCAATGAGCATTACATTGTATCAAACACAGTAAAAAAAAAATTAAGGGAACCTGTCACCAGTTTTATGGTGTCCTAACTAAGGGCAACATAAATAAGTGACTGATTCGCTTAGCAAAATGCTGGGTCACTTTCTTAAATTGACCCAGTCAATCTGCCCACATATTGAATTGAAAAGCTCCAGCTGATAATGATGAGTCCTGAATATTCATGAGCTCCTGACTCTCCCCGCCCACCTGCTGCTGAATGACAGTTTGTTTCCATAGGAATCAGTAGCAGGTGGGCAGGGGGAGGGGCTATAGCTCTGAATTAAATATACGCTGGACTCAATGACATCACGCCGGACTCGAATCAGCTCATTAGCATGTGGCATGTGGCATCTTTGTGTGTATATTATGAGGTAACCACCTGTCACACCAGTAAGTGAATACATCTAAGGTACTTTTTAGTAGTTAATGATTGTATATAATTAGTTAGATTATAATCAAACATCCACATGACAGGTTCCCTTTAAATAGAAATATTTATATAATAGTCAAGAATATTTCAAAATGTGGAGACAATAACAAAGCCATAAATACCAAAAGTTATATTCAGGCTAGGTTTGCTGTATGAGTGGAACCTAGAGGAAAGAGACATAAAGCTAAAAGCCTTATATTCTCATGTCGAGTTTTGCTTATTTGTAGTACAAATAGTGCAAATGTTCAAAAGTATTAAAACAACAGCTATTCATTCTAAGGACTTTCATGTACACATTCTTATTTTATATTACAGTGTTCAGAAAAAATATATGCAAGGTTTAAAAAGGTTTTCTTTCATTAGTTTATAAAACACTGATCAAGGGAGTTACTTCTACATTCAAGTGTTTACAGAGATTAAGCTTGACTATTGACTGTGATTGATGTGAAACAGGTTTGGTGTAATTGGATGGACACATGGGTCAAAAAGATTATGAGCAGTACTTTACAAAGTAAAAATAGCATATAAAAGACTCTTCTGGCAACAACACAAGTTTTTACTGGTAGTTGGAGCTGATTTTACATTTACATGTTTAGTTCAATAAAAAACAAAATTTTTCCATGCATATTGTAAGTATTGCCATATAGCTGCTGGAAACATATCAAGGCTCAAAAGGTTTTCAGGTGTTTTTCTTTCTTTCTGGAAATCACTAAGGCATTTCTACAAATAAAAAGCTTCCCCCTTAATTATTTGTAGGAATAGCAGGTTACAATGAACATGCACAAAAGAGCTGATTAACACTTGCACTTCCCTTAGAAAAGTAATATTTCACAGCTTATTTATAAGCCATTATTAAACTAGAATACACAATGATACGTGATTTATAGCCACATGTTCCCTTCATATAATTTCTAGAACATATTATTTTGATAAGCTATGACAAACAGTTCAAGTCAAATTGTTCTTTACTATTATGTGCAGCTCCAAAAAGTGCAGATTGTGTGAAATAGTGATCCTCTCAGTACTTTACTGGACTATCAGTACGGGAATTAGGAGCTGCAAAGTTAAATATACTGTGGGTGGCATTTTGGGAGAACCAATGGTCTTGTTCTTCTATTATACTTTGCTAATATTATGTGTGAAACAAAGTGGACTTCGATCGGAATTTCAAGGAAAATTAGATTTTCCACAAATCTGAATTTCCTTGTACTTCTTGGTAAAAAAATAAAAAATTGATTTTCTCTGAAATGGGGTAAAATATAAAAAATAAATCATACTTACCTCATCCGTTTGAACACGGAGAACCCGCCACCACCATCTTGATTGAAGATCCCGCAAAATCCCGTGCGCAATGACTTATGACGTCACCATGCAGGCTGACGCACTCAGTCTTTAATCAAGATAAAGGTGATGGGCTTGTCGCAATCAAATGTATGAGGCAAGTATGATGCTATATTTTTTTTTTATTATAAACTTTGATATAGTCAGATGCTGCGATCAGTGATGAACGTATCTAAGCTGTACAATGACAGGGATCAAATTTTAAAGAACTTTGCTCAACACTAATTATGCATATTCTATACAGTTGCATCTCTTCTAACTAAATGGAAGAAACTTCAAGGCTTCCAAAAGTGCTGTATTCATGTTTAATTAGAGATGAGAAAATCAGTTTGTAACAAACGGGGTAGGTTAAGAACGTCCCAAACTTCCCCGAACGCTCAGGTCTGAACCCAGCGTAAGAGTAAATGGGGGGCTTGTACTGATTGGCTCACAGGCCAACAGACAGCCTAGATGAGCCAATCAGTGCTGCAGCAGGCAAGAAGGTGCCCTTGCAGAATAAGCATATTAAACTATCTTAGAGACAGTGTACAGTCACAATCAAGCTTCTATTCTATTCTGAGGGACAGTGAAGGGAAACGCTAGAAAAAAGATAAATTTTGTAGAATAGGAAAAGGCAGGGAAAGCTTTCAGCCAGGGAGTGAGAGGTAAGGCGATGAGGCGAGGTGTGCATGACAGCTGCAATTACTGCCTTATAACACAGCTGTAGATCCGGCAGAACCTCAAAAGCAGACACATTTCTTTTGCGTTTTTTTTTTTTTTGTGTGGGGAAGAAGATTAAAGAGGACCTTTCACCTAAAAAATTTTTTTTAACTAAGACTATAGCGTTACTTACATGCCCCCATGATTTCTTGAACGTTAATTCTTTTTTCATTCTGTGCCCCCGTTTGTCCGCTATGCCCCCGGAATAATTCCCGCCGTCTATGCTAATGAGCCAGCCTCAAATGGGCTGGCTTTAAAAGTTCTCCCGGTCGTGATAGACGAAATCGCTCCAGTTCTCTGAAGTCTCGCGAGAACTGGAGCGTCTTCTCCCTGGCTAAGAGCGGAGCGCGCTGATTGGATGCGCTCAGTGCCAGGGAGAAGATGGAAGGCACGACCGGGAGAACTTTTAAAGCCAGCCCATTTGAGGCTGGCTCATTAGCATAGACGGCGGGAATTATTCCGGGGGGCATAGCGGACAAACGGGGGCACAGAGTGAAAAAAGAATTAACGTTCAAGAAATCATGGGGGCATGTAAGTAACGCTATAGTCTTAGTTTAAATTTTTTTTTTTGGTGAAAGGTCCTCTTTAAAACTGTACAGCATATGTGCAATCATCCAGAGAATAGTTAGCATTTGAAATTTCAGTGAAAACACCTGAAATACTTGTCTGAAATGTGTGACAGGGCATTTTCAGACCAATCAAATTTATTTATTTGCTTGAGGTTTGTTAATATAACATATAAGAGTGTCTTACAATACAAAGAGTAGAGGTTTAAATATCAGTGATAATGTGAACTACTAGGCTGAAATTCATGTTGGTGCATCTTGAGACAGTTAATTTGATCTTTTTGGGGGTTTGTGAAAATATACTGTATGTTTGTCTTACATTACAAAGGGTAGTGGTTTAAATCTCTGAATGAAAATTTGAACTACTAGTCTGAAATCCATGATAGGGCATCTCCATACTTATATATTTGTGTGGGGAGGGCGGAAAATGTGACATGGAGGGGAAGAAATGTGACATGGAGGGCTGATGTGACATAGGGGGGTGATTTGACATGGAGGGGGAAAAATGTGACATGGGGGCTGATGGCTGACATGGGGGCATGATGGCTTACATGGGGGCATGATGGCTTACATGGGGGGCTGATGGATGGGGGCTGATGGCTAACATGGGGGCTAATGGCTGACATGGCGGCATGATGTCTGAATGGGGGTCTGATCTGAGGTCTGATTAACATTAGGGGTCTGATTAACATTGGGGGTCTGATTGCTGGTCTGACCTGAGGTGTAATGGAAAATATTTTTTTCTTATTATCCTCCTCTAAAACCTAGGTGTCTCTTAGAGGGTAAAAACTACGGACCTCAAACCAGCGATTGTCTGAAGCAGAGAGAAGATACCAGGACCACACAGAGGAGAAGCCAGCTGCTGCAGACAGGACCAGGGCCAGGTGAGCTGCGAGGGAGGGGGGGGGGCGCCAAAATGGAACTTCGCTTGTGTTGGCAAAAATCCTTGCACCGGCCCTGGTTACATTAATGAGTGTAGCGGTTTAAATCTCTTAGTGAAAATGTGATCTACTAGGCCAAAATCCATTTTGGGGTATCTCCAGACAGTTCAATTGTTTTGTTGGGGTTGGGAAAATAGCTTAACATGTAGGTACAGAGGGTAGCATTTTAAATCTCTGAGTAAAAACGTGAACTACTAATTTGAAATACATGTCAGGGCATCTCCATACTGTTCAAATTATATTTTTTTGTTTGGGTTTTAATATATAGCATATACATGTGTCTTACAGTAGTTTCAATCTGTGAGTGATAATGTGAACTACTAGGCAGAAATCCATGTCAGTGTATCTCCAGACAGTTGTCGTGTATTTGGGCAGTTACAGAGCCAAAACTGACCAAATAACTCAAGTGTGAACTCAGCCTTACAGGTTGATATTACTACCAGGAATAATGAACTGTGTAGAGGCCCAAGATCCTACTGTAGCATGAAAGAGCACACTCCTTTTACACTATTGTCAGCTGATTCCACATAGATGTCTACAGAACCTGTTCAATTAAATTTTCCTTCCTTCTGACAGATCAGGAGAAGGGTCAAATAAATGATGATGTCACCCAGGCCACAAAGGCAAAATAGTGGCCCAGTCATGGAGTGGGGAGGGTGGGAGAACAGCTTTAGAAGTCCACAGAGTGGCTCAGTGACATAGTGGGGATGTGGCAGCAGCAGAAGCATGAGGAGACCACAGAGTTGACCATTTACATATTGTTGAGGTGGCAGCAGCATGAGGAAGCCACAGAGTGGCCTAGTGACAGAGTGGGGAGGTGGGTGGCAATAGCAGTACCCGCTGACGATAGTGGGTGTAAGAAGGAGCACTTGGCAACAGATGTGTGGCATCAGGCGAGTGGCAGCTAGAGATGTCGCGAACATAAAATTTTCTGTTTGCGAACAGCGAACGCGAATTCCTACAAATGTTCGCGATCTGGCGAACCGGGCGAACCACCATTGACTTCTATAGGCAGGCGAATTTTAAAACCCACAGGGACGCTTTCTGGCCACAATAGTGATGGAAAAGTTGTTTCAAGGGGACTAACACCTGGACTGTGGCATGCCGGAGGGGGATCCATGGAAAATTACATAGTTGACGCAGAGTTGGATTTTAATCCATTAAGGGCATAAATCACCTAACAATCCAATTTTTTTTTTAACAACTTGGTTTAAAACATCCAGTGTGTGTATACGATCAGGTATGATGTTGTATCGATCAGGTAGTGTAAGGGTTACGCCTGCTTCACAGACATTGACAGACCAAACTCCCCTTTTAATGCCCCTCAAACAGCCGCAAACAGTCCATTTGCCCAACCGCAAACTTCCCATTTGCACTAGGTTGGATACCAAGCTAGCCATGTCCCGTTGATGTCATTGAAGGTTTCTTCCTCCACCCAGCCACGTACAACACCAAGGCTCCCGGAAAGGTAAATTGAATTGATTTTTCGAATGAGGAGTTGGTTAAAAAGACGCTGACTCCCTGCCCTTTGTTTGAATCCACGGTCACTACGTCTGTGCCGTGCAATTTACTGTCCCACCCAATATGAGTGGTATTTCCTGTAGTTCTCTCTTCTCATCAGTTTAATCCCTTTTACGTCCCCAATCTGGGGTCTATTAATTAAATAGATTTTTCGAACAGGGAGATGGTTAAAAAATAGCTGGCTCCCTCCCCTTTGTTTGAATCCACGCCACGGTCACTGCGTCTGCGCCGTGCAATTTACTGTCACACCCGATATGAGTGGTATTTTCTGTAGTACTATTCTTATCAGTTTAATCCCTGTTATGTCCCATATCAGGGTGGGATTGCCTTTTGTGAAAATAAAATTAGGCCGGGTACCTTCGACTGCCTTCACAGTGACAGACCAAACTCTGATACACCAAACTGAATTGATTTTAGGAACCGTGAGATGGAAAAAGTAGCTTGGTCGGTCCTCTTACTCCCAAGTTGGGGCACTGCGCGTGCACGGAGCAATGTGCTGTGACACCCTATATGAGTGGTGTCTTAACTAGTACTATTCCTATCAGTTTAATCCCTGTTACATCCCCTATCCAGGGACGTGTGTTGAATTGATTAACCATTGTCGAATTAACGAACCATTACGAAATCCTGGAATAATTTAGTTCTGAGCTTTGTACTTGCTTTGTATTGGAATTGATGGGGATTTTTAAAATTGTCTGCATTATTTTTAATAAACTATTAGGAGACTTTATTATGATTTTTTTTTATTTTTATGTATTAAAAACCAACCCATACAACTTAAAAAAATAAACACATTTTTTTAGTTTTTTCTATGAAAAATTATCCAGCCGATCGCTTTTGGTCTGATCATAATAAAGCAAAGGCCTTATTATCTGGGGTGTGGCAACATTGCCAACACACTCATATAGGTGATGATCGCTTCATTGTGATACGCACGCCCCTTCACCACAACAAGGTAACGATCACAAAGGGGAATTGACACTTGTATGTGCCTTTTTTTTTGTTTTTGCAGCCAAAGTGCAGCACTAGAGGCCAGAAAAACTAGGCATGTACACATGCCTGAAAAGTAATGTTATTGTTGCAGCCGCTGTTGTAGCAGCGGCCAGAAAAATTTATGTTTTCAAGGCAGAAAGGTGACTAAAACATTGCGGCTTGAAAACTAGTTGGTGGCGGAGAATTCACAAAAGTTATCCGGTATGCAGACATTAAATACAGCAGCGTGGGGACCATTTTGAGGCCAAGGCATGTCATCAGGCCTTTTGTTAGTTAAACGTATCCCCTACTGTCAGTCCCTTCGGGATCCATGCCTCATTCATCTTAATGAAGGTGAGGTAATCAACACTTTTTTGACCGAGGCAACTTCTTTTGTCAGTGACAATGCCTCCTGCTGCACTGAAGGTCCTTTCTGACAGGTTCTATCGCAAACTGGGATAGTTCAGGCCACAGGTCAAGCCTGCACATCCAGTAGTCAAGGGGTTCATCGCTCCTCAGAGTGTTGATATCTGCAGTTAAGGCGAGGTAGTCTGCTACCTGTCGGTCGAGTCGTTCTCTAAGGCTGGATCCCGAAGGGCGGTGGCGATGTGTAGGACTGAAAAAGCTCTGCATGTCCTCCATCAACAACACATATGTAAAGTGTCCTGTCCTTGCCGCCGTGGTAGAAGGAGGATTACTTTGACCTCTTCCCAAGTTAGATTCCCGTTGTGCTGTGACATCCCCCTTATAAGCTGTGTAAAGCATATTTTTTAGTTTGGTTTTGAACTGCTGCATCCTTTCTGACTTCCGGTAATTTGGTAACATTTCCGACACTTTCTGCTTATACCAGGAGTCTAGTAGCGTGGCCACCCAGTACAGGTCGTTCTCCTTCATCCTTTTTATACGAGGGTCCCTCAACAGACATGACAGCATGAAAGACCCCATTTGCACAAGGTTGGATGCCGAGTTATTCACTTCACGTTCCTCCTCCTCACTGATGTCATTGACGGTCTGTTCTTCCCCCCAGCCACGTACAAGACCACGGGTCCCAGATAGGTGACAACAATGAGCACCCTGGGATGCCTGCTGTGGTTGGTCTTCCTCCTCCTCAAAGTCACATTCCTCCTCTGACTCCTCTTCCTCATACTCCTCTTGCAGCGTTGCTGCAGGTCCGGCAAGCGATGATGACAAGGCTGTTTCTGGTGGTGATGGTGACCACAACTCTTCCTCTTCCTCTTCCCGCTCATCTAAAGCCTGATCCAGCACTCTTCGCAGGGCACGCTCCAGGATGAAAACAAATGGGATGAGGTCGCTGATGGTGCCTTCGGTGCGACTGACTATGTTTGTCATCTCCTCAAAAGGATGCATGAGCCTACAGGCATTGCGCATGAGCGTCCAGTAATGTGGCAAAAAAATTCCCAGCTCCGCAGAGGCTGTCCTAGCACCCCGGTCATACAAATACTCGTTGACGGCTCAAACATTAGGAGTGTTGAATTCCAACGTGTTGGGCTGTCGCAAATCAAGCGCCTCACTGGCATGTTGTTTGGGGCTGAATGTCTGAAAAGTGTGCCATGGCCGTGTAGGAATGCCTGAAATGGCCACACACCTTCCTGGCCTGTTTGAGGACGTCCTGTAAACCTGGGTACTTAGACACAAAGCGTTGTACGATGAGATTCAACACATGTGCCATGCACTGCACATGTGACAACGTGCCCAAATTCAATGCTGCCAACAAATTGCTTCCATTGTCACGCACCACTTTGCCACTGATCCACCTGTGCGTTCAGGGCGGACATGAGTGCTGGTCCGGTGTGGCTCTCTGCTTTCAGGCAAGTCAACCCCAAGACAGCGTGACACTGTTGTATCCGGGATGTGGAATAGCCCCTGGGGAGCTGGGGGGATTCAGTTGATGTGCAGCCAGACGCCGCAGCAGAAGAGGACTCAGCCCAGGAGGTTATGGAAGAGGATGGAGTAGGAGGAGTAGAGGAGGTGGCAGTAGGCCTGCCTGCAAGTCGTGGCGGTGTCACCAACTCCGCTGCAGAGCCACGCATTCCATGCTTGGCAGCCGTCAGCAGGTTGACCCAATGCGCAGTGTAGGTGATATACCTGCCCTGACCGTGCTTTGCAGACCAGGTATCAGTGGTCAGATGGACCCTTGCCCCAACACTGTATGCCAGAGATGCCATGACCTCCTTTTCAATCATTGAGTAGAGGCTTGGGATTGCCTTATTGGAAAAAAAAAATATGTCCGGGTACCTTCCACTGTGGTGTCCCAATAGCGACAAATTTTTTGAAGGTCTCAGACTCCATTAGCTGGTATGGTAAAAGCTGGCGGGCTAAGAGTTCCGTCAAGCCAGCTGTCAGACGCCGGGCAAGGGGGTGACTCTGTGACATTGGCTTCTTACGCTCAAACATTTCCTTTGCAGACACCTGACTGTGGGCAGATGAGATAGAACTGCTGAAGGTGAGAGGCGGAGTGCCGGGTGGTTGAGAGGGGACAAGGAGGACAGCAGTGGTTGACGTGGCTAAAGATGCTGGACCAGGAGGAGGATGGTGGCTTTGAGCTTGTGTGCTGCTTCTACTCCTCATCATGTGTTGATCCCATAGGCGTTTGTGATGTGTGATCATGTTCCTTCGCAAAGCAGTTGTACCTAGGTGAGTGTTGGATTTCCCACGACTCAGTTTCTTTTGGCAAAGGTTGCAAATGGCATCGCTGTTGTCAGAGGCAGACACACAAAAAAAATGTCACACTGCTGAGCTTTGCATTGACAGCATTCTGGTGGTGGCAACAGCATGCGTTGATTGGCGTGCTGTCTGGCTGACCCCGGGTGCCGATACATGCTGTCTGACTGTGCCACTTGCTCCTTGCGACGACCTCCCCCTGCTTCCAACTTGTCTCCTCCTTCTCTCTGTCTCCCCTTCTGAACTTTTCCCCTCTTCTTCTTCTCTTCGAGCAGGCACCCACGTGGCATCCATGGACACATCGTCTTAATCAACCACTTCACTTGTATCTGACACCTGAGTAAAGGAAGCAGCAGCGGGTACAACATAATCATCATCATCACACTGTACATCCATGTGTGTAATGCTGCCTGACTGAGACATATCCCTGTTATCTACATCCCCTGTCAATAATGGTTGTGCGTCACTAATTTCATCCAACTGATGTGTAAATAACTCCTCTGAGGGATCAAGTGAAGCGGCTGTGGTGGCTGTGGTGGTAGTGGTGGTGGTGGCGGCGGGCGGGAGAGTGGTAACTTGAAAGCAGGTGACCAAAGCTGAGCTGGAGCATCAAGGTTCCTAGCGGAAGCTGTTGTAGATTGGGTGTCCTGTATAAGCCAGTCAACTATTTTCTCAGAATTTTTTGGGTTCAGGGTATGTGGCCTCTGAACACTGGGCATTATTCCAGGGCCAGTGGAAATCACAGCACCACGAACATGATGGCCCCTGCGGCGTGGCCTGCCTCTGCCTGTCATTTTTTATTAGATAAGTTTTACTATGCGTGCAAGGTACTGTGCCACAATATATAAGTGGTGGGCAGTGGGCACAGTACAGTCTGTGTGGGCCTGACACACACGGGCTTACAAATGTGATTAGATCACAGTTAAATTTTGAATATATTTCTTTTTTCTGCAAGGTATTTGAGTGAATGACACCATGTAACGGTATGAGTGCAGGCCTAACCAGCCACTAGCCAGTGGCCACAATACAGTATGTGTGGGGGCCTGACACACATGGGCTTGCAAATGTGATTAGATCACAGTTAAATTTTAAATGGATTTTTTTTTTCTGCAAGGTATTTGAGTGAATGACACCCTGTAACGGTATGAGTGCAGGCCTAGCCAGCCACTAGCCAGTGGCCACAATACAGTATGTGTGGGCGCCTGACACACACGGGCTTGCAAATGTGATTAGATCCCCCAAAAAAATAGATTTTTTTTTTCTGCAAGGTATTTGAGTGAATGACACCCTATAACGGTATGAGTGCAGGCCTAGCCAGCCACTATCCAGTGGCCACAATACAGTATGTGTGGGCGCCTGACACACACGGGCTTGCAAATGTGATTAGATCACAGAAAAATATTAAATATATATATTTTTTTAATCTGCACGGTATTTTCTATCACACCCTGTGTGAATGGTGTGCACTGTGCACACAGTGCTGTCTGTGAGTGAGCCTGCAGTCTCTCACACACGGGCAGCCAGGCAACTGCAAAATATATATATGGGAAAAAAAGCACACGGATGTACCAGCCCTTAAAAAGGGCTTTTTGGGGTGCTGTCAGGACGCTGTCCTTACAGCAGATGAGTCTGTGGACACAGAACAATGCCCTAGCTAACGCTTTCCCTATTGAATCAGTAGCAGCAGTACTGTCCCTCCTCTCTCTGTGAATGCAGTTTCCGAATGAATCTAAAATGGATGCTGTCCAGGAGGTGGGAGGGTCTGGGAGGGAGGGTCTAATGCTGATTGGCTGGAATGTGTCTGCTGACTGTGAGGTAGAGGGTCAAAGTTTACTCAATGATGATGTATAAGGGGCGGACCGAACATCGCATGTGTTCGCCCGCAGCAGCGAACGCGAACAAGCTATGTTCGCCGGGAACTATTCGCCGATGAACAATTCGGGACATCACTAGTGGCAGTATGAGAATAGTAGCTGAGGCAGGTAGTCAGAAGAAACCGGTCTCTTTTTTCAAGATTTGGGTGAGGAAGTCTGGATGATCTAATCTGATGCATTAGGTATTGGTGGGTGTAAATCCTGGCAGATCCATGCTTGATTCATCTTGACAAAGGTCAGTCTCTCCACATTTTGGGTGGAAAGGCTAGTAGTCCTTGGGGTAACTATAGCCCCCGTCGCACTAAACACCAGCTCTGATGCCACACTACTGTCCGGACAGGACAGCTTTTCCAGGTCAAACTCAGCCAGTTGCGGCCACAAATCCAGTCTGGCTGCTCAGTAGTCCAGCAGATCTTCAATGTCGGTTGGCAGGGTGCTGTCAAAGTATGCTACCGCCTGCTGGTTCAGGTTCTGTTCCAGGTCTAGCTCCTGATGGTGATTAGTCTCTTCACTAAGCGTGTTAAGAAAGCTGCTCATCATCAACTCTAGACTCAAGCTGCTGCTGATGTAGCTGGTACTGCTCCTACCCCCCACCCCGCCATAGCAGCCATGGCAATGGAATGAGAGCGCAGAGGGCCCCCTGGTTAGATCTGCGAGAGGATGGACGAAGGCACAGATAGTCAGTGGCCAAATGACTACATAGGATGTCTCTGTAGTAGTTCAATTTGTCCTAAAATACATAAAGGGAATCAACTCGGTAAAGGAGGAGAGCATATTTAAAAGAAGAAAAACTACCACAAGAGGACACAGTTTTAAATTAGAGGGGCAAAGGTTTAAAAGTAATATAAGGAAGTATTACTTTACTGAGAGGGTAGTGGATGCATGGAATAGCCTTCCTGCAGAAGTGGTAGCTGCAAATACAGTGAAGGAGTTTAAGCATGCATGGGATAGGCATAAGGCCATCCTTCATATAAGATAGGGCCGGGGCTATTCATAGGATTCAGATATATTGGGCAGACTAGATGGGCCAAATGGTTCTTATCTGCCGACACATTCTATGTTTCTATGTTTCCTCCCTCTCAGCGGGTGTAAAAAAGGCCCCCATTTTGGACTGGTAGCAAGGGTCTAACAAGGTGGAGAGCCAAAAGTCATTCCTCTGCCGAATTGTGACAATTCAGCAGTCACTACGCAAGCAAGTGAGCATGCAAAGTTCAGCTCCTTGACGCAACACGGACACCATGTTTTTCCCATTTGCGGTCACCGTGGTTCCGATCTTGAGTTATCCCGGAGAAAACCAGGATTTGATCTCTTGATGAAGGACACGGAACAGTTCCTCCCCTGTGTGACTCCATTTGCCCAGGCAAACAAGGTGCAGAAAAGTGTGACAACGTTGTGCCCTGCATATGTGGTATGGTGAAAGACTGTGAATTGTCCCTGCAGTGGAGGCTGAGGACACGGTGGAGGATGCGGAGGTGAACATTGTCATAGGACCAACAGTGTGAGAACGTGGAGGCGGAAGTGGCTTCACTTGGCCAAGTTGTTGGTTTGGTTGGGCAGGAACCACTTTTACCCAGTGGGCCGTAAAGGACATATATTGTCCTTGACCATAGTTAAAGCTCCAGATGTCAGCGCTGCTGTGCACTTTGGCAGACATCAACAGGCTGAAGGACTGGCCCCCTTTCTGTTCTACATATTTGTACAGGGCTGGCACTGCTTCTTTGGCAAATAAATGAAGGCTTGGAACTTTCCACCTCGGCTCATCATAAGTCTGTTCTCTGAAAGTTGCAAAGTCCACCACTTCGAAAGGGAGGGACTGCAGCACCAGCAACTTGGAGCACATTTGGCTTCTATGCTGTTGGATGAGTGCACGCATACTGTTGTTTTTTGGCAATTGCTTCTGTGATCAATTGCTGACGGAATGATTGACGAGGAGTAGGAGGATGAGGAGCAGGAGCGTCAGGACCAGTAGATGATGTGAAGGACAGACAACACCCTTTGGCTGAGGTGTTGGAGCCTTGACTGCCTGAAATCAGGTGGGTGCCACTGGGTGATGCAGTGGTTCCTGAGGCAGGCTGGACCACTATATTGGAGCCACAGTTCTCCCAGGCCACTTTATGGTGATGCTGCATATGTTGAACCAGGGCTGTGGTGCCAACATTGGCACCCTGGCCACGCTTCACCTTCTGCCCACAGACAAATGGTCATGTTCACCTCCTCTGGCGGCTTAACAAAAAAGCTTCCACACCGGCGAGTAGGCGATATTACCCCCAACACTCCAGACTGACTGACTGCTACCGACGCTGTCTCCATGAACCCCTGCGCCACTACTTTCTGGGCAGGTAGGCTGATGCAAAGCGGGTAATCTACCCCGGGCACGTTTAGCTCCCGATCTCACACTTCTGCCACCCTGCTGACCTTTTGCAACAAACTTTGCTCATTCGCTGTTCGCCGAACGGGCGAACATATGGCAATAATCGTGCCCGCCATGTTCTTTTACATTGTGAAGAACTTCGACCCATGACACATCCATCAGGTGGTACAAGACAGCCAATTGAGATGTTTCAGCACATGGACATACCCCCTACCTTATAAAAAATAAATTGATCTGGGCACCATTTTTATTTAGTCTTTTGCCAGTGTAGGGAGAGGTTGCTGTGTGGAGCACGGACAGACTGTTAGGGAAACAAAATGCTAGCTAATAGTGCCACAAAAGTTCTTTTAAGGACTAGTATAGGTGTGCTACCGATAGGTGTGACATACTGAGGGGTGTAATATACTTATAATATACTTTCTAGCATAGAAAGTATATTATAGTGCAATTGTATTGTGCAGCAGTTGTGTGCGGTTCTGCTGCGATACTGCAGCCACACAGAGTGCCAAAAGCGTCTGGAACAAATAATTTCTACTGGTGTGATTTACCAGTTGCCCCCCCAAAAAATTGATTGAAGCAGGGGTGTTATATACCAATAATATACTTTTTATATAGTGCATTTAGGTAGTGCAGCATTTGTCTGCAGTTTGCTGCGTTACCGCATCTACACAGCGTAAAAAACACTATTTGAAGAAATAATTTCCATTGAATGCCTAATTTTTGGGGCCTGTTACATATTTATCCTGTGACCACCTAATGTACCTCTAGCCAAAGAATCCAAGGGTGCCATGTGCTGTAGGGGTTTCCCCCTATTCCTCTTTCCGCTCTTCATATACATACTGACCCCCTGCTCACAGAAATTAACCCACTATCCGATTGAAATCTGTCGGGACACATACAAGTTGCACGTCACTGTCGGTGACGTGGTGGTGACTACTATAACTGTCACTTATGTATTAACTGTCTATACTGGATATTTGGGTGAATACCCGCCTTCAGATACTATTGAAAACTATTTACAAGATCACCGGTCTATATCAGCCTATTAGCTGAAGCCTTAACGTTTGGATTCCCGGTTCAACTGGGGGGGAAGGTGTTGTGTGCTGTGGGAGATTTCCCTATTCCAATATCCGCTCTCTATGCACATACTGACCCCCTGGATTGATTGCAGAAACCAACAGGGAAATAATATACTACCCAATTAATATACTAACGGATTGTAATCTGTTTGGTTATCTACAGGTCCTTCTAAAAAAATTAGCATATTGTGATAAAGTTCATTATTTTCTGTAATGTACAGATAAACATTAGACTTTCATATATTTTAGATTCATTACACACCAACTGAAGTAGTTCAAGCCTTTTATTGTTTTAATATTGATGATTTTGGCATACAGCTCATGAAAACCCAAATTTCCTATCTAAAAAAAGTTAGCATATTTCATCCGACCAATAAAAGAAAAGTGTTTTTAATACAAAAAAAGTCAACCTTCAAATAATTATGTTCAGTTATGCATTCAATACTTGGTCGGGAATCCTTTTGCAGAAATGACTGCTTCAATGCGGCGTGGCATGGAGGCAATCAGCCTGTGGCACTGCTCAGGTGTTATGGAGGCCCAGGATGCTTCGATAGCGGCCTTAAGCTCATCCAGAGTGTTGGGTCTTGCGTCTCTCAACTTTCTCTTCCCAATATTCCACAGATTCTCTATGGGGTTCAGGTCAGGAGAGTTGGCAGGCCAATTGAGTACAGTAATACCATGGTCAGTAAACCATTTACCAGTGGTTTTGGCACTGTGAGCAGGTGCCATGTCGTGCTGAAAAATGAAATCTTCATCTCCATAAAGCTTTTCAGCAGATGGAAGCATGAAGTGCTCCAAAATCTCCTGATAGCTAGCTGCATTGACCCTGCCCTTGATAAAACACATCGGACCAACACCAGCAGCTGACATGGCACCCCAGACCATCACTGACTGTGGGTACTTGACACTGGACTTCAGGCATTTTGGCATTTCCCTCTCTCCAGTCTTCCTCCAGACTCTGGCACCTTGATTTCCGAATGACATGCAACGGTCCGGTGCTGCTTCTCTGTAGCCCAGGTCAGGCGCTTCTGCTGCTGTTTCTGGTTCAAAAGTGGCTTGACCTGGGGAATGCGGCACCTGTAGCCCATTTCCTGCACACGCCTGTACACGGTGGCTCTGGATGTTTCTACTCCAGACTCAGTCCACTGCTTCCGCAGGTCCCCCAAGGTCTGGAATCGGTCCTTCTCTACAATCTTCCTCAGGGTCCGGTCACCTCTTCTCGTTGTGCAACGTTTTCTGCCACACTTTTTCCTTCCCACAGACTTCCCACTGAGGTGCCTTGATACAGCACTTTGGGAACAGCCTATTCGTTCAGAAATTTATTTCTGTGTCTTACCCTCTTGCTTGAGGGTGTCAATGATGGCCTTCTGGACAGCAGTCAGGTCGGCAGTCTTACCCATGATTGCCGTTTTGAGTAATGAACCAGGCTGGGGTTGGCTGGGAGTTTTTAAAACCCTCAGGAATCTTTTGCAGGTGTTTAGAGTTAATTAGTTGATTCAGATGATTAGGTTAATAGCTCGTTTAGAGAACCTTTTCATGATATGCTAATTTTTTTAGATAGGAATTTGGGGTTTTCATGAGCTGTATGCCAAAATCATCAATATTAAAACAATAAAAGTCTTGAACTACTTCAGTTGGTGTGTAATGAATCTTAAATATATGAAAGTCTAATGTTTATCAGTACATTACAGAAAATAATGAACTTTATCACAATATGCTAATTTTTTGAGAAGGACCTGTATACCCTTTTAGGGATAGATTTCAAATAGCTCTGATATAGCAGAAACCACTAAATTATGAAATTGCTAAATTGGGAATTGTATTTCAACCCAGAACAAAAAATTTGCTTTGACGGACACTAAATAACTTTCCCAGCCACAACAGGACAGCGGTAACGAGAGATTTAGCGGGATATAAATTTGAGGCCTAGTATTTAGGCGCTGGGTGACCGGTATGGATTTACTAACAGAATTGGACTTAGAAATGCACAGTAGCGTGTGTGTGAAGTTATTCTGAATGACCCTATGTGCACCTTGAATATTATATACCCTTTTAGGGATAGATTTCAAATAGCTCTGATATAGCAGAAACCACTAAATTATGAAATTGCTAAATTGGGAATTGTATTTCAACCCTGAACAAAAAATGTGCTTTGACGGACACTAAATAACTTTCCCAGCCACAACAGGACAGCGGTAACGAGAGATTTAGCGGGATATAAATTTGAGGCCTAGTATTTAGGCGCTGGGTGACCGGTATGGATTTAGTGACAGAATTAGACTGGGATATGGCCAAAAAATAACCACACTATTGCTGGTTAAATGCACTTGGTGACGGGCGCAGCTTGCCCCTGATGTAGTATATGGCCAAAAAATGAACAGACTATTGCTGGTTAAATGCACTTGGTGTCACAGCTTGACCAACCACACTACTGAGGGTTAAATGCACTTGGTGACGGGCGCAGCTTGCCCCTGATGTAGTATATGGCCAAAAAATGAACAGACTATTGCTGGTTAAATGCACTTGGTGACGGGCGCAGCTTGCCCCTGATTTAGTATATGGCCAAAAAATGAACAGACTATTGCTGGTTAAATGCACTTGGTGTGACAGCTTCACCCTGATGTAGGCTTTAGCCAAAAAACAACCACACCATTGAGGGTTAAATGCACTTGGTGACAGGCGCAGCTTGCCCCTGATGTAGTATATGGCGAAAAAATAAACAGACTATTGCTGGTTAAATGCACTTGGTGTGACAGCTTCACTCTGATGTAGGCTTTAGCCAAAAAACAACCACACCATTGAGGGTTAAATGCACTTGGTCGCAGCTTGGATGCACTTGGTCGCAGCACCGCACAAGACACAAAATGGCCGCCGATCACCCCAGAAAACAGTGACTGACAAACGGTCTGGGCAGCCTAAAAACAGTGAGCATTTGAATTTCAGCAGCTCAATGATGCACAGCTGCAGATCGATCGATTAATCAAGTCCTTTGGAGGAGTTAATCTGCCTAATCTCGCCCTACTGTCGCAGCCGCAACCTCTCCCTACGCTAATCAGAGCAGAGTGACGGGCGGCGCTATGTGACTCCAGCTTAAATAGAGGCTGGGTCACATGGTGCTCTAGCCAATCACAGCCATGCCAATAGTAGGCATGGCTGTGACGGCTTCTTGGGGCAAGTAGTATGACGCTTGTTGATTGGCTGCTTTGCAGCCTTTCAAAAAGCGCCAAGAAAGCGTCACAAAAGCGACAAGAAAGCGACGAACACCGAACCCGGACTTTTACGAAAATGTCCGGGTTCGGGTCCGTGTCACGGACACCCCAAAATTCGGTACGAACCCGAACTATACAGTTCGAGTTCGCTCATCCCTAGTTGTTAGTTTGTCGCAAAAAGTCTGCTATGAGTGCATCTTTATCGTCTGACTCAGATCGATATGTTATGAAAATATTGTGCAAATTTCCGCTGGTTTGTCCAGCTTGCGGCCGTCACATGTTTGAATTATTCAAATCTTATGAGGGGCCCTTTGATTGGATATTATGGAAGCTAACAATTTACCTGGCGTTCCCGCCTCACAGAAATGATCGTATCCCTGAAAGAACAGTTTGTTCTGTGCATTTTTCGTCATATAGTTCATATAGTTATCCTTGGCTGTTTTAAGCGTAACCCGCATATTCGCATCATTATTTAATCTGACCATCCCTTCTAAATATTTTACATTATCCTCCAAACTTTTTTCCTCTAGAACTCTGCTCTTTTTACTTTAATTATACCGTAATATAGTCCGCAGAGATATGCCTTTATCCGTGATTTTACTTTTGTGTTTACTCTTCCTTGTTTTTACCATTTCATCTTCAGGAATGTTATCATTTCCAAAGTACAGTTTTCCTACTGGAGATTCAAGTTGTTTGATTTTTCCGATTATCAGTCCTCCAGCAGACCCTCCTTCCTCCCCAGACGTTGTTTCCTGTTCCTGTGCGCTCTATCCTCCAGATCTGTCAACTTCATATTAACCCGCTTGTTTTCCCTATCTAAATCGTCTATCGTCTTAGCCATTTCTCTCTGTTCTGTTTGAACCTCCACCAATCCGGTTTCTACATGTTTAATGCTAGCACTGATTTTATTCATATCATATCTAATTAGAGTGATATCCATCTGTAATGTCTTCACAGTGGTGGAGATGTCTATCACCGATTGGTTCGTGGTCTGAACTATCCCCAATATATCCACCAGCTTACTGTCTATAGTATCTAATCTGTCTATGTCAAGCTCCCTCTGCTTGTGGTTGGCTGCTCCGTCTGCGACGGCGGGTCCACCAAACCCTATACTGATTCCATCGTTTTTTTCCCCCTCTAGGTTTGGAACTAGGTGATTTCAAGTATTTTTCCATTCTAGCCTGTGGGCTGCTTCCAGCCCCGGCTTCGGGCGATCCAGTGCCCGCAGATTTCCTACTGTATTTTGGCTGCATATTATTAGTCACTTTATCCTGATATCTGGGGGTATCGCAAATTCCCGGAATTAGTAGGGGACGCAAGACATCCCCAGAGATATACTGCCACTCAATAACTCAGCCCAAGGTTCTGCAGACACATAGAAACATGAGAAACCAACGTAACATGAGAAACCTGTATAATATTCAAGGTGCACATAGGGTCATTCAGAATAACTTCACACACACGCTACTGTGCATTTCCAAGTCCAATTCTGTTAGTAAATCCATACCGGTCACCCAGCGCCTAAATACTAGGCCTCAAATTTATATCCCGCTAAATCTCTCGTTACCGCTGTCCTGTTGTGGCTGGGAAAGTTATTTAGTGTCTGTCAAAGCACATTTTTTGTTCTGGGTTGAATTACAATTCTCAATTTAGCAATTTCATAATTTAGTGGTTTCTGCTATATCAGAGCTATTTGAAATCTATCCCTAAAAGGGTATATAATATTCAAGGTGCACATAGGGTCATTCAGAATAACTTCACACACACGCTACTGTGCATTTCCAAGTCCAATTCTGTTAGTAAATCCATACCGGTCACCCAGCGCCTAAATACGAGGCCTCAAATTTATATCCCGCTAAATCTCTCGTTACCGCTGTCCTGTTGTGGCTGGGAAAGTTATTTAGTGTCCGTCAAAGCACATTTTTTGTTCTGGGTTGAAATACAATTCCCAATTTAGCAATTTCATAATTTAGTGGTTTCTGCTATATCAGAGCTATTTGAAATCTATCCCTAAAAGGGTATATAATATTCAAGGTGCACATAGGGTCATTCAGAATAACTTCACACACACGCTACTGTGCATTTCCAAGTCTAATTCTGTCACTAAATCCATACCGGTCACACAGCGCCTAAATAGTAGGCCTCAAATTTATATCCCGCTGAATTTGAATACAATACATTGGGCCAAATAATATTTTTGTTGTGGTGAACCATAACAATGAGGAAAACATCTAGTAAGGGACGCGGACATGGTCGTGGTGGTGTTAGTGGACCCTCTGGTGCTGGGAGAGGACGTGGCCGTTCTGCCACATCCACACGTCCTAGTGTACCAACTACCTCAGGTCCCAGTAGCCGCCAGAATTTACAGCGATATATGGTGGGGCCCAATGCCGTTCTAAGGATGGTAAGGCCTGAGCAGGTACAGGCATTAGTCAATTGGGTGGCCGACAGTGGATCCAGCACGTTCACGTTATCTCCCACCCAGTCTTCTGCAGAAAGCGCACAGATGGCGCCTGAAAACCAACCCCATCAGTCTGTCACATCACCCCCATGCATACCAGGGAAACTGTCTCAGCCTCAAGTTATGCAGCAGTCTCTTATGCTGTTTGAAGACTCCGCTGTCAGGGTTTCCCAAGGGCATCCACCTAGCCCTTCCCCAGCGGTGAAAGACATAGAATGCACTGACGCACAACCACTTATGTTTCCTGATGATGAGGACATGGGAATACCACCTCAGCATGTATCTGATGATGACGAAACACAGGTGCCAACTGCTGCGTCTTTCTGCAGTGTGCAGACTGAACAGGAGGTCAGGGATCAAGACTGGGTGGAAGACGATGCAGGGGACGATGAGGTCCTAGACCCCACATGGAATGAAGGTCGTGCCACTGACTTTCACAGTTCTGAGGAAGAGGCAGTGGTGAGACCGAGCCAACAGCGTAGCAAAAGAGGGAGCAGTGGGCAAAAGCAGAACACCCGCCGCCAAGAGACTCCGCCTGCTACTGACCGCCGCCATCTGGGACCGAGCACCCCAAAGGCAGCTTCAAGGAGTTCCCTGGCATGGCACTTCTTCAAACAATGTGCTGACGACAAGACCCGAGTGGTTTGCACGCTGTGCCATCAGAGCCTGAAGCGAGGCATTAACGTTCTGAACCTGAGCACAACCTGCATGACCAGGCACCTGCATGCAAAGCATGAACTGCAGTGGAGTAAACACCTTAAAACCAAGGAAGTCACTCAGGCTCCCCCTGCTACCTCTTCTGCTGCTGCCGCCTCGGCCTCTTCTGCTGCTGCCGCCTCGGCCTCTTCCTCCGCCTCTGGAGGAACGTTGGCACCTGCCGCCCAGCAAACAGGGGATGTACCACCAACACCACCACCACCACTTCCGTCACCAAGCGTCTCAACCATGTCACACGCCAGCGTTCAGCTCTCCATCTCACAAACATTTGAGAGAAAGCGTAAATTCCCACCTAGCCACCCTCGATCCCTGGCCCTGAATGCCAGCATTTCTAAACTACTGGCCTATGAAATGCTGTCATTTAGGCTGGTGGACACAGACAGCTTCAAACAGCTCATGTTGCTTGCTGTCCCACAGTATGTTGTTCCCAGCCGCCACTACTTCTCCAAGAGAGCCGTGCCTTCCCTGCACAACCAAGTATCCGATAAAATCAAGTGTGCACTGCGCAACGCCATCTGTAGCAAGGTCCACCTAACCACAGATACGTGGACCAGTAAGCACGGCCAGGGACGCTATATCTCCCTAACTGCACACTGGGTAAATGTAGTGGCAGCTGGGCCCCAGGCGGAGAGCTGTTTGGCGCATGTCCTTCCGCCGCCAAGGATCGCAGGGCAACATTCTTTGCCTCCTGTTGCCACCTCCTCCTTCTCGGCTTCCTCCTCCTCTTCTTCCATCTGCTCATCCAGTCAGCCACACACCTTCACCACCAACTTCAGCACAGCCCGGGGTAAACGTCAGCAGGCCATTCTGAAACTAATATGTTTGGGGGACAGGCCCCACACCGCACAGGAGTTGTGGCGGGGTATAGAACAACAGACCGACGAGTGGTTGCTGCCGGTGAGCCTCAAGCCCGGCCTGGTGGTGTGTGATAATGGGCGAAATCTCGTTGCAGCTCTGGGACTAGCCAATTTGACGCACATCCCTTGCTTGGCGCATGTGCTGAATTTGGTGGTGCAGAAGTTCATACACAACTACCCCGACATGTCAGAGCTGCTGCATAAAGTGCGGGCCGTCTGTTCGCGCTTCCGGCGTTCACATCCTGCTGCTGCTCGCCTGTCTGCGCTACAGCGTAACTTCGGCCTTCCCGCTCACCGCCTCATATGCGACGTGCCCACCAGGTGGAACTCCACCTTGCACATGCTGGACAGACTGTGCGAGCAGCAGCAGGCCATAGTGGAGTTTCAGCTGCAGCACGCACGGGTCAGTCGCACTACAGAACAGCACCACTTCACCACCAATGACTGGGCCTCCATGCGAGACCTGTGTGCCCTGTTGCGCTGTTTCGAGTACTCCACCAACATGGCCAGTGGCGATGACGCTGTTATCAGCGTTACAATACCACTTCTATGTCTCCTTGAGAAAACACTTAGGGCGATGATGGAAGAGGAGGTGGCCCAGGAGGGGGAGGAGGAGGAGGAGGAGGAGGAAGAG